>NC_140467.1:64612663-65135440 GCF_051167445.1 Perissodus microlepis | reverse complement strand
GATATAAATAAATAAATAAATGCCACTTAAAAAGCCTGTCTGCAAGGGGATAAAAGACCACACGGGACGCAGAGAAAAGAAAAGGGATAAAAACTTTATTAAAAACAGAGAGCCAATAAATATAAGATACAACCCAGAGAGGGACATTTAAAATTTAAATTCATGTGAGCTCCAGCCTGAGGAAGGCGTGCCAAACGCCGAAACGTCGCGAAAAAGAGCTCAACAAATAGATTTATGGCCTACTACACCCCCGTGATGGGCAATTTTTTGAACAATTATGTTGGTGGGGGCACCATCCCCCGTTCCACGAAGGACCGTGCACTTGTGGGTTTCCAGCATTGCTGGGGCCCCAGTCCTTTCTCAAATCCTAACTCGCCTGTGCCTCGTGGGATGGGCGGTGCCCTTTACCTTCTTTCCCCGGCCACCAGGTGGGACCACGTAACGGAAGTCGGACCCTGGTCTCTCAGGGGTTGGTCTCTTGGTTGGGGAGTTCCCCAATGCACACATTGGTGAGACCTAGGATTGGAAATTGGTCCTGGAAGGGGACCCGTGATGCCTATTGGCGAGACCTAGAATTGGAAATTGGTTCCTGGAAGGGATCCGTGATGCCGGTGTGTGAGAAGGCGGTTCTTCCTGCTTGGGGCTGAACCCCTCAGCGAAGGGGCCCCGCGATGCCTGTTGGCCACACAGTAACCCCCAATTGGGTACATTTTAAATTTCATAACTTAATTTTTGGTGGGTAGGCAGAAGGGAGAGGAACCTGGCCCAGGGGTCTTACCCTAAACATAACCAGTCCCCTCTTCTCGCCTAACCCTAACCCTACTTAACCCCCTAAATTCATCGGCACCCGGAAAGAATTAAAAATCCACAAAGGATATAAATAAATAAATAAATGCCACTTAAAAAGCCTGTCTGCAAGGGGATAAAAGACCACACGGGACGCAGAGAAAAGAAAAGGGATAAAAACTTTATTAAAAACAGAGAGCCAATAAATATAAGATACAACCCAGAGAGGGACATTTAAAATTTAAATTCATGTGAGCTCCAGCCTGAGGAAGGCGTGCCAAACGCCGAAACGTCGCGAAAAAGAGCTCAACAAATAGATTTATGGCCTACTACACCCCCGTGATGGGCAATTTTTTGAACAATTATGTTGGTGGGGGCACCATCCCCCGTTCCACGAAGGACCGTGCACTTGTGGGTTTCCAGCATTGCTGGGGCCCCAGTCCTTTCTCAAATCCTAACTCGCCTGTGCCTCGTGGGATGGGCGGTGCCCTTTACCTTCTTTCCCCGGCCACCAGGTGGGACCACGTAACGGAAGTCGGACCCTGGTCTCTCAGGGGTTGGTCTCTTGGTTGGGGAGTTCCCCAATGCACACATTGGTGAGACCTAGGATTGGAAATTGGTCCTGGAAGGGGACCCGTGATGCCTATTGGCGAGACCTAGAATTGGAAATTGGTTCCTGGAAGGGATCCGTGATGCCGGTGTGTGAGAAGGCGGTTCTTCCTGCTTGGGGCTGAACCCCTCAGCGAAGGGGCCCCGCGATGCCTGTTGGCCACACAGTAACCCCCAATTGGGTACATTTTAAATTTCATAACTTAATTTTTGGTGGGTAGGCAGAAGGGAGAGGAACCTGGCCCAGGGGTCTTACCCTAAACATAACCAGTCCCCTCTTCTCGCCTAACCCTAACCCTACTTAACCCCCTAAATTCATCGGCACCCGGAAAGAATTAAAAATCCACAAAGGATATAAATAAATAAATAAATGCCACTTAAAAAGCCTGTCTGCAAGGGGATAAAAGACCACACGGGACGCAGAGAAAAGAAAAGGGATAAAAACTTTATTAAAAACAGAGAGCCAATAAATATAAGATACAACCCAGAGAGGGACATTTAAAATTTAAATTCATGTGAGCTCCAGCCTGAGGAAGGCGTGCCAAACGCCGAAACGTCGCGAAAAAGAGCTCAACAAATAGATTTATGGCCTACTACACCCCCGTGATGGGCAATTTTTTGAACAATTATGTTGGTGGGGGCACCATCCCCCGTTCCACGAAGGACCGTGCACTTGTGGGTTTCCAGCATTGCTGGGGCCCCAGTCCTTTCTCAAATCCTAACTCGCCTGTGCCTCGTGGGATGGGCGGTGCCCTTTACCTTCTTTCCCCGGCCACCAGGTGGGACCACGTAACGGAAGTCGGACCCTGGTCTCTCAGGGGTTGGTCTCTTGGTTGGGGAGTTCCCCAATGCACACATTGGTGAGACCTAGGATTGGAAATTGGTCCTGGAAGGGGACCCGTGATGCCTATTGGCGAGACCTAGAATTGGAAATTGGTTCCTGGAAGGGATCCGTGATGCCGGTGTGTGAGAAGGCGGTTCTTCCTGCTTGGGGCTGAACCCCTCAGCGAAGGGGCCCCGCGATGCCTGTTGGCCACACAGTAACCCCCAATTGGGTACATTTTAAATTTCATAACTTAATTTTTGGTGGGTAGGCAGAAGGGAGAGGAACCTGGCCCAGGGGTCTTACCCTAAACATAACCAGTCCCCTCTTCTCGCCTAACCCTAACCCTACTTAACCCCCTAAATTCATCGGCACCCGGAAAGAATTAAAAATCCACAAAGGATATAAATAAATAAATAAATGCCACTTAAAAAGCCTGTCTGCAAGGGGATAAAAGACCACACGGGACGCAGAGAAAAGAAAAGGGATAAAAACTTTATTAAAAACAGAGAGCCAATAAATATAAGATACAACCCAGAGAGGGACATTTAAAATTTAAATTCATGTGAGCTCCAGCCTGAGGAAGGCGTGCCAAACGCCGAAACGTCGCGAAAAAGAGCTCAACAAATAGATTTATGGCCTACTACACCCCCGTGATGGGCAATTTTTTGAACAATTATGTTGGTGGGGGCACCATCCCCCGTTCCACGAAGGACCGTGCACTTGTGGGTTTCCAGCATTGCTGGGGCCCCAGTCCTTTCTCAAATCCTAACTCGCCTGTGCCTCGTGGGATGGGCGGTGCCCTTTACCTTCTTTCCCCGGCCACCAGGTGGGACCACGTAACGGAAGTCGGACCCTGGTCTCTCAGGGGTTGGTCTCTTGGTTGGGGAGTTCCCCAATGCACACATTGGTGAGACCTAGGATTGGAAATTGGTCCTGGAAGGGGACCCGTGATGCCTATTGGCGAGACCTAGAATTGGAAATTGGTTCCTGGAAGGGATCCGTGATGCCGGTGTGTGAGAAGGCGGTTCTTCCTGCTTGGGGCTGAACCCCTCAGCGAAGGGGCCCCGCGATGCCTGTTGGCCACACAGTAACCCCCAATTGGGTACATTTTAAATTTCATAACTTAATTTTTGGTGGGTAGGCAGAAGGGAGAGGAACCTGGCCCAGGGGTCTTACCCTAAACATAACCAGTCCCCTCTTCTCGCCTAACCCTAACCCTACTTAACCCCCTAAATTCATCGGCACCCGGAAAGAATTAAAAATCCACAAAGGATATAAATAAATAAATAAATGCCACTTAAAAAGCCTGTCTGCAAGGGGATAAAAGACCACACGGGACGCAGAGAAAAGAAAAGGGATAAAAACTTTATTAAAAACAGAGAGCCAATAAATATAAGATACAACCCAGAGAGGGACATTTAAAATTTAAATTCATGTGAGCTCCAGCCTGAGGAAGGCGTGCCAAACGCCGAAACGTCGCGAAAAAGAGCTCAACAAATAGATTTATGGCCTACTACACCCCCGTGATGGGCAATTTTTTGAACAATTATGTTGGTGGGGGCACCATCCCCCGTTCCACGAAGGACCGTGCACTTGTGGGTTTCCAGCATTGCTGGGGCCCCAGTCCTTTCTCAAATCCTAACTCGCCTGTGCCTCGTGGGATGGGCGGTGCCCTTTACCTTCTTTCCCCGGCCACCAGGTGGGACCACGTAACGGAAGTCGGACCCTGGTCTCTCAGGGGTTGGTCTCTTGGTTGGGGAGTTCCCCAATGCACACATTGGTGAGACCTAGGATTGGAAATTGGTCCTGGAAGGGGACCCGTGATGCCTATTGGCGAGACCTAGAATTGGAAATTGGTTCCTGGAAGGGATCCGTGATGCCGGTGTGTGAGAAGGCGGTTCTTCCTGCTTGGGGCTGAACCCCTCAGCGAAGGGGCCCCGCGATGCCTGTTGGCCACACAGTAACCCCCAATTGGGTACATTTTAAATTTCATAACTTAATTTTTGGTGGGTAGGCAGAAGGGAGAGGAACCTGGCCCAGGGGTCTTACCCTAAACATAACCAGTCCCCTCTTCTCGCCTAACCCTAACCCTACTTAACCCCCTAAATTCATCGGCACCCGGAAAGAATTAAAAATCCACAAAGGATATAAATAAATAAATAAATGCCACTTAAAAAGCCTGTCTGCAAGGGGATAAAAGACCACACGGGACGCAGAGAAAAGAAAAGGGATAAAAACTTTATTAAAAACAGAGAGCCAATAAATATAAGATACAACCCAGAGAGGGACATTTAAAATTTAAATTCATGTGAGCTCCAGCCTGAGGAAGGCGTGCCAAACGCCGAAACGTCGCGAAAAAGAGCTCAACAAATAGATTTATGGCCTACTACACCCCCGTGATGGGCAATTTTTTGAACAATTATGTTGGTGGGGGCACCATCCCCCGTTCCACGAAGGACCGTGCACTTGTGGGTTTCCAGCATTGCTGGGGCCCCAGTCCTTTCTCAAATCCTAACTCGCCTGTGCCTCGTGGGATGGGCGGTGCCCTTTACCTTCTTTCCCCGGCCACCAGGTGGGACCACGTAACGGAAGTCGGACCCTGGTCTCTCAGGGGTTGGTCTCTTGGTTGGGGAGTTCCCCAATGCACACATTGGTGAGACCTAGGATTGGAAATTGGTCCTGGAAGGGGACCCGTGATGCCTATTGGCGAGACCTAGAATTGGAAATTGGTTCCTGGAAGGGATCCGTGATGCCGGTGTGTGAGAAGGCGGTTCTTCCTGCTTGGGGCTGAACCCCTCAGCGAAGGGGCCCCGCGATGCCTGTTGGCCACACAGTAACCCCCAATTGGGTACATTTTAAATTTCATAACTTAATTTTTGGTGGGTAGGCAGAAGGGAGAGGAACCTGGCCCAGGGGTCTTACCCTAAACATAACCAGTCCCCTCTTCTCGCCTAACCCTAACCCTACTTAACCCCCTAAATTCATCGGCACCCGGAAAGAATTAAAAATCCACAAAGGATATAAATAAATAAATAAATGCCACTTAAAAAGCCTGTCTGCAAGGGGATAAAAGACCACACGGGACGCAGAGAAAAGAAAAGGGATAAAAACTTTATTAAAAACAGAGAGCCAATAAATATAAGATACAACCCAGAGAGGGACATTTAAAATTTAAATTCATGTGAGCTCCAGCCTGAGGAAGGCGTGCCAAACGCCGAAACGTCGCGAAAAAGAGCTCAACAAATAGATTTATGGCCTACTACACCCCCGTGATGGGCAATTTTTTGAACAATTATGTTGGTGGGGGCACCATCCCCCGTTCCACGAAGGACCGTGCACTTGTGGGTTTCCAGCATTGCTGGGGCCCCAGTCCTTTCTCAAATCCTAACTCGCCTGTGCCTCGTGGGATGGGCGGTGCCCTTTACCTTCTTTCCCCGGCCACCAGGTGGGACCACGTAACGGAAGTCGGACCCTGGTCTCTCAGGGGTTGGTCTCTTGGTTGGGGAGTTCCCCAATGCACACATTGGTGAGACCTAGGATTGGAAATTGGTCCTGGAAGGGGACCCGTGATGCCTATTGGCGAGACCTAGAATTGGAAATTGGTTCCTGGAAGGGATCCGTGATGCCGGTGTGTGAGAAGGCGGTTCTTCCTGCTTGGGGCTGAACCCCTCAGCGAAGGGGCCCCGCGATGCCTGTTGGCCACACAGTAACCCCCAATTGGGTACATTTTAAATTTCATAACTTAATTTTTGGTGGGTAGGCAGAAGGGAGAGGAACCTGGCCCAGGGGTCTTACCCTAAACATAACCAGTCCCCTCTTCTCGCCTAACCCTAACCCTACTTAACCCCCTAAATTCATCGGCACCCGGAAAGAATTAAAAATCCACAAAGGATATAAATAAATAAATAAATGCCACTTAAAAAGCCTGTCTGCAAGGGGATAAAAGACCACACGGGACGCAGAGAAAAGAAAAGGGATAAAAACTTTATTAAAAACAGAGAGCCAATAAATATAAGATACAACCCAGAGAGGGACATTTAAAATTTAAATTCATGTGAGCTCCAGCCTGAGGAAGGCGTGCCAAACGCCGAAACGTCGCGAAAAAGAGCTCAACAAATAGATTTATGGCCTACTACACCCCCGTGATGGGCAATTTTTTGAACAATTATGTTGGTGGGGGCACCATCCCCCGTTCCACGAAGGACCGTGCACTTGTGGGTTTCCAGCATTGCTGGGGCCCCAGTCCTTTCTCAAATCCTAACTCGCCTGTGCCTCGTGGGATGGGCGGTGCCCTTTACCTTCTTTCCCCGGCCACCAGGTGGGACCACGTAACGGAAGTCGGACCCTGGTCTCTCAGGGGTTGGTCTCTTGGTTGGGGAGTTCCCCAATGCACACATTGGTGAGACCTAGGATTGGAAATTGGTCCTGGAAGGGGACCCGTGATGCCTATTGGCGAGACCTAGAATTGGAAATTGGTTCCTGGAAGGGATCCGTGATGCCGGTGTGTGAGAAGGCGGTTCTTCCTGCTTGGGGCTGAACCCCTCAGCGAAGGGGCCCCGCGATGCCTGTTGGCCACACAGTAACCCCCAATTGGGTACATTTTAAATTTCATAACTTAATTTTTGGTGGGTAGGCAGAAGGGAGAGGAACCTGGCCCAGGGGTCTTACCCTAAACATAACCAGTCCCCTCTTCTCGCCTAACCCTAACCCTACTTAACCCCCTAAATTCATCGGCACCCGGAAAGAATTAAAAATCCACAAAGGATATAAATAAATAAATAAATGCCACTTAAAAAGCCTGTCTGCAAGGGGATAAAAGACCACACGGGACGCAGAGAAAAGAAAAGGGATAAAAACTTTATTAAAAACAGAGAGCCAATAAATATAAGATACAACCCAGAGAGGGACATTTAAAATTTAAATTCATGTGAGCTCCAGCCTGAGGAAGGCGTGCCAAACGCCGAAACGTCGCGAAAAAGAGCTCAACAAATAGATTTATGGCCTACTACACCCCCGTGATGGGCAATTTTTTGAACAATTATGTTGGTGGGGGCACCATCCCCCGTTCCACGAAGGACCGTGCACTTGTGGGTTTCCAGCATTGCTGGGGCCCCAGTCCTTTCTCAAATCCTAACCCTAACCCTAACCCTAACCCCCTAACCCTAACCCATTTAAGATAAATTTTGGGATTAAAAATTATTATTAAAAATTTCATGTTAAATTGGACTTTTAATATTGGGTGTAAATATGATTTGGGCTTACAATAATTAAGTACATACTGGGACATATCATAATTCATGGAGTGAGTATTTTTAAAAACTAATGGGAAAGGGCTATTTACATAGGAAGGAAATTTGGATAAAAAACGACGAATGACAAATCTAACTGGAGCAGAGGGTATAAAAGGAGCTGACACACACAGAACGGGCATTTCGCCTTGAGACACAGAAGGAGCAACATCACAGAGACTAGACAAACACACAGAAGTTTGTTTTTCTTGTTTTTTGTGCCACAGCCTGAAGAAGGCCCTTTTCAGGGCCGAAACGTCGCGGCGGCACAAATTGGAATTTGATTTGCTTTAATTTGATTTAATTCATTTTATTTTTAATTCATATATTCAAAACTAATAAATAACAAAAACACAACAAAATTTTTTATTTCATTTTATTTTGTTTCCTTCATTGCCACTTTTATTTTTTGATTACTTAGATACCAAAGGCGACATTATTAATATATACCAAAGGCGACACCACAATAATAAAAATACACGCTCTACATCAATAAACAACAACAACACAACAATAAAAAGTTCATCGGGCTCGATGGCTTTTTTTGATGATGAGGATGGGTGGACGGTGGTCCGTCGCGGGAGGCGCCAGCGGCGTCCTGGGCGGTCCAACTTCCAGCAGCAACGGGTCACCTGGGGGATGGACCGTGCACGTCCTCCTGCCTTCGAAAGAGGGGGGAGGAGTCAGTTTTCATTCCCTAACCCAAAAGGAAGGGTAAAGGGCAGAGGTCAAGAGAAGGGAAGAAAAGGATGATGAAAAGGGAAAAGACAAAGGGGAAAGAGGAGAAGACTGGAAAAGAAGAAAGGAAGAAGAAGGGAAAGATGAGAGCCAAAAAGTCTGGCAGAATTGGAAAACAGCAAAAAGCTGAAAAAGATATTACAAGAAAGCCAAAGAAAGCCAAGGAGGCGGGATCAGAGGGGAGAGTATAAATAGGAGCCTCAAACACAGAGCTCTTCAGTATGCCCTCGCCTGAGGAAGAAGAAACACCTTCGAAACGTCGCGACAAGGGCATACTCATTTAATTTTTTCTATTTTATGTTAGTTTGTTATTTTAGTTTGTTATTTTGGGGGATTTTATTTCATCTTTTAATTCATGTTTTATTGATTTTCCTTAAAAACTCAAATTGGAGCTAAATTAAAACTAAATTAAAAGACCACACAGAAAACAAATTGGGATTGATAAATCTTTATTAAAAACAAGCCAAAATAATGGACACGGCGAATGGAAACCTGCAAAAAAGAAATACTTACCTTTAAAAATTAAATCCAAAAATGGGAAATGATAAACCTGCAAAGGAAATACTTACCTGTCAAATTAAAAGAACAATTATGGAGGTAGAGGGATGTGAGGCTGCGGGCCATCGGGGTTGATGGACCGTGCACGCTCTGTTCCTCCTTTGGGAGGGACAGGTTTATTTTTCTCATCCTAACCCTAACCCTAACCCCCCTAACCCTAACCCCTAACCCTAACCCCTATTCTGGCCTTAAACCTAATTAATTGGATTCATAATTAAATTTAATTACAATTTCAATTTGGCTATAATCCTAATTGGGACAGTATTGCAAATTTACAATTAAAAACTCAATTCATTATTCACATTAAAAAATTAAAAACTCATTTCATTATTCACATTAAAAGATTAAAAATACTACATACATGATAAAAAATACAATAGACATGATTACAAATTACCTATGTGATTAAAAAAATGTTTACATGATTATAAATTATTTACATTGTTAAAAAATTAAAAACTTTCTAAAAACATGTTATTGCCAGTGAGGAGGTATGGAAAAATACATTTGTGAAATTTCTATCCAAAAAACTAAGAACACCAAAGTAAAAAACGAATTTGACTTTCTAAAACTAAATTCGAACTGAAAAAAAGTGGGAGGGTATAAATAGAAGGGGAAGGCACTCTCTGCTCATTCCACTCCAAACCTCCGGACAGAGCAGATCGCTGAGAGCAAGCCTGTTTTTTCCTTTTGCTGTGTGTGCCTAGGCCTGAAGAAGACCTTCACAGGTCGAAACGTCGCCACATAGGCACACAAATTCATATTCATTTGGCCTATTATAATTTAATTTGATTTCTTTTTTCTTTAATAACTAAAAGGTTTTTTTCAAAACCAATTCATTTTCTTCATTTTATTTCTTTAAAAATCTAAGTTAAAAATTACATATTTAAGTTAAAATTTTGATTTAACAATTTAATTTAAACTTTGGTAGAAAAACCAATTTAAAAACACTCGCCTCCATCCAACTCACCATGGTTGGATGGACTTCTGACTGGACTCTGGTGCGCCATGGCGGACGCCGTGGACAATCCAGGGTCCAGGCACCTTACCGAGGGATGGCCCGTGCACCGCCCGCCTCCACTTGGAGGAGGGGCCCAAACATTCATCCTAACCCCTAACCCTAATATTAATATATCAGTTTGGTAGGTTTTAATATAGAGGTTGTAACAATTTACACACAGTTTGAATAAATATGCGGTAATAAATATATAAATAAATAAATACTTGTGATAAGTATATAAATAGGTACATGTTTGGTTTAAAAACTTTTTGTGTAAATAGTAAATTTATTTTATATAACCACCATTTAGTTCATTTCATTTCATATGGTGTGGTTTTAGTTCATTAAAATATTGTTGGTAAGGTTTAAAAACGTTTTGTTTGCTTCATTTAGACTGTGGTGATTTCTTTTTGTTTAAACTTCAGAAGCCGTAGGGGCGGAGCCAGAGCTTACTTAAGAGGTGAGCCTGCAAGCCAGGCTCATTCTTTCGTTGCCCTTCGACTAAGACAGTCGCTCTTTCTGCAGCAGATTTATTTTCGTTAGTTTGGAGTGTGCCCAGGCCTGAAGAAGACCAATATCGGTCGAAACGTCGCCACAGCGGCACACACTTCTTATTTTTTGGAACCTTTTTAAAGGCATTTTTAGTTTGTGAGACTTTTATTTTATTTTATTATTTTTTTTGTTTTTTGAAATAAATAAAAAAAAAAAAAAAAAATATTGAAAACTTAACCAGCCCTCCATCATGGATGATGAAGGGTGGCAGCAGGTCCGCTATGGGAGGAGGGGTCGCTCCCGTATGCGGACCAATACCTATCGACCCCAATCTCAAGACCAGGACTGGTCTTCTTGGGACCGGGGAGGGAGGGGCCCAGGAGGGAAGGACCGCGCATACCTCGGTCCTCCCCAGGGGGGACGGGGCCGTAACCCACGTCCTAACCCAGAGAGAGAGAGAGAGATACAAATCAAAAAGCACTGAAATTCCAATTTTGCACTGCACACCTCACAGTGTCTGTCTGACTGTGTGTCGGTCTGTGTGTCTGTGTGTGTGTGTATGTGTGTGACAGACAGAGAGAGAGAGAGAGAGAGACAGAGAGAGAGAGTGAGTGACACTTGCTGTGTATTTAAAAAACAAGCACTCAAACAAACGAAAGAGAATGACAGACGCAGAAGGCGATTGCACTGTTTGCGGCAACCGACGATGCCTTGCTCTCCCCTTGTACAGTGCGTCGTGAAGGCATGTGTGGACCAGGAGATGACGCAGTGCTCCAAAGGCCTGATTCTGCTGTCCCTTCTGCGGTCTCCTGCTGCAGACGCTTCTGTGCAGGGAAACTGCTACATGTTATGTCACCGATCCCTGCCACGTCGCGTGTCTAACGACCCGGCAGGGCCTGCTGAGTACAGTGGTGGTGGAATCAGCCCGACCGGACACTCCTATATGCCACTTTGACCTTTTTATTCCGTCAAATTTTGACCGATTTCCACCAAGTCCAGAACCGTTGGTGCTATCGACATGGGGTCTTCACCAGGGTGTCCGGAGGACCCAAAAACCCCCCTGTAGACACTACTTTCATCCCTCTACGACACTTACTTTTCGAGTTATTCCATTTTATTCCGACAAATTTTGACCGATTTCCACCAAGTCCAGAACCGTTGGTGCTATCGACATGGGGTCTTCACCAGGGTGTCCGGAGGACCCAAAACCCCCCCCCCGTAGACACTACTTTCATCCCTCTACGACACTTACTTTTCGAGTTATTCCATTTTATTCCGTCAACTACTGGCTATTACCCCCTAACCTATCATTTAAACCTCATCATGCCTGCAGTGGGCCACTGGAGGGAGACAAATCACCAAGCACTGAAATTCAAATTTTGCACTGCACACCTCACAGTGTCTGTGTGTGTGTGTGTGTGTGTGTGTGTGTACGTGTGTGACAGACAGACAGACAGAGAGAGAGCGAGAGAGAGAGATACAAATCAAAAAGCACTGAAATTCAGATTTTGCACTGCACACCTAACAGTGTCTGTCTGACTGTGTGTCTGTCTGTGTGTGTGTGTGTGTGTGTGTGTGTGCGTGTGCGTGACAGAAAGAGAGACAGAGAGAGAGAGAGATACAAATCAAAAAGCACTGAAATTCCAATTTTGCACTGCACACCTCACAGTGTCTGTCTGACTGTGTGTGTGTGTGTGTGTGTGTGTGTGTGTGTGTGTGTGTGACAGACAGAGAGAGAGAGAGAGAGAGAGAGAGAGAGAGAGAGTGACACTTGCTGTGTATTTAAAAAACAAGCACTCAAACAAACGAAAGAGAATGACAGACGCAGAAGGCGATTGCACTGTTTGTGGCAACCGACGATGCCTTGCTCTCCCCTTGTACAGTGCGTCGTGAAGGCATGTGTGGACCAGGAGATGAGAGGAACAGGAGCCACAGAGCGTCAGCGGCAGACATCCAAGCTGCACAGGGCACACGCGGCGCCACGCAGAATAAATGACGTTCCTGAGGCGCAGCCCAAGGCCAGCCACCCGTAGCCTCCTCGCCTCCTCCTCCCGGGACCTTTGAGGAGCACCCCCCAGCCACAGGTACTCATTCCAATGTTACACAATGGCCCAGCATCACAGGCCATCTCCTCACATTGAAATCTCTCCTGATTTCTGTTGCTTTTCCCTCATCTCTGAGCCGCTGAGTGTGTGTGTTTGTGTGTGTGTGTGTGTGTGTGTGTCTGTGTGTGTGTGTGTGTGTGCGTGTGTGTGTGCGTGTCTCTCTTTTACACAAAAAGCACATGTGAGTGCAATTGAAACGGCATTAATATGCAATGCACAGGACTTGCCAACTGGGCGCCCTCCTGTGGACCACAGATGCAATTGATTGTCCAAAGCTGTTAATTTCTGCGGCACTAACACCTTCTGACACTTTGTACCGCATTGAGCCAGCAGAGGGAGCCCCTCTTGTCAAATCCCAGTTGCACAGCAGCTGCCCTGCTTCTGTCTGTGTGCTTTGGTGTGTGTGAGTGTGTGTGTGTGTGTGTGTGTGTGTGTGTGTACGTGTGTGACAGACAGACAGACAGAGAGAGAGAGAGAGAGAGAGCGAAAGAGAGAGATACAAATCAAAAAGCACTGAAATTCAAATTTTGCACTGCACACCTCACAGTGTCTGTCTGACTGTGTGTCTGTCTGTGTGTCTATGTGTGTGTCTGTGTGTGTGACAGACAGAGAGAGAGAGAGACAGAGAGAGAGAATGATTGACACTTGCTGTGTATTTAAAAAACAAGCGCTCAAACAAACGAAAGAGAATGACAGACGCAGAAGGCGATTGTACTGTTTGCGGCAACCGACGATGCCTTGCTCTCCCCTTGTACAGTGCGTCGTGATGGCATGTGTGGACCAGGAGATGACGCAGTGCTCCAAAGGCCTGGTTCTGCTGTCCCTTCTGCGGTCTCCTGCTGCAGACGCTTCTGTGCAGGGAAAGTGCTTCCGAAAAAAGTTTGCAGCTCTATCTCCAGATAGGAGGGTCTGACAAAGACACGGCGGGCACCCTTGGAGTCGGGGAACGATTCTGCATCCGTGGACGCATCACACGACCGTTCTCCAACTACTGCCCCATCCTGCAAAGGTACTCTGAACCATGCCATGTTGGGCACCTGCGGATGCGCCCGGACACGGGCAATGCAATGACAGTAGAACCAGGCCCTCTGCACCTTCCTTTCTCCCATTGGGACCGTTTTGTCCCATCCTTTTTGGTCCCATTCGCCATATCTCCAGAACCGAAGAAGCCATCGGCGTGGGCTCTTCGCCACAGCGTCCGGCACCAACCAAAACCCCCACCTAGACACCAACATCAGCCTTCTACACCTCTTACTTTTTCAGTTATTCCACTTTTGTCCCATCCTCTCCTGGCTTTTTCCCCATAACCCTAACCCTAACCCTGTCATTTAAGCCTCATCATACCTGCAGTGGGCCACTGGAGGGAGACAAATCACCAAGCACTGAAATTCAAATTTTGCACTGCACATCTCACAGTGTCTGTCTGACTGTGTGTGTGTGTGTGTGTGTGTGTGTGTGTGTGTGACAGTTAGACAGACAGAGAGACAGAAAGAGAGACAGTGAGACAGAGAGAGATACAAATCAAAAAGCACTGAAATTCAAATTTTGTACTGCACACCTCACAGTGTCTGTCTGACTGTGTGTGTGTGTGTGTGTGTGTGTGTGTGTGTGTGCGTGACAGAAAGAGAGACAGAGAGAGAGACGGAGAGAGAGAGAGAGAGATACAAATCAAAAAGCACTGAAATTCCAATTTTGCACTGCACACCTCACAGTGTCTGTCTGACTGTGTGTCTGTCTGTGTGTCTGTGTGTGTGTGTATGTGTGTGACAGACAGAGAGAGAGAGAGACAGAGAGAGAGAGAGAGAGAGAGTGACACTTGCTGTGTATTTAAAAAACAAGCACTCAAACAAACGAAAGAGAATGACAGACGCAGAAGGCAATTGCACTGTTTGTGGCAACCGACGATGCCTTGCTCTCCCCTTGTACAGTGCGTCGTGAAGGCATGTGTGGACCAGGAGATGAGAGGAACAGGAGCCACAGAGCGTCAGCGGCAGACATCCAAGCTGCACATGGCACACGCGGCGCCACGCAGAATAAATGACGTTCCTGAGGCGCAGCCCAAGGCCAGCCACCCGCTGCCTCCTCGCCTCCTCCTCCCGGGACCTTTGAGGAGCACCCCCCAGCCACAGGTACTCATTCCAATGTTACACAATGGCCCAGCATCACAGGCCATCTCCTCACATTGAAATCTCTCCTGATTTCTGTTGCTTTTCCCTCATCTCTGAGCCGCTGAGTGGGTGTGTGTGTGTGTGTGTGTGTGTGTCTGTGTGTGTTTGTGTGTGTGTGTGTGTGTGTGTGTGTGTGTGTGTGTGCGTGTCTCTCTTTTACACAAAAAGCACATGTGAGTGCAATTGAAACGGCATTAATATGCAATGCACAGGACTTGCCAACTGGGCGCCCTCCTGTGGACCACAGATGCAATTGATTGTCCAAAGCTGTTAATTTCTGCGGCACTAACACCTTCTGACACTTTGTACCGCATTGAGCCAGCAGAGGGAGCCCCTCTTGTCAAATCCCAGTTGCACAGCAGCTGCCCTGCTTCTGTCTGTGTGCTTTGGTGTGTGTGTGTGAGTGTGTGTGTGTGTGTGTGTGTGTGTGTGTGTGTGTGTGTGTGTACGTGTGTGACAGACAGACAGACAGAGAGCGAGAGAGAGAGAGAGCGAAAGAGAGAGATACAAATCAAAAAGCACTGAAATTCAAATTTTGTACTGCACACCTCACAGTGTCTGTCTGACTGTGTGTGTGTGTGTGTGTGTGCGCGTGTGTGTGTGCGTGACAGACAGTTAGACAGAGAGAGAGAGAGAGATACAAATCAAAAAGCACTGAAATTCCAATTTTGCACTGCACACCTCACAGTGTCTGTCTGACTGTGTGTCTGTCTGTGTGTCTATGTGTGTGTGTGTGTGTGTGTGTGTGTGACAGACAGAGAGAGAGAGAGACAGAGAGAGAGAGAGTGAGTGACACTTGCTGTGTATTTAAAAAACAAGCACTCAAACAAACGAAAGAGAATGACAGACGCAGAAGGCGATTGTACTGTTTGCGGCAACCGACGATGCCTTGCTCTCCCCTTGTACAGTGCGTCGTGATGGCATGTGTGGACCAGGAGATGAGGCAGTGCTCCAAAGGCCTGGTTCTGCTGTCCCTTCTGCGGTCTCCTGCTGCAGACGCTTCTGTGCAGGGAAAGTGCTTCCGAAAAAAGTTTGCAGCTCTATCTCCAGATAGGAGGGTCTGACAAAGACACGGCGGGCACCCTTGGAGTCGGGGAACGATTCTGCATCCGTGGACGCATCACACGACCGTTCTCCAACTACTGCCCCATCCTGCAAAGGTACTCTGAACCATGCCATGTTGGGCACCTGCGGATGCGCCCGGACACGGGCAATCTAATGACAGTGGAACCAGGCCCTCTGCACCTTCCTTTCTCCCATTGGGACCGTTTTGTCCCATCCTTTTTGGTCCCATTCGCCATATCTCCAGAACCGAAGAAGCCATCGGCGTGGGCTCTTCGCCACAGCGTCCGGCACCAACCAAAACCCCCACCTAGACACCAACATCAGCCCTCTACACCTCTTACTTTTTCAGTTATTCCACTTTTGTCCCATCCTCTCCTGGCTTTTTCCCCATAACCCCTAACCAAGAAACTTAAAAGGAAGGAACGCAACAAACAGTGTTAATATAAAAATAGAATACCTAACGCCAAACAGTTCAGTGGACGGGGACGGAGCTGAGAGGAAAACGGAAGTAGAGACCGAACAAGGTCCAGGAGGCTACGCATGACGTGCGGCGGCCCCTGCATCTCCAATGTACCTCTATCCAACCACCCAGTCGTCGGATGAGGTGGGGAGGTTCATTGCGTTTCTATCTCAAAACCCTAACCCTAAGACTCGAGCTCTTCAACGGCATGCATTTTTAATTTGGCTTTGACATTTAGGCATATTGGGGCCTGATGAATGTAAAAACAAAGAATTAGCAGATTTTTTTTTTTTTACCTTATTTATTTTTTAATGAAAAATAAGAGACCACATATTGGGATATTTGTTTAAAATTTTGATAGGATAGTAGCAGTATAATGTCCTGAGTATTTTGGTCTAAATAACCCAAAATGTGATGTCCACATATGTAGACGCTAGCCATTGATCCCTGTATTTCAGCTAAGATAAGCGTTTACGTTTTTATGTACAGTGGTCCTTTGTTTATTACAGGAGTTACAATCCAAATTTTCCCTGCGATAGTTGAAATCCGTGAAGTTACACAGCCTTGACCTGAATTTTAAAAATGTTTGGAAAAAGCACTATGCTGCTAAAAAAAATGAAAAATAAATATTTACAAAATATCAGGATAAATATTTATTTTATGTGCTTGATGTGTGTGGCAGAGCATGATCTGCAGTGCCACTGCAGGGAAGGCGGAGACACCTGAGCAACATCTGCAATCACGCCTTGCCAGCTTAAAGTCTGTGCTCTCTCGCCTGTTGTGTTGGTGTGTGTCGGGCTGTGAGTTGAAAAGCTACAGCTGGCTGTGTGGGTACAGCAACCATGTGTGAAAAGTGGTCATTAAAGAAATGCTAAAAATCGTGTTCATGTAAAAATCGTCGGGTCTGCCGTGGTACAATGGGACTTCTGCTCCTGAACCTCTGCGCACAGCGTCTGCAAATCGGGGCTGTACGAAGTCACTTCATCCTTACGCAAGACTGTAAGCTGTCATCTGTGAGGCGCAAGCGGTGTTTGTTTTTACCATAGTTCATGGTGGAGAATAGCTGCTTTTAGTGCGTTTTGCTCCCTGTAGTCGTATGAATGGCAAACTACACTCATTGGCAGCAGCATAGGCACACTTAAAATTTCTTCTGAAATTTTCCCTCTCTAGTTGTATTTATACTGGTCTGGAATTGCACAGTAATAAGGATTTCACTGCATGTCTTGCTGTGTATGATTGTGTAAGTGAAAAATAAAATTTGAATTTGATTTGCTCTGGTACAACGTGGCAAACGTGAAGATAAAAAATCCTCCCAATCCCTCTCCTATGGGAGTTATGCCTGTGCAATGTTCTCTCTTACACACACCGACTCTCACTTTCTCTCTTTGCCTTTTTTTTTGTATCTCTCACACTGATAAGTACAGCCTGAGGCTGCATATGTCTCAGGTGTGCTGTTACCTGCCCAGATGTGTTCTTTCTTTTGCGATGGAGGCAGAAGTAGGTATGTCCCATATTTACTCTCATTAAGTCTATCAACTATCTTTTAAGTCAAAATTGGACCTGCTGTTAGAAAAGTCAGGCAGCTTTGTACCTCATATGATCAGCTGATTTGTTCAATATAACTGGAATAATGCGCATTTCATAGAACTGTAAGCCTGCAAACAGTATTTTGTGAAGCGTTAATTGCTCTGCACTGAAATGTATTTGGGGTTGTAGATATAATTGATAATTAATAGTTGGTGTGTTAAATTGTGTACCTATGAATTTGTTTTATCGTTTCACTATTCTAAAGTAGAAATTAAAGGTTGGTGGGTATTTTCAGTGTACATATAAATGTTACCACCAAGTTTTTGACAGTTTTTGTCATTCGACAATTGTACTTTTTAAATATGTTCAAGAGAAAACTCAAGGTCCTGTCAGACCATTATAATCTTTTGTGGCTATCAGGATGTGTGACAGATCACATCAAGATATTTATCACTTTAAGTTCATACCTATAAATGTAACAATATTCCCAGGAGCATGATAAATATTCAGTACTTCATTCCATTACACACACACACACGCACACACGCACAAATGTAATTTGCAAATCCTATTTAACTTGTGCAAAATTTGTGAGCATGAATATTTAGAGTATTTGTATTTTTCGTGTTAGGCATTCTAAGGAGTCTAGAGAAAGCTTTGTTTTTGCACATCACTAACACGATTAAGTCAGTGTTTTACATGTAAATCACGGAGAAGTTTGAATGATGAGAAACACTAGCTCCAATCTAGATTATGCCTTTTTCTGGGAAAATTGTTTTTGTTATTTATTTTTTACCTGCCTTTTTAACCTTTACAGTGCTCCAACTGTTTCGAAAGGCAAGTTGGAAATCTGTTTATATTTACTATGTTTGTGATCATACTGATCCAACATACCTATCCACTTCTGTTTTCCATAGCACTTTCCCTGCAGGGGTCAATAAAGCTAACTTAGAAACAACACAAAATGATAACTTGCCTCTCCATAAAGAACTTGTGCAATAAAACTGGCTTAAACGCATCGAAGGTGTTGAAATGTTCAGCAAAACTTCATTTTCCTTTCATTCCTGTGAAAGTTCATCAGTCCCCTCAGGGGGTTGCATTTGATTGCTCTGTGAAAACATACTGCTCTGTCAGGCTCTTTTATTTAAATGGGAGGAGGCAGCATGCACATATTACCCCACTTTCTTTTATTCAGTTTGAAAAAAAAAAAGAACTAGCATTTAATCGAAGGTTAGCAGATATTTCATAACCATTTTCTAGTTATAGTACATGAGATTACTATCTTATTTACAAATCACTTTTTCTTTATCTTTATTTTGTCATATATGGTGACATTAATGATGACATATTTGTCATGTGCATACTAGAATTGTTTGTCTCATAACACAATTAAAATACAATATCTGTTTCAACTTTGCCAGGGGACTCCACAGTGTAAAGATAGAGACTCAGTTAACAGAGCAGCCAACAGCAAATGAAATGTTAAGAGGCTGGATAAGATTCAATTCAGAAGTGATTATTGTTGTGAACTGCTCTATCAATAAAACTGTTTACTGATAAGAACATGAAAAATTATCGGTGTGATTTTTGTTTGTTTCCCTTAAATGTGTTTGGTTTTGTTAAATATACATTTTATTATTTATGCAGATAAAACTGACCTTAGATTAGCAATCACAAAATGAGTAATTTAGCAATAAATGTGATGAAGATGTTTACATGTTTTTGTGCTCAGAGTAAGAAGAATTTGCTAGAGATCTGTGGAATCTACCTGACCAGCCTCAGCACAACATGATCTTTCACTTTTTCATCGGTGAGTTCAGTTTCTAATCACTGCCATATGTTTTCTGAACTTTTACTCAGTGAAGGAAGGAACATTAAAAGTCAGTAGAGCTTGGAAACAAAGCACCTGGACTTCTTTAAGTTTCCTGAAGACAGTTCACCTCGCATCCAAGAAGCGTCTCCAGTTATAAAATGAAATGGTGGAGAGCCCTGGGTATTTAAACCCTAGTAGGAGTGATCCCAAAAGAGGGCCTGGGAAGGATCTCAAAACTGGATTATAGATGGCAAACAGTTGGTGTCACAAGCCAAGCCCGCTGTTCAAAGATGGTCGTTCACAGTGGGCATAGATTGCTTCTTCCACTCCTCTTTCAAACCATCTGTATTCTCTGTCCAAAATGTGGACATTGGTGTCCTTGAAAGAGTGACCTTTGTGCTTTAGATGCAGATGGACAGCCGAGTCTTGTCCCATCAAGGTGGCTCTTCTGTGTTGTGCCATGTGTTTATGCAGTGGCTGTTTGGTTTCTCCAATGTAGAGGTCTGAGCATTCCTGTCACGGCCGGTGGACCAACTCGAGCGAATAGACTCTAATGCAGACAGCACTCAGAGACACAGGGACTTAGGTAGAGTGACAAAGTAAGCAATGAATCTACTACTCAAATAATTCTATGACACGCTATGAATGAGAATAATGCTATTATCCACTAGTTCCTTGAACAGTACCATAAGCACAACTCAAATACTCCTATGGATGTACTAGAACAACACTATGAGAGTCACATGTTTACAAAAACACTGAGAAACAAGAGGCTAGAAAATCACTACATGAACTGTGAGGGGGTCCATGAGGGAGCCTTGGGGCTGTCATGGACGAGGGCTGGGGACCCGACACTTCCAGTGCAGGACCCCTGGGGTGTGGGACAGAGGGAAAGGGTGTGGTGGTATTCTCACTCACTGAAATGAGGGAAACAGGTGTTAGAATGGGTGTCAGATGCCGATCCAAGGTGTAAGTTGCAAATTGCAAAGTCTTTTCACAGGCGCAGGTGAAGCATAGAGGGGTAGGTGGTCAGGGTGAGGTGCAAAGGTAATCCGATGAGTGATCTGTTGAAGTCAGAGTGCTGGGTGGGGAGCAAGGCAGGTGAGCATAGTTGGAGAAACTGCGAGTTGAAGCGATTGAACCAAGGCAGGCTATGGCAGTGAGTCTCAGCAACATCCGGAAATTTTCTGTGAGCAGAAAGTCAAATTTAGGATTAACTATAATCGCGACTAATGAGGGCTAGCAGACAATCTGGGCTGCCGGCTTAGGTGCAGCCTTTCAGCAGTGATGCGGCAGCTCTGCCCAGAGGTGGAAATGCCAGGATTGTGAAAAAACCCCAGCACTCACGCAAAGCATGACAATTCCAATCACTTTCTTTTCAAGCTCTTTAGACTACCGTGACCTGGATAACAAAACATTAGAATTCAATGTTTAATCTAACAATGAATAAAACTTCCTGTAAAGAAAGTGACATTGCAGTTCTCATGTTGTGAGATGTGATGTCCAACACCTGCAGGTGCACCTCCTCTCTGAGGAAAAGTCCAAGTTGTTACGGCCAGGGCAGGGAGCAGTTGTCAGGTTGATCAGGTGTGCTGTTCAAGGTATTTTAGCTGAAGATTTGCAGACATGCAATCACTTGTTGAAGGTTTTCCTCTTGTTGTCACTTGTTTTTCTTCCCAATCTATTAAATTTAAACTTCTTTTTTAGTTCTCATCATAACTGTCAGGGTTCCTGGGTCGGTGACCCAGTGTTTTCAGTTTTGTTCATGTTCAGTTTATTTTGCCACTTCCATGTTCTCACTTCCTGCCTTTCCTGTGTCAGCTCGTCTCGTGTCATTAGCCAGATTATGTTCAGCTGTGTACTCACCGGTCTCTCATTATCATCCTCATCAGTCTATGTATTTAAGCCCTCTCTTCCCTTCAGCCCTTGTCGTGTCATTGATGTTGTTCCTGTCGCGTGTTCAATTCAGTTCAGTCCAGTCAGCCAGTTACTCTACCAGTCCGTTAAGTTCAGCCAGCCATCCTATCATCTTGTGTCTCCATATTCAATAAACCTCATTCTGCACCAAGAGTCCTGCGTGTGGGTCATCCCTTCCTCGCCTCCGCACACGACCCCTGACAATAACTCTTGTAAAAACAAAAATGTGAACACCTTTCTCCTTCTAGAAATCTATAATTTAGAGAAAAAAAAACACTTCACTGTGATGCTTTGGAAAAAAGGATTGATTTAACGATATGCTGAAATATTTAAACTGCAGACAACTATTTTATTTTTATGTCTGTTAAAAGACCTACTTTCCCAAGTCTGGAAGAAATGTCCAATACCTCAAATGTCTTTGGTCAGTTTGTCTCTCTGCAGCTTTCCTTCCAGCAGTTCACCTTCAGGACTACAAGGACTTCCAGGACCCATGCCCCATCAGCTCCTGTAACCCCCAGCTGGGTGACCTGTTGGTGGGTCGTGCTGCTCAGCTCTCAGCGTCATCCACTTGTGGTCTGGATGGACCACAAAATTACTGCATCATCGGATATCTGGAGGTCAAATAGAAAATTCATACACACAAAGTGTGTGTGTGTGTGTGTGTTAAGTGAAGCAAGATATGTCAGCCTGTGTGTGAATAAACTACAGCTGAACTCATTTTCTCTTTGATTGATGTTTCTGGCTGGTCTTCATACTGAAGCATGTTCAGATCTGTGTCTTTATTATCTGACGCTGTTCTCTTCACCCTGAGGATCATTTCCACCTCTCCCCGTCGTATATGCTTTTCTCTTTATTTTCTTTTCCATCTGATGTATCGTCAATCTTTGCATTATTTCTCCAGCATTCAAAGTTCTTCTGACTGGTGAATCACCCGAGCATGAAAAGGCTCAAAGGATGAACGAGTAAAAATAACAGACAACTTGGCAATGATCCAGTTTTAAATTGTATGTTCAGGTTCTTCAAGCACAGCTTAAAGCATGACTCTGTCTTCTGCATTGATCAGTAACAAAATAAATTTGTTATATCATAGAAGATGCTATTTTTGCCTGGGCTAATAGCCTGTTCCATGATTTGTAGGCGTTGGTATAATGAAGAAATAAGCATTACCTCCTTTATGGTGATTGAAATACTTAATAAATTAAATTAACTACAATAAACTACATGAAATATCATTACTACTAAAGTAATGATATTTCATGTAGTTTACATGTAGTATTATAAACCCAGAGGTAATCATTGATCAGGCTGGTTTATGTTTATTCATAGGAGGGGCAGAAATGTTTCATATGTGACTCTCGGCTACCATATCATCGCTACAACAGCCCAAACAGCCACCGTATTGAGAATGTCATCACAAATTTTGACCTCGAGAGAAAGCTGAAGTGGTGGCAGTCGGAGACTGGTAAGTTTGAGTATTTCTGCAACAACAAACTGTCCAATCAGATGGAGAAGGAAAACTATGTGAAATCAATATATTGTTTACAAAAAACATTTTGTTTAGGTGGCAGAATGTGTTTGGGTAAGAGAAAGCAGTTAGCTTTGCAACTCTACCCCTACTGCTCTGTGTGTGACAAAGAAACACGACTTACTGTTTGTGGAACGTTACAGTTAAAATATGCTATCACAAACAATCTGTAACACTGTAAGTCTGCTCTGTGTTTGCCTTCTGTGCAGGAGTTCATAATGTCAGCATCCAGTTAAATCTGGAGACTATGTTCCAGTTCAGTCACCTGGTCCTCAGGTTCAAGGTATACCTCTAAAGCGTACTGAATGTTTTTAGGGAATTAACTTAATGCTAGTCAAAAAGTCGTATGAACAGAAAAGAGCCTACACCTTTAACATTTGCCTAATCAAACATTAAGATAATGCTAATCTGCTCTGTGCAGAGTTTTCGGCCAGCAGCCATGTTGGTGGAACGATCAAGGGATTTTGGGCGAAGTTGGACAGTTGTCCGTTACTTTGCAGAAGACTGTTCTCTTCATTTCCCTTCAGTGTCGACTGCGCCCGCCAGGAGCATCGATGACGTTGTCTGTGACAGCAGATACTCTGGATCAGAACCATCCTTAGGTGGAGAGGTAACAATTTTAACTACAGCCAGTGTGAACATGAGCTTTTTTTCTATAGCTCCCCTGGGCTTCAGTCATTCTGGACTTTGTCATAAGAATTCATTGAGACAAAATTGAAACTAATTCACAGGAATGATAAAATGATGAAGTAATATAACAGCAAAGCATTAATTATGTTTTTTTATACTGGTTCTGTGTAAGTAAATATGTTTGTATTTCTTATATTTGTCCTCTAGGTGGTGCTGAAAGCTCTTGATCCTGTCTTTAAAACAGAAAACCCTCATGCACCGAACATCCACGGTGAGGTTTTCCTAAATAGCTGTCACTGTGTTTATATGTAATAATAATAATAATGGATTGCATTTATAATAGCGCTTTTTTAGACACTCAAAGCGCTTTACAATTCCACTATTCATTCACTCTCACATTCACACACTGGTGGAGGCAAACCACAGTTGCCCTGGGGCAAACTGTGGGGGGGTCAGGCTTATTTCTTTTATAACGTTTTAACATGGGAGTCTAAGGCTACATTCACACTGCAGGCGAAAGTGCATCAAATCTGACCTTTTTGACCCTATGCGACCCATATCCGATCATGGTATGACAGTGTGAACAGATCCGATATTCTCAAATCCGATTTAGGTCACTTTCGTATGTGGTACTGAATCTGATACATATCTGATGTTTTAGAAAGCGACTGCAGTTTGAATGATCATGTCGCATTAAATCTGTCTTTTACATCACTGACACAGGACAGACGCCAATTATTAGCACCGGAGAAGTGCACGAGAAGACATCGTGAACGCTTCCTGGCCAGCAAGTGTAGATGTTAGTGAAACTGTTAGGAAGACAGCGTTGGAGAAACGTGAACATTTTATTTGTACTGTATAATCTGCAGATTCTGACAGAAATCTGCAACTATCCTTTGAAGCACCGCTCCTCTCTAAAACAGCAACAAGGATAATTACTAGGCCATATGTAAATAACAAAATAACTTTATAACTTAAAGCAAAATTGGGAAACGTAAGGTCTGAAACAAGTCTTTATATTAAGGTCCATCAGTCAAATAATATTGTTTGCTCTGGGTCTAAACGGAGCGCGTTGTGTGTGACGTCTCCTTGCGCATGCGGGCCGCTATGAGGGTTCACACTAGAGCGTGTTTGCTGTCACATTTTATTTGTAGTGTGAACAAGCAGACAAAAAAATCGGATTTGATCAAAAAATCGGAATTGAGCATTAAGACCTGCAGTGTGAACGTAGCCTAAGGGGACCAATGCGCTGCGAACATTAGAGGAACTGCAGGTTTTAGTCTTTCACCCATTTTTTGCCTCAGGGGTTTACGCTCTTTAACAAGAGGTTGATGTCTAACGAGCCTCCAATAAATGTATCATTCACTAGCTGGGCCCACGTCGTTATTTGAGGTTTAACAGCTTTTTTAAAATAGATAATAGTGAATGGCTTAAACATGAATTGAACTGCAGTTTGGAGTTGAACTGGAGGCGGCTCCTAGGCCTGGCAGATCCCTCATGTACTAATGTGAAGTGAAGAAGTGAAAGACTTGAAAAAGGAGAGGGAGAGTGGTGCACGAAAACGAGACAAAAGAGCTTGTAGAAATGTATGTGTGTGTGGGGGGGGTTATATATAGATAAGAGCTGGAAGGGGCGTGTTTAGAGGCGTAGTCCCCCTCCTGAAATTCAGAAAATGTATCTCCAATTATGTTCTCTGTATATTCATCATTGGGAAAAACTTCCCAGCGACAGACTGAAGATAGACCCTAACAAATGGCGCTCAGCAGCCCTGACACTTTTAATGTCTCTGTCAAATGGAACATTTTAATGGAAATAGGGGAAACATGTAAAACTGAATATTGTTCTGATCATCATCCTCAGATCTGACCACCGTGACAAACATTCGGGTGAACTTCACACGTCTTTTCACACTTGGTGACACACTGCTGAGTCGAAAACGCAGGAACCCTCAGGACAAATATTACTATTCTGTTTACAACATGGTGGTTCAAGGAAGCTGTTTCTGTAACGGACACGCCAGCCAGTGTGTGCCCATGGCTGGAGTCCACGGGGACGTTTTCACCCAGCCTGACATGGTATGGAGTAGAGCCGGTCTGAAATTATTCGTCCTTCAGTGATTAACTTGATTATTTAAAGTGATTAGTGCTTCCCATCTGTTAGGATTAGTACTAGTACTTGTTTTTGTACTTTGTTAATGTTTTATAACAATGACTTTATTGTGAAGCACTTTGGTTTTAAATGTGCTATATAAATAAAATTGTATTGTATTGTGATTTAATCAATGTTAACATGCTGGGTTTTTTGTTTTTAACAAACAGCTTTGAAAGGTGAATCAAGAACTTTAAAGTCAGTAAAAAGAAATTAAAGATGAAGGCAAAAATTGAGAGAAAAGATCATATGTATTTGGGCGGCTGTGGCTTAGGAATTAGAAAAAGTCATCAGGCAATTTTGTATGTGTGACCTCGGATTTCTGCTATCCACAAATCAGTGGTCTTTGGGTAAAACTGGTGTTCTGGCCAGCAGGGGGAAACAGATGGAGTCCTAATATAACCTCTGCACATTTTTAATCAAATGTGTGTATGCATCATTTTTCCCTCGACATCACACTGTATACACCTGAAACTGCAGTTGAGCTCAGCAGGTAAAGATATTTTCTGATTTCAGGTTCACAGACAATGTGTTTGTAAGCACAATACAGCTGGAGAAAACTGTGAGAGATGTCAGGATTTTCACAACGACTCCCCCTGGAAGCCTGGAGGAGAGGGTGCAGTAGACATCTGCCGAGGTAACTCAAATTGACATAAATGTATCACTTTTTAATGTTTTATTTAAAAAAAAAAAAAAGATTGTTGGAAACATTATCAAAAATATTTTTAGGTTTTTGGCTAATACACAAATACAAACTGATGTTTGGAAATGTTTGCATATTTGCAAAGCCTGAACGTATAAAAAATTAAGAAATCAACAGTTTTCCCTTTCAAAGAACATTTGCTGAGGCAGCAAAAGGTCAACTTCCTTCTGTAGAAGCTACGTCTGTATTACGGATTCATTTTAGATATCAGACTACCTCACATGATATCAAATTACAACTAGAGTAAGTAGTAAGTAGAATTGCTTACATTTGTGGATAGCATATGATTATTAGGGATTTTCAATCGTTCTTAAACACATTCCTTTGATGTGAAATGAAATTTTGCTGTCTGGTTGAAAGTCAAAAGTATATGTCCACTTTAATGACTGAATTATTTATTTTGTTCTGATCTATTTTAGATCCAGACAAAGGTTAAATTAAAATAGATGAAAGACACAAAACTAGAAGCTCAGGTGATGCATTTGATGGTTTTTTGTCCCATTTTAAAATTGAATATCAGCACTTTTCAGTAACAATAAATGGTTCTGTGTGTGGTCATAGAACAACCTTGCACAATTTAAGCATGATTTAGACTTTCTACCACCTATTTTTTTTATTAATGTTATAATAAAATAATATTAGTAAATTATAATACATTATTTCAGTCTAAATTTTTATTCAAATCATTTTAATTCTAATAAATGTGGTCACCTTGAATCAGAAAAGTAGAACATGAGCAGAAAAAAAGAAGTAAAATAAAAATAGCTCTGTTTCCTGTTGCTTCCATTGTAGAGGGGGACTTTAAACAGGAAATAAGCAGGGAAGAGCTCAGAGCGGATTCAGCAGGTAGGGAACATAAAATCAGCTGTAATGTCTCAGTGTGGGGAAAACAATCACAATCATCTCTGCTGAGAGCTTCAGTCCATTTTCTTACACAGCTGAATTCAACCAGATGTGAGCAGATGTTTCCTGACCTGTCCTGGCTGAGACCCTGACAGTACACTGTTTATGCTGTATTTATATTACACTATAGAGTTGGTATGAATTCAGTCAGTGAGTCTCTGCTGCAATTGATGGAAGCTAACTGTGACCATGATCCCACAGCCACTATGCAGCAGTCACAAACTGTTCTTTACTTTGAACCCATCACAGTGCAGTAAACTCACCTGTTCATCCTGCACTAACCTGCAGCCTTTAAATAACACAGTTAGTCTGCCTCAGTTTGTTTAGCAGCAGCTTTATGAACAAACATCATGTGTCACGTACAGATTCAGAGACATGAAGACTTCCATGTAGGGCTGCCACAAACGATTATTTTGAAAGTTGACTAGTCACCGATTATTTTTGCGATTAGTCGACTAATCAGATCATCATCCATTGGACGTAAAACGTACAGCTTATTGCACCAGCAGCATCTGCTCTTATATAGCTATCATTAGCTTATAGCTTTAAGTGTTTAAGGTATGTGCTAACTAAAAATAAAGACAAGATGATAGTTTATTAAATTTTAATGAAGTTTGCAGATTGTTTCGGTGAAGTTTAATAAACTCCTTGCTATCTAAAATATAACAGGACACCGGAGTAAATTCTCCAGCATCTCACACTTCTGATAATCAGCTGTCTGCTTGACGTTTATTCAGCTGTGTAAAAACTATAACTTTAATCTCAGCCAAACCGATTTACTCAGGAACAAATAAAATACAAAAAAAAAAAGCCAAACAATAACATTTTTAAGTTATCTAAGTGACTTACATATCATGTTTAACCTGAGTAGCGAAAGACGGCGGTGGGTTTGAAAACGATTTGCTGGGAGTCCGGTGCTCTCACGGCTCTAGTGAGCCTTGCCCCCGGCTAGCTATCGAGCTAGTGGGTAACAGACGTCTCCGAAAACATCAGAGCGCTTTTAAAAATACGTGGTGTCTTGATAAACTGAGCAGATATTTGAGGTTTACTCAGCTACATTCTCGCCTGAAAATATGTTAAACGTTTATTTTGTGACCCAGAAAGAATAATAAGAGTAATATTAAAACTAACTAGCTGCCGCCATTGTTGGAAACTGTTGGAAACTGCGCTATGAATTCTGGGACACAGCTTCTTCTTCTTCTTCGGGGTTTAACGGCAGCTGGCATCCTTGTACATGCAGTGCTGCCATCTTCTGTTTCAGTCCGTTATTACACTCTGAAATCCTACTACTTATTCCTGCGTCTTTTGTGATCTTACAAAGCTTCAAACAACGCGTCGACTATTAAATCAGTCGTCGACGATTTTGATAGTCGACGTAATCGTGACTAGTCGACTAACCGTGGCAGCCCTACTTCCATGTGAGCTTTAAATGAGGATCCTTCCTTTAACTCTAACCTCTCTCCTTTCTCTCCTTCTTTCTTATCTGTCTCCATCTCTGAGTGAAATTAGCTCTCTGCCTTTTCTCTCCCATTAGAAATAAACCAGCTGGACCTTTGGCATTATTTATCAACATAAATTAATACAAATTAAAAATAGGAATAGGAGGGATAAAATTCAGTAAGATTTTACACTCCAATCTCATTTTCTGGCAGAATTTTTGGAGTTTAAAATTATAACCCTATGACCATTATTGTCTACAAGGTTAAAATGTGAATGTTAAACAGCACTTCCTGTTCTTACAGCAAAGAGGTGGCTGGGCAAAAGGAACAATAAAGGATTGTATCAGTTTGGCCAGAAAACATCTTGATGATCCCCAAGAATTTTAGGGAAAATACTCTGGGGACTGACAAGACAAAAGTTAAACTTTTTGAAAGGTGTGCACCCCATTACATCTGGCATAAAACTAACAGCATTTTAGAAAAGCAACATTATAGCTTCAATAAAATATGGTGGTGGTAGTGTGATGGTTTGGGGCTGTTTTGCCTTCTCAGCACCTGGAAGACTTGCTGTGGTAAGTGTAACCATGAAATTTGCCATCTACCAAGACATCCTGAAGGAGAATAGCAGGCCATCTGTTCATGACTTCAAGCTGAAGCGCACTTGGTTTCTGTAGCAGGACAATAATCAAAACCCAGCAGCAAGTCCACCTCTGAATGGCTTAAAAAACACTTTGGAGTGGCCTAGTTAAAGTCCTGACCTTAATCCAATTGAGATGCTGTGGCATGACCTTAAAAAGGCAGTTCATGCTCCAAAAACCTCCAGTGTGGCTGAATTACAACAATTCTGCAAGGATGAGTGGGCCAAAGTTCCTCCGCGGCTGTAAAAGTGTCATTGCCAGTTAATACAAATGCTTGATTGCAGTTGTTGCTGCTAAGGGTGGTTCAGGGGGCAATCACTTTATCACACAGGGCCATGAAGGTTTGGAATTGCCCCCCCCTAATAATAAACCACTTCATTTAGAAACTGCGTTTTGTGTTCAGTTTTGTTATCTACACCCCTGTATCTTGTTTGTTGACATGATTAATTTTTTCATTTTCCATAACTTTTATACTTTAAAATGCTGTTTCCCGTCTTTCTTAGCATGTAATTGCCACAGTCACTCGGACTCGTGTCACTTTGATGCAGCTCGTTACGAAGCGACTGGAGGTGTGAGCGGCGGTGTGTGTGATGACTGCGGCAACAACAGGATGGGGCCTCAGTGTGAACAGTGTCAACCTTTTTTGTATCAGGATCCGCAGAGAGCGAAGGATGACCCACAAGCCTGCATACGTAAGCTTTTATTATTATTTTACTTTTTGAATATTCATGCTCTCACTGTTCCTGTAGAAATGAGTCTCCCCTTTTTCTGTTTCTATTATTTTCTTTCATCGCTGAAGTGGTGCGGCTGGATGTTTGTCAGAATGCAGCTATTTATGGGATATTACTATGTTAACAGTAATGTCTGAATGTCAAACCCAGTGATTTATGACTTTTACCAACATGGTGCAGTAACAGTCTCCATTAACTCAGTGAAAGCTGACAGTAAAATATGTTTATGGTACAGAAACGGGAATAAATTCTGAGCTACACTGGATAATTTATGTTATAAAAATACGCTCTGCCTCTATTTTTAACTGCTATTTTGTACTGTCGTTGTTGAATGCTGGTTATTCATAAAATAAACAAATGACTCATTTGTTTCTAAATTAAGCAGTTGTTCTGGTAGTCTAAGGATCTTGGAAAGAAAAGCGTCTGGAATTCGTTAAGTTGCTTGAAGACATTTCACGTCTCATCCGAGAAGCTTCTTCAATTCTAGGGTCAAATGGTGGAGAGTCCCAGAGTTCCTCCATTTGACCCTTAGAACTGAAGAAGCTTCTCAGATGAGAGGTGAAACATCTTCAAGCAACTTAAAGAAGTCCAGATGCTTTTCTTTCCAAGATCCTTAGACTACGATGACCTGGATGACTGAGAACCTTCACAGACAGTTGTTCTGGTAATTAAATCTCAGCAAGTTTGTGGCTGATGGAGTCGTGCTTGGTCCATGAATTTGACTTGGTCCATAAGCTGTTTTCTCATCAAATGGGCTCCTCACCACAGCCCATAATGACCCTTAGGCCAGTGTCTCAGTGGACCGATAAGTCCACTCCTGGCTCCAGTATAGCACTACATTTCTGATCAAGATGGCAGTAGATTTGGGTGTAGGGTTTTTTTCAGTTTATCACAGCTATGGTATTATGCATAACTTTTGTCGCAAACAGAATGTGTGTAATTGCCAATTTCAATCACAGTAGTAGCAGACTGTCTATCTGTAGTTGATGGCACAATAACTAGAGCCACTGTTTATGTTGATATGACTGTAGCCTCAGGAGGAGGGTGATTACCCAACACAGATCCAGCCCCTTGTTTCTCAGGGAAGCTGTCTCATAACAAGATGATGATTATTGTATGGTCTTTAATTTATAATGTTGTTTTGATCTGGTCCTTTAGAAATAAATTTGCATTGAGTGAAATGACGTAACAGCTTTGGGGTGATGATGTCATACCATGTAATGGTGATGTGTTTCAGCATGTAACTGCGATCCAGCTGGTTCACGTGGCGGCGGTCAGTGTGACGCTCTGAGCGGTCAGTGCGTATGCAAAGAAAATGTGGAGGGTCAACGTTGTGATCGCTGCAAACATGGCTTCTTCAGCCTGAGGCAGGATGACCCCACGGGTTGTCAGGGTGACCAAATAACTTTATTTGTCCTGTTGTCATTTTCAACAAAGGAGCTCCTGCTTGTGTGTATATGATGATTTCAACGAGCTGAAGGTATGAGCGTGACAGAAACTTTCAGGCTGACTGTGTGTGTGTGTGTTTCAGCGTGCAGGTGTCATCCTTTGGGGAGTGTTGGGTCATGTGATCAGCTAACAGGAACTTGTGAATGTGACCCAATGGCAAGTGGACCGCTGTGTGATCGGTGTCTGGTAGGCCACATCTGTAAAATAAGTAATTTACTCTTTAGCTTCCTTTCATCCTCATTAAATTTAATTGATAATAGAGCTGGGAACTAATTCAAACAAATAATAATCCCAACCTAAGGAATATAATGTACACAGATAGGTAATGCCAGGATTCAAGTGCCTGTGTCCTGCCTGTTTTAGATGTGCCCTTGATCCAACACAGCTGATTTAAATGGCTAAATGACTTCTTCAGCATGTCTTGAAGTTCTCCAGAGGCCTGGTAATGAACTAATCATTTGATTCAGGTGTGTTGACCAGGATGAGATCTAAAACCTGCAGGACATTGTCACTTGAGGCCTGGCGTTGCCTACCCCTGTACACTGTTAAGTGCTGATTTTTTACAACCAAACAACCTCTGGCTAAGCAGATGCCACAACACAGAGGAACTACCTGGTTAGGCCAGGACGCTGCAGTCTATTTACACCTACAGGCCAGTGGACACACTTTCAATGGTGAGGATGTATCGTGGACAGGGAGGAATGCTGGTTTGAGCATGGAGTAAAAGAGGCCATTTACAAAACTGAGCTCACAGCCCATTGTTCATTCAGTGGTTTTGGTTTTAATCATTGTGCAGATGAACTGCTCATAAGGTTGGAAACCTGCAATCAGCTGAGACTGAGAAGTCACATGATGATGACGAAATGTGTCTCCCACTGAAACCATTTCTATAGTTGGTGGACCCCATGGGATTTTCTGGGACTTGGAGATGGCAGTCATAGAAAATAGAGTGGTTGCTGTTGAAACAATATTAAACCCAGTATTTAGTTTCCTCATCAGTTCCACAACACAAGTAATAAAATCTCAAATTTCATCTAAGAAGATACTGAAGTACTAATAACATCAGTTACTGTCATGTAGTGAGAGCATTTTCCATCCCGGATGTGGTAACACGGATGTAGGTAGTGATAACAATGGAAAATCAAAATATCTGAATCACATTAAAACTATTTAATAAATATAATGCTGTGGTCATTCCTGAAGCAGCAAGAAGAAGAAGAACAAAAACTGTATGATTTGAAGGCACGTAAAAACTCATTCAAACTCTGCAAGCATTGTCTGAATTTTCAAAATAAATGATGAATGAGTTTTAAAGCATAAAACAGTGTTTAAGTAAACTATATTTTGTCCTTAGTTTGAACTGATTGCCTGGACACAGTGATTCTAAAGCAAATATCATAACATTTTAGCCACTCTGAGTGAAAAAAAGTCTGATTTTAATGTCTTTTAATGTGTTTGTGTTCAGCCAGATTTCTGGGGTTTGGGAAACTCTGTGTTCAGATGCTCACCTTGTAACTGTGATATTGGCGGAGCTCACGGCAGCACGTATGTTTTCTTTCTGTCTTTATTTTGTGTGTGACATAATAAAAAGTATTGAATAAAGCTCAACAGTCAGTTTGATCTGAATCACAGATTAGTTTGAGAAAGAAGAAAAATTAACAGGAAGCACCAGAAACCAACTGAATACCAGTAAAATAATCAGAAAAAAACAGTTTATTACCTTATAGGTATGGCACGCTGTTGTGAGCTGGAAATTCATCATAAAAGCAGTAATTAGACTCTTAATAACTGACACCATAGAGCCTCCAGTGTGTCACTTCCTGTCTTTTGGGGGGATTTCCTGTCCCGTCAGGTGTTCTCCAGAGGATGGACAGTGTCGCTGTTTACCCAACATGATTGGTCGGCGATGCTCTGACCCTGCACCTGGGTACTTCTTGCCTCCACTGAATTATTTCCTCTATGAGGCTGAACTCACTTTCCCACTGCTAGGAGGAAGGTCTTCTACAACTCCTCCTCCATCGCCTTCTTCTTCTGCTGCTCCATCATCTTCTTCTCTGGTGTGTAACAGATGACAAGCCACCTGACACAGAGCTTGGAATAAAAGTGAATGGAGTTCTTTAAGATAGATAGATAGATGCAGCATTTTGTGAGGAAAGTTGAGAGACATGTAAAGAAGGTAACTAAAAGGAGTATTCAACTGACAATTCTATGTCAACTATTGCAGATGATTTTAAATAAATTTTTAATATCTTGTACATTTTAGTACAACATGGCGGTGCACATAGTCGCAGTTGCTTAAGGGCCCCCAATTAGGTGCTCTTCTTTTTCTTTTTGTTTCCTTTTCTTTTTCTTTTGTTTCCCTTATTGCATAGCCAAATTCACCTTAAGTCATTGGGAATTATACAACATCAGTTATAACAGCCAGAACCCCGTTACCAGCGATTATCAGTGGATCAACAACATCCCAGAGAACTGCCTGCAGTGCTAATAACAGCAGTCTACATACCACCAGACGCTAATGCTAGCACAGCCCTTGCCTACCTGAACGACACGATCTCCGAACAGCTACGGACATATCCAGAGGAAGTACACATCATCGCAGGGGACTTTAACAAAGCATGCTTAAAAACTGTGCTGCCTAAATTTGTACAACATGTGAAATGCCACACGAGAGGGAATAACACCTTGAGCCATGTTTACTCAAATATTAAGCAAGCCTACAGATCTGTTCCCCTCCCCCACCTGAGTATGTCCGACCACCTCTCCCTGCTTGTTGTCCCGGCATACACACCACTCAGGAAAAGGACAAAGCCCACCATCAGAAACATTAACACCTTTTCTAAGGAAGCTCTGGCTCAGCTGCAGGACTCTTTTGCCCTCACAGAGTGGCATGTCTTCGAACATGGCGACCTAGAGACCCACACATCTGCAGTGGTGGGTTATGCACTGCATGGACACTGTCACTACGGAAAAGTAGGTCCAGGTCAGCCCCAACTGTGAAACCTGGATGACAAGTAAAGTTCAGGAATTGTTAAAGGCACGCAACTCTGCATACAAATCTGGGGAGCACGATATGTATATCAGAGAAAGAGCAGACCTTAAAAAAGGCATGAGAGCAGCAAAACCGGACTATTCAAATAAACTATCAGATCACCTCTCAGACAACAACTCCAAGAAGGTATGGGAGGGCCTGAAACACATCACCAACTACAAAGGCAATGGGACAAATACGGATAACATGGACATCTCATTAGCAGAGGAACGTAACCACTTCTTTACCCGCTTTGAGAGAACTGTAGACACGCCTACCATGCACACCGCTCTGCCACAGCCTTCTCTGAGCACAGCCCTCACACATTTACTCTTCAAGAAAACTAGGTTCGCAGAGCAGTACCAGAGAAAAGCTGCTGGCCGAGATGAAATACCTGGGAGTATCCTCAAAACCTGTGCCGACCAGCTGGCTCCTGTTTTCACTAGACTATTGAACCTCTCCCTGTCACATGCCACTGCCCCTCATTGCCTGAAATCAGCAACAATAGTTCCGAGTCCACCACCATCAGTGCTCCAGTGGTCGCAAAGTTCTTCAAGAAGCTGGTCTTAAAGCACATAAAGGACTGCATCACACCTAGTTTTGACTCCCACCAGGGTCGGCAACCCTGGGCACGCGTGCCACAGCTGGCACGCTAAGGGTTAACTGATGGCACAACCATAGCTGGACTGGCCATCGGGGATATCGGGCATTTGCCCGGTGGGCCAATGGTGAATTTTGTTTTGATGGGCCAATGTTTTTTTGTTTGTTTGTTTTAGTTTTTGTAACGGTATAAACAATGAAAAGTGGTGTATTGGCCAGGTGCTGGCCGATGTGTAAAAATAGCTCAGTTGAAGTTATGAACTGTTTCTGAGAGACAAATAACACCAGGATACTTTTCTAAGCAACTGACACCTGGTAACTGTGCAGGGGCATGTCTAGCAAAGTTTTGCCAGGGGGGCAGGCAGGGCATTAACAGGGAAAGGGGACACATACTTTTCTTTCTTATTCTCATTAAAAATGTCTCGCTTTAAGTTTTTATCTGATGTAAAATGTATAGAAATCATACCAACAAAACGGTGTACATCACTGTCACAACAGTGTTTGTTTTTATTAAAAGGCTTTATGATTTTTCCTACAATACCTAGTGGGCTGGTCTCTAGTCAAAATGCCCGGGCTGTTTTTTTTTGTCCCAGTCCAGCCCTGGGCACGACACGCAGTGAATTAATCTGAGAAGGTGCATTAAAAAATAAATGGCCGGGCCAGTGGTGCACATTGCAAATTAACTAGCATAGACACATTAGTTGTGCCGCTTCTTAATGACGGTATCTTGGCTAACAACCCCAACTACCAGGTTCAACTTGTAATTGGCTAAAAATAACTTCGCCTACCAGTGAGAGGGACGTTGCTAGCTGGCAGTTTTTTCAAGCAATGTTGAAATTTCTACATTCCAACACTTCGAATGCTTCAGGAGCTCGACTCTGTGAGGGTCAAAGTTTGCAGAACTACGAACGTAGCTGAAATCCATAACTGTGCATGTTCATGGAGCTTTTTCACCTGCTGGACATCACTCCCAGTCAAGTTTTACTGTCTTCAGAACATTGCAGAGGCCTTATTGACAGAATTTGGCTCTACATATCTGTGTGAGCAGATTTTCTCTCACACAGATTTTCTGTCGTGAGGTAGCCATCTGAATGCTGGACACTCATAGACCTGTGTCGCTGATTGGAAGACCAGAGATCACATTAACATGTTTATCCCTGTATTAACAAACATGCCATATTGGCCCAGTTTATTTCTCTTATCATTGTTGTGAGGAGACCATAAATAGCATTTGTTTTCTTTTGTACAGTTCATTTGCTGTTACAGAGTTCTTGTTATGGATAAAAAGTGCCTTTTTTTGTTTCAAAATAGCTGATAACTATTCGCTGATAGCTGCCAACATCTGCGAACAAATATAATTCTATAAAGTTGTTCTATATAGTGTGTAACTGTCAATATAGAGCATTATTAAATTTATTGCTAATGCAATCATACAGCACACTGACTTCTGAGGACATTTTAGATGGCACTCATCATCTGAAAGGTTGCCAACCCCTGCTATAAGGCAAACAGGTCCACCGAGAAAGCAATTTCCACTGCCACTCTGCTCTGCATAACCTGGAGAATCCTGGGACTTCAGTAAGGATCCTCATCATTGATTTCAGCTCAGCCTTTAATACCATCATCCCAAACATTCTTATAGTCAAGCTGGTAAACTTAGACTTCCCCCTTGCTACATGTGCATGGTTCAAAAACTTTCTCACAGACCAATCACAAAGAGTCAAGGTTGGCAACCAGAGATCATCCACCCAGCACTGGCTGACCACAAGGATGTGTGTTGTGTCCACTCCTATACACCATCTATACCAGTGACTGCACCCTCACACATCCCTGCAACATCATCATCAAATTTGCAGATGACTCCACTCTGATGGGGCTCATCACCGATGATGACGACACCGCCTACAGAGATGAGATCCAACGTCTGACAGAATGGTGTGACTACAATAACCTAACCATAAACACCAGGAAAACCAAGTAAGTGGTCATGGACTTCTGCAAGAAAAAAAACTCAACCCCCTCCCCTATCCATAAAAGGTGACCACATTTCCGAGGACCTATACTGGACAGCTAACACATCAGCCCTGGTGAAGAAATGCATGATGCAACCATACTGTCCCAATGCAATGTGTGCACAGGTCTATGTTTGCGATCGGGAATGAAGGATAAAAAGCGCTGCCGTAAAGGCTAGTGTAGAAGCACAGAAATGACGGCTCACTTGACCGCGGTCTGAATTTTAATTGAATTAAAGAAGTTCAGTTGCTTTCATTCCAAGCTCCTTAGGCTACCAGGACCTGAATGACTTAGAACCTACACAGCTATAGTTCAGTATTAATATGTGTTTATCTGTAAAATTGTCTTTTTACAGTGCATTCAGCAAAGTATTCACAGCATTTTGTTTGTTCTACATTGTGTAATGATACAGCCTCAGTCTAAAATTCATTGCATTCATTTTTTTCAACTCATAATTCTACACACAATACCCCATAGTAGCAAAGTAAAAAAGGTTTACTCGAAATTATTGCAAATTTATTAAAAAATAAAAAACAAAAATATATCATGTACATAAATATTCATAACCTTTCCTCAATTCTTTGTTTAAGCATGTTTGGCTGCAATGGCACCTTCAAGTCCTGTTGAGTACAATGCTACAAGCTTGGCACACCTATTTTTCTGCAGTTTGTCCCATTCTTCTTTCTTAGACTATTTAAAAGTAGAATGAGAGGCAGAGCCTTCAGTTTTCAGGCCCCCCTTCTGTGAAACCAACTTCCAGGTTGGATTCAGGAGACAGTGCTGTGGAGCAGGCAGGATAAGGGACCCAAATGCAGGACTCAGAAATGGAAAGTTAAACTCAGAGCGCAGATTTATTGCTGGGAAAACTCTTCATAGAAATGAACTCAATCAGAAACACGGAAATAGACACTAAAGTGTGCAATGGAACCTAAAACAAGAAAAAAGGAAATGAACCAGAACTAAGAGCAAGGATATTTACAGGAACACAAGGGGTGAAAACACGGCACAAAGAGAGTGTCCATGAAGGTTAACATCGCGACAATAAGCAGGGGTAGACTGAGGACTGAAATACACAGGTAGGATGATCCTACCTGTGTAGGAGGATGGATTAGGAAACAGGAAGAAACACAGCTGGAACAAATCAGACATAATGAGATGAGAGAAGGCAAAACTAAATGCACTAGTGTAGGAGCAAGACTATCAAAATAAAACAGGAATTACGCCATGTACACACAGACATGGACTCAGAGATACAAGCTTAAAGCTATGATAACACTGACACGGTACAGAGGGAACATAAGGATGTGGAACCAGGACAGGCACAGAAATACAGACTTGGTACTCAACTGAGGGAACACAGAGTACAGGGACAGGAGTGACATGAGACACGACTGACTGGGAAACAAGAGAATAAATACAAGGACAGAACTAAATCTAAGAACTAGAAATCACAAATCCAGAGGAACTAGAGATCAAGAAATACAAAAACAGAAACCAAAAGCCTAACAGTCATGAACCATGATGAAATCAAAAATAAAAGTACAAAACTCAAAACACTGGGTCACCCTGAGACCTCCCTTAGTTATGCTCTCTCAAGCTCCATCAGCTTGATCTGGGAGCATCAGTGCAAGGCCATTTTAAGATTTCTACAGAAATGTTTATTTGGGTTCAAGTCTGAGCTCTGTCTGGACTACACCTTTCTTATCTTGGCTGTGTGCTTAGAGTTGTTGCACTGTTGGAAGATAAACCTTCGTCCCAGTCTGAGGTCCAGAGTGTTCTGGAGCAGGTTAGGATTTCAAGGATATCACTATACATTGCAGCATTTATCTTTCCTTCAACAATTACTAGTCTCCCAGTTCCTCCTTCTGAAAGTCATCCCCATTGCATGATTCTATATCACCGTGATTCCCTGTAGCAATGGTGTTGAGCATATAATGCGCCGTGGCTGCTTTCTTCTAGATGCGATGCTTGGCAGTCAGGCCAAAAAGCTCAATCTTCATTTCCTCAGACCAAAGAATTTTGTTACTCATGGTCTGAGAGTCCTTGGTATGCTGTTTAGCAAACTCTTGAGCCTTTTACTAAGGAATCTCTTCCGTCTGGCCACGCTACCATACAGGTCTGATTGGTGGAGTGCTGCAAAAATGGCTGTCTTTCTGGAAGGTTTTCGTCTCTCCACAATGCAACCATGGAGCTCTGTCATATTGAGCATTAGGTTCTTGGTGACCTCTATAAGTAAGGACTTCTAGCCCATTCCTTCAGCTCCCTAACCCTTTGCTGAGCAGCCAGGTTTAGGAAGAGTAATGGTGGTTCTAAACGTCTATTGATGAATAATGCAGGCCGCTGTGCTCATTTGGGATCTTCAGAAATGTTTCTGTTCCAGATCCGTGCCTCAATACAGTCCAGGCTCAAAGGTCTACAAACAATTCCTCCTTATAGCTACATGTTATTTGTTTGTGTTTTAATTTTTAATAAATTTGCAAGGCTTTCAGGGAAACTCATTTTACTTTGTCATTATAGGGTATTCTGTGTAGAAATTCGAGGTGAAAAATGATTTTAATCCATTTTGGAATAAGGCTCTAATATGACAAAATGTGGAACAAGTGAAGCACTGTGAATGCTGTCCACTTGCACTATATAAACAGCATCTGTGTGTGTGTTTTCAGCTGAACCCAGGAGTGTTACCTCAGTGTGAGCAGTACTTCAAAGAGCAAGGTTTTGACACTAAGTTCCAAAATGGACGAGTTATTTTAGTTCGGCGGGCTCGCCAACTTGCCCAGCAACAGAAAATGAGAAAGAGATTGGTGAGATCCATTTTCTGTTACACTTTAATGCTTTGATTATTTGGAGACTATAGGTTGTGTCCAAATTCAGGGGCTGCATTCTTTCAAGGCAGCGAAGGCCAGAAGTGCAAGGCTGTGAACTTGGACGGTCTAGCCTACAACATGGGGTTCCTGTTGCCTGGCAACCATGACAGTAGCAGCTACTGCTGTGGTGGTCAGCATGTTCAACAGAAATACAGAAAATCTTTATGTTATTGTTTTTTCATCTGCATGTGAATCTGGGCACTGAGTCCCCTTAACCAACAATGAATCTAAGTTTAGCTAGTTTGCTAGAGTAGAGCATGAGACTAGTCTCATTTCATTTTGACAGTACAAATATAATAGGTCTCATCAAGCATTTGGTAACTTGCAGGATGAAAGCACAATTTTCTTATTAGAATCATGGGACGTACTTTCATTTTAATCAGAGAGAAAAAAAACTAAGAGAAATGGGAAACAGGACATAAGCTCAGGCGGTAGAGCAGGTCATCTACTAATCGGAAGGTTGGTAGTTTGATTCCTGGCTTCCCCTAGTCCGCATGCCAAATATCTTGGGCAAGATACTAACCCTAAATTGCTCTCCGATGCATCCATCGGAGTGTGAATGTTAATTAGAAAGCACTAAGAAAATATGTGAATGCACAAGTTGTGTAAAGCGCTTTGAGTGCTCAGAAGAGTAGAAAAGCGCTATATAGGAACCAGTCCAGTCCATAAGATCGGCATAAATGTTGGGCTTTATAACAAAGGTTCAGGTTATAACTAACCAAAGTTTGCATGACCCAATTAAGTAGCAATATCACTAACGTCATGTAACTTAGATGAAGGTTAGCTAAGTTTGATGTTCTAAGATTCTTTGGTATGCTAACATTTGTTCCACTGGATATTTGGGTGAGATAAAAACCCAGTACTCACTTTTTTATTTCTGGACTGCTTTGCTACAACTGTTTTCCATGTTTTTTTTTTCCAAAAAATTGCTTGTACCTTAGACTCACAATGAATCCTGGATTCAAACACCATGTTAAAACATAAGATCGTCCATAAGTGCACAAAGTGCAGAAAGTTCTAGGCCATAGGTCGATGATCGATTTTGTAATCGTATCACCAGACCTGCGGCCATATGTTCTGGACCCTCGGGTAAAGAGAGGGGCTGAGCTGTTAACTGATCACCACCTGGTGGTGAGCTGGATCAGGTGGCTGGGGAGGACATTGGACAGACATGGCGCAGCTAAAGGTATAGTGAGGGTGTGCTGGGAATGCTCGGCAGAGGCCCCCAGTCCGCGAGATCTTAAACACACACCTCTGGCAGAGCTTCAACAGTTTTCCAAGAGAATCTGGGGGCATTGAGTCCAAATGGACCATGTTCAGCACCTCCACCGCCAAAGCTGCTGCACTGCACTGCGGTTGGTGCCTGTCATGGTGGTAACACCTAAACCAAATGGTGGACACCAGTAGGGATGGGTATTGATAAGATTTTCATGATTCCGATTCCATTTTCGAGTCTGTTTAACGATTCGATTCTTTATCGATTCTCTTATCGATTCTTATTTTTTAAAAAGGAGAACACTAAGGTCGATTAGCTTAGAACTTTGTTTTATATCTTCTCTAAGTAAGAGTAACATGGCCTTACAAACCCAACAGTGAGATCTTAAGAGATCCACAGCCTATGGCTCTTCAATGGGGTGTCACAGGGTCCCCAGGAAAAAAATTGTAAATGTAAAATAATAAAATAAATATTCTTCTCTAGCAATAACAAAGTATAACACAAATTATTCTGTAGCAATTACACAAGAATATCCAGTAATGTCCCTGCCTACAATTAAACATTATTCACTTACCGTAAATCGGGGGCATCTGCTGTGGCAAATGGGTGCAAGCCTTTTACCACAAACTTAGTCACTGCTCGGTGACATTCGTCTATCCTGGCCTGAAAGGAGACGCTACTGGTAGACTGCAACGAGAACTGCCAGCATCTGAGCCAGCCAGACTTTGTCTGTCTCTCTCATCATGGTCACCTAAATGCAATGCACAGTAATGGCAGGTTTTGTAATAAGGCAGATCGCGCTAACATAATATACACTGTTAGTTGATTATTTACCTGCCGCATTAACGGGAGAGGACGTTCAAACATTACCGCTGCTGCTGGGTTGAGATTCACGAGTCCGGAGCAGAATTAAAAACACGACATTCATTTGAGGTTATCACGTGTTTTGTGAGCAAATGCTTTTGCATATTCGTAGTGTTTACTCCCTTAAATGAAGTATCTAATTTACAAGTATTGCAAGTTGCCCTGTTGTCATCCGTTCTCCTAAAGTATAACCAAACTTTTGAGTGTTTGAGCCGCTTAGGCGCCATGTTACCTGCCAGGTAAATGACGCTCTGCAACGTGGTGACGTCATTCGGGGCGACTGGAATCGATAAGGGAATCATTTGCAAAAATGCCAAACAATTCCAAGGAATTGAAACAGTGGGAACCGGTTCTCAACAAGAACCAGGTTTCGATACCAATCCTTAGACACCAGAGGTGAAGGGAGCCACCCGGCTGAAGAAGGAGTCCTATTGAAGGAGTCCTTGGTTCGCCTGTGGGACTTTGGAGGCAGCTGATATGTACTAGTGGTGCAACGGATCACGGTTGATCTGTAATCCGAACCGATCCCACTCCACGGTTTGGCACCCACGTGATCCGAAGATTCGAAAAAGAAGGAAAGAAATTATGTGTATGGTGCGTCTGTCAAGCGATAGTTATGGCCAGCGCTAGCGGTCCAGGTGGAAGAGCAGAGGAGTTTTCTGTATTTAAGCAGCCCTTTGCTGCCCAGTCCGATCGGGCTAAAGCTATTACAAAAGCTACTGGGGTGTTTAGCTGCAGACGGGAGGCCATATTCCGTTGTGCAAAACAAGGGGGTTAAACTATGATGAACGTGCTTGAGCCACGCTATGATATCCCATTGCACGTCCACTTTAGTGGCAAGATCGTTCCAAGCATGTATGAGCAGGATGAACTGTCCCAGGCATCTTCTGTTGCCCAACTACAAACGGGTGGACCTCCAGGGCAACGGAAAGCTATGTGACCGTGACAGCTCATTATATCACAGCGGAGTGCGATATAATGAGCGGTATGTATTATTGTAGGGTCTACCTAACAATATAAAGCGCCTTGAGGGGACTGTTGTTGTGATTTGGCACTCTATAAATAAAATTGAATTCAGTGGTAGATACAAAGCCCTATACTGCCCTATATTGAACCATATTTTTTTTTAATGATTATGTGGAATGAGTCTTGAGTTGAATGTTTTTAACAGGCAAAAAATACTTCAATAAGTTAATAAGTAAATGTTAAATTTTTGTCTTTTTTCTTTTTTTGCTGATCCGAAAATTGATCCGATCCGTGACTTAAAACCGTGATCCGATCCGAACCGTGAGATTTTTGATCCGTTGCACCACTAATATGTACTGACAAGCCAAGCGGAATGCGGCTCAGCCGGCTCAGGAGTGAAAAGCGGTGCTCCACCTGCACTGTGTATAGTGCAGGTGGAGTGCTGCTGACTTCGACTGAGAATATTGTCGGGCGGTGGAAGGAATACTTTGGGGACCTCCTTAATCCCACTGGCATGTCTTCTGTGAAGTAAGCAGAGTCTGGGGAGCGGGACGACCTACCAAGGTCCGTGGGAATGTATATGCCAGGGTGTTGGAAAGTATTCAGTCTGTCCTTCAGTCAAACCAGATAAAGGAGGAACAATGCGGTTTTCGTCCTAGTTGTGGAAAACTGGACCAGCTCTTTATCCTCTCAAGGATACATGAGGGTGCATGGGAGTTTGCCCAGCCAGTGTTTTGGCTGTGGGCATTCGACCGTGTCCCTTTGAGTTTCCCGTGGGGTGTTCTCCAGGAGTATGGGGTGTTTGGCCCATTACTATAGGCCATTCAATCCTTATACAACCATTGGAAGAGCTTGGTTTGCATAGACGGTAATTAGTGGGACTCATTCCCAGTGGGTGATGGACTCCGCTAGGGCTGACCTTTGTCACAGATTCTGGTCAAAATTTTTATGGACAAAGTTTCTAGGTTTAGCCAAGGGGCAGAAGGCTTTCACCTGATGGTCTCAGAATCTCATCTCTGCTTTTCGCGGATGATGTGGTTCTGTTGGCTTCATCAGGTGATGGTCTACAGCTCACACTGGAATGATTCACAGCTGAGTGTGAAGTGGTGGTAATGAAAATCAGCACCTCCAAGTCTGAGGCCATGGTCCTCAGCCGGAAGGGTTGGGGTGCCCACTCCAGGTCAGGGACGAGTTACTGCCCCAAGTGGAGGAGTTTAACTATCCTGTGGTCTTGTTCACAAGTGATGAACAAGTGGTCATCCTCCGAAGGGTGGCTGGCCTCTCCCTTAGAGAGGTCCAGCCATCTGGCAGGGGCTCAGAGTAGGGATGCTGCTCTTCCACATCGAAAGGAGCCAGTCTAGATGGTTCAAGCATCTGACAAGAATGCCTCCTTGGGCGCCTCCTGGGTGATGTTCCATCAGGAGGAAGCTCGGGGGCAGACCCAGGACACGCTGGAGAGATTATATCTCTTGGCTGACTTGGGAATGCCTTGCTGTTCCCCCGGATAAGCTGGAGGAGATAGCTGGGGAGAGAGGTCTGGGCTTCTCTGGGACACAAAGGATACACCGGACCCTCCTTCAAATCCGGGGAAAAGGAGGACGCATTAGTGGGCCGCATTTGGAGCAGCCTTTGGTGTGCTGTGATATAGTCGTCCCACAAATGTGGTCTCCAAAGGATGCAGCCCCTGAATTTGGAAACAGCTCAACTCATATGTTTCAGCTAATCAGATCGTCCTCTTTCCTCAGTGCATCTGTTGTTTATTTCCATCCAGCAGCAAACCAGCATACCTCTGGTCCCTGGTTACACCCTGCAAATTATTCCCCATCAAAGGGCATCTCACCAGCCAGTAACCTGGACTGGCCTAGGATTGGTCAGAGTGTTCGAGGGGGTGGGGCTTAGATTTACTGTGGACAACCTCCCATCTTCGACTGATTACCAGCTGGCGATTTCCTATGAACCAGAGGTGAGGCGATTTTGAATGGTAAACTTCATGTAAATGTACATGTTTAATAAAATTGACGGAATTGTCTTTCTATAACTCATGTCAATTTTCTTATTTTCTCTAGTCTGCATCTGATTGGATGGCTATAGTCAGTATCGGCAAAGTGTCACCAGGCGATGGTGGCTGCAGCAGCAATCCAACAGGAAGTAAAACTGTGATTCTACCTGGAAACTCCAGGTGAGAATCAAAAAACAAAATCTATTACATCCATGAATGTCACATGACTATTGTTATAATTTCACATCTGAACAGTGTTGTGGCAGATTTCTAATGTGATATGATTAAATATGTGATTAAATCATATCCTTACTAGTAAGATTACTATACACCAATGACCACCTTAACTCAAAAACACAACTACAACTACTTCAGGCATAACAGCCTGATTGTTTAATCAGTTGTCATCTGCATTCATTCGCTAATCGCTCTTGGGTGGTACAGAGTCTGCTCTGCAGTCGCTGAGTTGGAGCTTGGCACGCCCTTGTTGGAGGAGGGTGCTCTTTTCACCCCTCACTCTCTCGTTCCAATGCAGCTGTAGGTTAAAAGGGCAGAGATCATCTGACACCCCGTTGTCTTCCTCAGTGTCTAATGCAGAGATCTTTAACCTTTATGGTTATTTCTGTGGTTCTGGAATCTTCTCATGATGACTAGTAGGGCCCCAAACCGCATGACCTTTGATCTCAACCACTGCCTGGGCTGTCAGCTGTGCTATGAATGATCCCTGCTTCTCACTGGGTCTCTGAAGACTTCTGATCAGCACCCAGTCTCAATCTCAGTCTGGAGATTCCACCCTGGGATGATTTCTTCCAGCAATACTCTGGCTACTGAACCTGTATCTCCTTACTAGGAGGAAAAACTTCTAACCATTTGGAAAACATGTCAACCATCATCAAACCACATTTTCCTTTCAGTTCAGTGACGTTTACTTATAGGTTATCAAACCCTTATCTAGGGCTGTTCGATATAACGATATATATCGAATGACGATATAAAAACGTCTATCATTTCATTTTACGCTATTGTTTCGTGGTGTCGCAAAATAAACTGTTTACTTCAATATTTTTTCGTCGTTTTGATGGTGGCTGTAGTGACTATATTAATTTCTTAAAGTTCTCTCTTTCTCTTATATTTAATATAACTACACTACGGACGGACAAGCACCTGCTTTTAAGTGTTGTCATTAGCAACAACGACGCAAAACCATTGCGTGTCCGCTGGTTTAGTTTCCACATTAACCTTTCACAATAAAGTTCAAGATCCTGTTGAGAATTTTCAAAATAAACTCAATCACGTGAAAGAGTATGCAGAGTATTTACGGATGAGAAGCCAAAAAGAGCCGTCAGGTGCTAAAAGACTCAACGTTAGAACAGGCTTTTCCCCGCAGCACGATGGGTAATAAATACTCACAAAGAAAACAGCGGCAATTACAACTTGTGTCTAAAAATGTGTCGTTTCATGCATTGGTTAAAACACTCGACTCCAGGTACATGACGCCCACCTGGAAACACTTCACGCAAGTCAAGCTGCTCGAGATTCACAGAATATACAGAAAATATTAAATTCTTGTGATTTATATCGTTATTGGGACGATAGATGTCTTATATCAGGATATGAGATTTTGGTCATATCGCACAGCCCTACCCTTATCTGAACATGTCTGTGCCCCATGTAGAGGTTTCATACCTATAAATGAACTGTTAATCCCACAAAAAGCCATGGAAAAATTATCATGAAAAAACTCATAGAAAACATAGAGAACATTGTTTCATGTTAAACCTGGAATCCCTCCTTTTGATACATGGTCTCTCCCATGAGTCAACTCATCAGAACTAGGAGAATAACAACAGAAAAGGGTAGTTAGATCATTTCTCAGACAACATCAGGGCTTCTCCTCCTGAGTAATTTCGCTCCAGCCCTGTAAACCCTGTGTTAGAGAATAAAATTTGTATTGATGATGATAAGATGTTCTGTAATAACTGCAAAACCTGCTTCATTTCACTTATGTCTGCCTGTGTGATGCCAAAACCCTTAGAGAGGAAAAAAAACATTAGCCGGTGGTGTGTCCTCGCAGGTCGGGCCTGGATTAACAGATTCCAGAGGTGCTGCTGTAAATCATGTGGTCAACCCTCCTTTTCTGTGAAAGGAGTGATACTGATCTTAACACAGTATGTGTTTCACACTGAATACACATTTTCCCACTGTAACATTTAACATTTCCCAACACTACAATGTGGTACCATAACCAACAAGCAGCCAGTAAAACCACAGTTTCCTTCACACAAAAATCAGTAACACAGAAAAGTGCTATGTAAAGGATTAAGTCTGCAGGTTCCACACACATTCATGTGAACCCACAGGTCTCCCCCTCCTCTGGTATCTGCCATCCTCCTGCTCCTGCAAAAACAAGAAAACAAAAAAAACCCCACATACATCCACCCTTTTTTCACTGTTTGGGGTGGATTAGGCATTAGAAGTGACTAAGTGACTAAGTGACAAGTCAGTCACACTTAGTCCACATCATCAGTCCAGCCACAGTCCAGTCATATGCATTCATCTCAATCACATGCATTCATCCAGTCATATACATTCGTACAAATCATTGCTGATAGTGGAAAACCGCGCACGGATTTAAGTATCCACTGGCAGCAATATTACGTCATTCCAAAAATAAAAACAATTCTTTTTGCCTTTGAAATGAATTGAATCGCTACAATCCTTTTAAACACAGGACTTGCCATCTAATATGGTCCTAGGTAGGTGTATTTCTCCTAAGCCATTGTAATCTGGAGAAGCTCACTTTGTATTTGCTCTCAGTAAAGTATTTTATAGCACTTTTACTTCCAATCTTGCTGCCTGCTTAAAGAGAGCTGATTATTAAATCATCAACACACAAAATATCACACGCAGAGGGGTGATACCTGGCAGATTTTTTCCTAAGTGCACTGTTACAAAAATAAACCCATATTGGGCCCAGTTCCGGACATTTGTACGTGCAAAAAGAAAAAGAAAACAACCCAAACCTAACTGGCAGAATCAGCCTGGTACTAAAACAAAACCCCAAAATCTGCCAGAAAAATCACAGGAAAAGTTTTGCCTTCAGGTGAAACAACACGCTGTAGGGATTAGAACCTGCCATGCAGTCACTGCTCCTGGCTTTACTTTAATTAATAACTGATGCTTACATGGTCTAAAATCAGACTTAAGAGTCACTACCTTTGTTCATTTTCCCCACATCATATTTACTGGTTGCCCACAAGTGCTCCAGAATATCACACAATTCCGGAAAGTCTGGGGCCAACAAACATAGTTCCACCTGCTAAATACACAGAGAAATCGCCCCCTGTTTTTATTAGCAGCTGCACAGCTCACACAACACTAATGTTCATCATTAAACGCTTCCTAAACACTTCATATCAATGTTTTATCACTGGAATGTGAATTTCTTCCCCAGGTCTGTGCTTTTGCACTCATTTTTCATTTTCACAGACCCAATCATTTCATTTAGCTTTTCTCCTTTTCTCCCCCGTCAAAAGTAAACGTGTAACATGTCATGTATTTCACAAAACAAGTTTGTTTTTATGTATTCAGAGGTGTGGATCTGGGTGCAAGTTTCACCCATACATCAGAAACAGGAAACTCATTTCAACCCTCTGCTACATGTTATTCACTTGTTTTATAATCCAGTCATCTTTCCCTGATCTAGTAACAATCAACTAATTTGCATATCAGCTATTAACCCACTAAGTTGACAGGACAACAGAAATGCATGTTCAAAATATTATCACAAAAGAGAATTTCCTTCATACAGTGAATTACTTGTACTGCACCAATCAAGCAGAAAACATCTCACAATTTACTATATTAACAACTAAATTTATTGTCTGATCACTGGTCGGTCAAACCAGAATCTTTTTTCCCTTCACAAAAGTTAAACTGTTGTCCTGCAATCTGGAGAGTTAATTGTCAGCAGTGGATACACTCAGCATTTGATAACAAGTGTCTGTTAAATTTACACTATTTTAACACTGATGACAGATAACAAGCTGATCTTCATTGCGTGTGTGTGTGTGTGTGTGTTAGTAGGCAGGTTCAATGCATGTGTGTGCAGTGGAGCTGCAGATTCAGCAGGGCTTTGTCCTTAAAGCTGCTTTTCCTTCACATTTCTCTGTGTGCGTTTGTGTGCATTTTATTTTTACCTTTGTTGCAATCCTACGGACTCTTTCTCAACCTCCACAAGACAGTCGGCCACAGTTTTCCAACCCAATTTTCATGTGCTCTCACATTAACAACAACAGCCTTCATTTTTCCTCCATGCTCCCACTTCTCACAGCTTCTGTCTTTCTCCTGCATCTGCAGCAGTTCATGGTTGTGGCGTGTCAGAGGCCAGTGGGCCGTTCTTCGGCTTTGCCTTTTGTCTTTCACTCTTTTCAGTCTCTTCCTTTGCCATTTCAACTCCCAGTATGGCAAATGTGAAACTCAGACCGTCTTCTCAAGTCCATTCACACACAGTGATGTCGCTGGTGAACCTCTCAGCTTGTGAACCTCTCAGCTTGTGATCAGGAGCGCATGCTTCCATCCACTATGGCATGTGTACATGCTGCTGAACCCTTTAAGGTTTAGGGCAGTGTTGCTGTCTGTTCACCTTGTTGACTCTTGAAGTCGACGCCGTTGCTCTCGAACTGCATTTCGTCTTCAGGGAGAGATTGATTGTCTTCGAAGCTTGTTCTTCAGGTTAAGATGTGCATAAAGTGAAGCTGTGAAATATTCAGCCAAAACACGAGCTGGATGCGGTTCCAATTATGTTAATCTATCATTTTACTCCGGCCGCTGTGCTTGTGGAGGGCGCTGATCCAGTTCCATAGCCACCTGTACTAACACACTAAAACATTTATTTAATATCATTTTCATCACTGCTCATTAACACTTTCCCTCTCTTATGCTTCTATCCACATTTTAGCACATCTCTTTTATACTCTCTGTTATACACACACCCACAGCACTCCTCACACACACACACTTCTCTTTACTGCATTCCTCAGTTTCTACACACTTCTTACTCCATGTATTCTTTCCCATATTTCTGAAAGAAAAAAAATCATACAATCAAAACCTGGATTTGTCCAGACCACCTGAAGGGATGCCTCCTACAGCCTCACTGGCCGTACTGCTGGGCTCAGCTTTGTGGACAAGCGCGTTCACCGTCTGGCCTTTTCCTTCCGATACAAAAGTGTTAAACACCATAAACTGAGGACAGAGTCCTTCCCACAACAGTCCTGAAATCAGGCGTCGTATTTCTGAGGTTTCCCTCCCAGTGGTCCATCTAAAACAAATAAACAAAAAACCCAACAACAAAAAACTACAAACAATAAAAAACTCTTATCCCTGTCAACATATCTTTCCATCACACAACCATCTTCCACACACTTGGAGTTTTCAACCAGACCACGTAGAGGAATGCCTCCCACTGCTCCAGTAGCCATTTTGCTGAGCCCAGCTTCCTTTGTACGAACAAGGCCTTTCTGCCTTTTTTCACTGGTGCAAAAGTGCTAAAATGCCATACACTAGAACGCTCAAATTATTGAGCTTCTAAGATCCTGCACTTACTACCACAACAAGGTGCAATTTCTCACACTAGGATACCCAAATTCGTTGAGTTTCTAGGACCCTGCATCTACTTGTTGCAGTAATAAGTAACCAAGGCTTTTCCCATCTGTCTGGTTAAAAACCCTGCCCAAATCAAAGCAGCTCACCGTTGTAAATCATTTGCAGTCCGTCTCTTGGTTCATTAAAAAATTCCTGCATGTGTGAGTCGCTGAAGCACACCTTGCGGTTCCCCCTTTTTTTGAAAACAAAGGAACGGTGGGACTGAGGCAATTTTACCTCAGGATGGCCAGTCACTGTGTGCCCGTAGTTCAGCTAAACTCACCGGAGGAATCCTGCCTGACAACGCCAAATTGTTATGGAAAATTTAACAATTACCTGCAAAACACCCAGTGAGCTTGATTTGAAGTGGGTTTAATAAACACATTGCAATATGGAGAGAGCATCCCAGTGAAACACCAGGACCATCTCTGAATTGTGGCCACCACCCTTACATCATACAGGGAGTGCAGAATTATTAGGCAAGTTGTATTTTTGAGGAATAATTTTATTATTGAACAACAACCATGTTCTCAATGAACCCAAAAAACTCATTAATATCAAAGCTGAATGTTTTTGGAAGTAGTTTTTAGTTTGTTTTTAGTTTTAGCTATTTTAGGGGGATATCTGTGTGTGCAGGTGACTATTACTGTGCATAATTATTAGGCAACTTAACAAAAAACAAATATATACCCATTTCAATTATTTATTTTTACCAGTGTAACCAATATAACATCTCCACATTCACAAATATACATTTCTGACATTCAAAAACAAAACAAAAACAAATCAGCGACCAATATAGCCACCTTTCTTTGCAAGGACACTCAAAAGCCTGCCATCCATGGATTCTGTCAGTGTTTTGATCTGTTCACCATCAACATTGCGTGCAGCAGCAACCACAGCCTCCCAGACACTGTTCAGAGAGGTGTACTGTTTTCCCTCCTTGTAAATCTCACATTTGATGATGGACCACAGGTTCTCAATGGGGTCCAGATCAGGTGAACAAGGAGGCCATGTCATTAGTTTTTCTTCTTTTATACCCTTTCTTGCCAGCCACGCTGTGGAGTACTTGGACGCGTGTGATGGAGCATTGTCCTGCATGAAAATCATGTTTTTCTTGAAGGATGCAGACTTCTTCCTGTACCACTGCTTGAAGAAGGTGTCTTCCAGAAACTGGCAGTAGGACTGGGAGTTGAGCTTGACTCCATCCTCAACCCGAAAAGGCCCCACAAGCTCATCTTTGATGATACCAGCCCAAACCAGTACTCCACCTCCACCTTGCTGGCGTCTGAGTCGGACTGGAGCGCTCTGCCCTTTACCAATCCAGCCACGGGCCCATCCATCTGGCCCATCAAGACTCACTCTCATTTCATCAGTCCATAAAACCTTAGAAAAATCAGTCTTGAGATATTTCTTGGCCCAGTTTTGACGTTTCAGCTTGTGTGTCTTGTTCAGTGGTGTTTGTCTTTCAGCCTTTCTTACCTTGGCCATGTCTCTGAGTATTGCACACCTTGTGCTTTTGGGCACTCCAATGATGTTGCAGCTCTGAAATATGGCCAAACTGGTGGCAAGTGGCATCTTGGCAGCTGCACGCTTGACTTTTCTCAGTTCATGGGCAGTTATTTTGCGCCTTGGGTTTTCCACACGCTTCTTGCGACCCTGTTGACTATTTTGAATGAAACGCTTGATTGTTCGATGATCACGCTTCAGAAGCTTTGCAATTTTGAGACTGCTGCATCCCTCTGCAAGATATCTCACTATTTTTGACTTTTCTGAGCCTGTCAAGTCCTTCTTTTGACCCATTTTGCCAAAGGAAAGGAAGTTGCCTAATAATTATGCACACCTGATATAGGGTGTTGATGTCATTAGACCACACCCCTTCTCATTACAGAGATGCACATCACCTAATATGCTTAATTGGTAGTAGGCTTTCGAGCCTATACAGCTTGGAGTAAGACAACATGCATGCAGAGGATGATGTGGACAAAATACTCATTTGCCTAATAATTCTGCACTCCCTGTATATACAGAGACACAGACAAAGAACATCCGCAAACTCTTACATGTTGGCCTCTCTCACGTGGAGCTATACCTTCTCCCTCAGAGAGAATTATGACCTTGTTTTCTGCTTGGCCGTCACCTAAGGATTTACATCCCTGATAAGCAGGAGTCCCACTATCTGTTTAATGGCCTCACTGTGTTAACGTTCCACATGCATGTAAACTATGGACAGGAGTGCTCTTACTATAGTAAAGTGAGAAAGTGATATTACTATAACTAATGTGATATGATTAAATATGTGATTAATACATGAGAAAAGAAATCTGCCACAACACTATTCAGATGTGAAATTAAGCAGGTTCTTTGAAACTAGCAGGATATTGTACAGTCTCTGCGTGAGTTGTTAATAGAGGCCATGATCAGGTGGTCTGTGGGTGACATCATGTTTGTGGCTGAGGCAGCAGGCTCTGTGTGTATATCAGTGACAGGGCGTAGCTGCATGTGTGTGATGATTTAATAAACTTTGCAGCACTTTGTTGTCAGTCATAGTGCAGCTTGTGAACCATACCAGGATGTACTGAGAGAGGACTCTCAACAGAACATCTATAAAACGACAGCAGACAGCCAGCAGCTACAGCTAACGCACATGAGCCAAATGTTGTGCCTTTGTACTCCTGGTTCCACATACAGAGACATTCTTACGCATTTTTATTTATGTGAGCTCCAAGGTTCTCTGAAGCTTTAATAGTGTACTTGTGTCAGAGATTGTGTCTCAGTAGCAGCAGTTTTTGTTTGTTTTTTCTGTTTGTTTTTCCAGACGAGGTATTCTGGACTCTTTGCTCTGTCTAAATGCTGGAGGTCAATATTTTGTGGATATCACCTTTTACAAACAGCCCAGGTCTGATAGTTCACACATCCTAATTGACTCGGTAAGGAGGTCTTCATCTATTCAGATAAAGTCATTGACATATTCCCTGAAATCCTCCTACTAACAGTAACTGTCCAATCATAGCTGAGGAATACAAGCGGACTCTCTGTGCAAAAATAAATTTGGGAAGATTGCATGGTTTCAATTTTCAATTTTTCTCTTCAAAATTAAATGATGGGATGTGTCTATATGAGGTGATTTCTACATGTTTAATCATGCCCCCCTTTTTTCAGATTAGTCTTTTTAATAGAATCGGGTCAGTCCAAAATTTCTGCTCTCAGAGCGACCTCGACACTTTTCACCAGTTTCACTGTACTGGATTGGCTGTCAAGCCTGGCCCTCAGGAGTCGCTACCTGAAGTCTGCGAGGGACTCATCGTGAGCCTTTCAGCACAAATCCACAATGGAGCTGTCCGTAAGTAGTTGGACTGAGATGATCCAGGACTGAGACAATGGAAAAGATGAGTGTTTCATATGTTTATATCTGCGTTTTACCTGTGGTCAGTTTGCAGGTGTAATGTTATTGGCTCTACTGGACCATCCTGCAGTAAACTGGGTGGGTTTTGTGACTGTAAGGCCAATGTGATTGGTCGTTGCTGCGATGCCTGTGCCCCAATGACTTTTGGCTTTGGACCTGAAGGCTGCAAACGTAAGAAACCCAAACCAGAGGGGAAACACTGCCTTTCGTTTTCTCTCTGAGCGTCTGACAGTTGATTCACAATGAATTCTCACCTTTTTGCAGGATGTGATTGTGACCCCCATGGCTCTGTGTCAGAGCTGTGCGATCAGGTCAGCGGTCAGTGTGCATGCCGTTCAGAGATTACGGGTCAGCGCTGCAAACGCTGTCAGATGGGATTCTGGGGATTCCCTTCATGTCGATCGTGTGAATGTAATGGGCTATCAGAGGTGTGTGATGGATTTACCGGAGACTGTCTGAACTGCAGGGAGCACACTACTGGACCCAGCTGTGAAAGGTTAGTCACTGACAAACAATGGACTGTGAGGTCAGGTCCTTAATCATTAATATGCAAATTGTCATGATCAATGGCCATGAGTACCATTCACAGAGAGTTGGGGAATGGCTGCAATCACAGCATTGTAAGATGGTGACAGATGTACCCTTAGGCCCTCTCCTCGAGTCAGAGATGTAGTGCATACTATACTCCATAATGATGAAGAACAGAGAGAATTAGACAAAGGGCTGGGTTTTCAGTTTTCAGCTATGCGGCTTTTATCTGCAAGTAGATGCAATTTCAAAAAAGGAACCTTTGTTTACTGTAACTCAGCTGGGTTTTTTTCAGCTGAAAATTTCCCTCTGAAAATGTCTTTGCTACGTCTCTGAGTAAATTTATTTAAATTAGATTTACTCAGGAAATAAGTGTGCCAGTACTTACTGCTGAGGGTCGGTACCTGTTCAGGTAATCATGATAAACCTATTTTGATGCAGGTGTGTTGAGGGTTACTATGGTGACCCAATCTCCAGACAGGCCTGTCAGCCATGTTTGTGTCCAGATGTTCTGAGCAGTGGACGATTCTTCGCCACTTCCTGTCAGCATGACCCACAGTCCCTCAGGCTCATCTGTAAGTGCCAGGAGGGGCACACAGGTAAGAGCTAGTATGTTTGCATTACTTACTTTTACCTTCTTTACATAAAAGAGGCAACCAGACAGACACACAGCAGCGATGCTAAGAGTCAGTGTTTATCAGCAGATTTTTGGAAAGACACATAAAATATATCACTCTCCGTTTCCCTTTTAGGTGTAAGCTGTGACAGCTGCAGCCCTGGTTTCTATGGTGATCTGACATTGTCAGGTGCAGTCTGTAAAGAGTGTCCCTGCAACAACAACATCGACCCTGATGATCCCAACTCATGTAACAGCACAACAGGAGAGTGTCTACACTGCCTTCACAACACAATTGGCCTGCACTGCCAACACTGCAAACCGGGCTACCATGGCAACGCCTTAACCCAGGACTGCAAAGGTGACAACAAAACATAGAAACTTCATCTATCATCCTTTCATCCGCTTACATGTATGCAAAACCTCATCGGGGCACCAAGTATTCCTGTGTCCTCTAATGTGTCCCTTTTTTGGTGGAACCCACAGTCTTCACCCAGCTGGACACCCAACCCACTAAACCTCCACTGAGAGGCAACTTAAACATGTCTTGATCAGGTGCCTGAGCTACCTTAACTTTCAGTGTAAAGGAGCGCTGGTTCTTGAGTGTCTGTAAGGCTGAGTGAATTGAAAACTTTAAATTCAATCTTGACTAGTAATTTTGAATTGATAAGAATTTAGCAGTTTCAGTTCTATTATTTATATCACTTATCAATTCAATTCCTTCCCTTATCAGTTCTCACTGGCTCCACTTTGAGAGTCACCACCATCAATAATCAGCATATCAAAGAAATTACACTCATGCACATTCACTGCATGCTGCGGGTCACATGTTTGTGCATGTTGGAGGTGCTTCCCTCTTTGTTGTGATCAGTGTTGGTGTCGTAACTCAACAAAGTAATTATTACACATATTACACAGAGCAATTTTCTTTAAAGTATTGCAGTATGTTACTTAATTATACCCAGAAGAAAGACATTCGTTGGTCTACTTGTTACGTTACTTTCATGTTACTCTGTAAAATTATCTGAAATGCACTGGTTCATAATCACCATTTAATAATATGAACCTGAGGCCACAGCCCCACACACTAAAACAGATCTCTACCCTAATAGAATAGAGTAGAATCAGGGCAAGGGGGCCCCGGTCCGGATGGGCCTGGGCCCCCTTGCCCTGGTGGGTTCCAGAGCGTGGGGGTGCCTACTGGGGTCAGCGGGGGAGCTGGCCCCAGGGAGGGGCCGCTTGCCCCTCCCTTTCTTCCCTCCCCATCCTCAGCTGCCTCCCTATTCCCGCTCTACCACACCCACCCACACACGCAGGGCTTGGGGTGCAGGTATGTCACCAGGGTGCAGAGGAGGCACTCCCCCTCTGTCCCCTTCTGGCCGCCTGTGCCTCAATTTTATTCTGCAACCTAGACATCCACATTACTCACACTCTCACATAACACATACATATAGGGCCTTGGGGGTGGGCACGTTTTACAGCATCCAGAGGATGGTCGTTGTACTCCAACCCACCTCTGGCGCTGGTGCCCTACCCTCAATTTTAAATGCATTTAGACACTAAGGGTTTTCGGGAGGAGCCGTGCTGCTCTCTGAGAGGAAGCTAGTACCATGCTCTCCTGAGTTTTAAATGCACTTTAGAACAGCACACAGCAACACTACATATGAGCGGGCGTAGGGAGGTTTGAGGTCTTCACTCACCCCAGTTCTGTTAGCCGTCAGGGCTGGGGGGCTGGGAGGAGGTGCTGGCCGTCAGACTGGGGTCTGGGATGTGGGGCCTCCCTGCTACTGCAGATAAGGAGGTGGTCCGCTTGCCTCCACCCCAGAGAGAAGGGTTACATCTCCTGGGTCTAGGTGCGGCTTGCCCCTCTGGGGGCGGGGGTACCTGGACCTGGGATATAGAGTATGTTTGGGGAGTGCGACTGTCTGTGCAGTGTCTATTTGTGTCTGTCTACACGTTGGGTGAGTGCCGAGTATTTGGTTGTGCATATGGGGTGGGAATGCACGTCTGTGTCCGCGTGTGCCTGTTCTTCTGTGTCTATATGTCAGGTTGGGTCTTAGACTCAACCTCTCTGGGTACATCTCAGGCCCTCTAAAGTACGGAGGCCTATCTCCCCTCACCACACTCCCTGCCGGTGGCTGATGCCCTCAGACGTTGGTGTGTTGGTGGTCCTTGTCGTCTGGGGCTGGGCGCTCATGCATGTACCGGCTCACTCCTGGTGGCCGATTGGCGGGGCCGGGTGCCTGTGGCCCGGCTGGGCTCCTTCCAGGGGGTGGGATGCCCTCGGGCCTCTGGCCTCTGGGCCTGAAGCTCGGTCCTCTCTGGCACAGCTGGCTGCCGGCAGAGCCCGTGGGCACGCCACTGCAACCCCCTCTGGCCTCTGCTCCGTAGCTGCGGGGTGACCTCTTGTTTGGGGCTCTACTCAGCTCTTCCCAGGAGGGTGGCACGGTTCCCCCCCCTTTGGTGGTCCTCCTCGGGTCCTTGTACTCTGGGGCCTCTGGATATCTGGGGCCTGGATCTCCTCCATACCTGCTTCATACCCTCATACCTTCATACCCTGGTGGACGGGGCCCACACTCCCTAGCAGATCGTTACATGGAGAAACCTTTGGAATACAAGCATGCTGATCCACACAGGTGTGCACACAGGTGTACACACGGGTGTTCACAGATGCGGACTACACCTTTCTTGGCTGCTGCCTCAAAGCACATTGTGCGCTGTCTATCTTGCGTGCTGCACAATATCGTTTATTATTTAGTATCTACTGTTATCTACTGCTAGCTAGTTTATTGTGATGGTGCTGTTTTTATTATGTTGCTCTTTGTTGTTTGTTTTCTCTTCTGTTTTTTTTCTCCATACAGGTGATCCAGGTGTTTTGTTTGTTTGTTTGTTTGTTTGTTTGTTTGTTTGTTTTTTTCCTTTCTTCCCCCCCTTCTCACCGTCTCTTCTCCCCTTTGGTTTTCTTTCTCTCCCTCTCTTTCTTTCATTCTTTCTCCCTGTCCTATCCCCCAGTCATGTCTGTCCCGTTTGTAGCAACCGAAAATAAAATAAATTCATAATTATAATAAAGGTCAATCAAATGGACCAATATGGCAAGGCCATGATGATCCACTTGGTAAAATAAATCCGCTTGGCATCTTTCTTGGCCTTAAGACAACAATTCTGATGGCTCAAGATCCAAACGGGACACAAAAAAAAAAAAAAAAAAAAAAAAAAAAAGAATAGAGTAGAATCCTTTTTTTTTTCTATACACATGTACAATCTCCTACTCAGTGCAGACATTTGGGAAAATAAATGCCCAGTTCTGCACCACTATAAACATACAAATAGTATTAAAAGTTTCTCTGGCCCCTCCCCAATCAGACCAGGAGTGACATGTTTAGCTGCATGTTCTCCTTAGATTGTTGGCTGTCTGAGTGGTGTCCAAAAAACGATGTGGGCTTCATAGGCAATTTGCAAACCTTCTGGAGGAAACCTGGTCTTGTTAGGAGAGACGACATCCATCCCACTTTGGATGGAGCAGCTCTCATTTCTAGAAATATGGACAAATTTATTAAACCCCCCAAAATATGACTATCCAGAGTTGGGACCAGGAAGCAGAGTTGCAGTCTTACACGCCTCTCTGCAGCTTCTCTCCTCCTGCTACCCCCCCCCCCCCCCCCCCCAAAACCTCATCTCCATAGAGACTGTGTCAGCTCCCATACAGACAAAAAACAAACTAAAAACCAGCAAAGAACAACTTAAACATAAAAAAATCACAAAGAAAGAACAATACAGTATCCACATCTGAACCAAAGAGTAAAACAGTGAAATGTGGATTATTAAATATTAGGTCTCTCTCCTCCAAGTCTCTGTTAGTACATGACTTAATAATTGATCAACAAATCGATTTACTCTGCCTTACAGAAACCTGGTTGCAGCAGGATGATTATGTTAGTTTAAATGAATCAACACCCCCGAGTCATTCTAACTAGAGATGTACCGATCCGATATTACGTATCGGTATCGGTCCGATACTGACCCAAATTACTGGATCGGATATCGGCGAGAAATAAAAAATGTAATCCGATCCATTAAATATCAAAAAAGCACCCCATAAAACTTGCTACACGGCGTAACTCGGCTCATAACCGTAGCACGTTGCAGCAGTATGCATCACGTGATGGAGCGGCTGTGTGTATTTGTAGCCTTGCTAGCAAACCAGCATTTCATCTCCGAGGAAGTGATCCCAGAGAGAAGTAAAGCAAGTGTGTAAGTTCATCTCTGAATGTTTGTAAAGCATTCCAGCGTTAAGCTTAACAACCGATATATGGAGCGACTGCCTCTCTCTCTCTCTCTCCCTCTCCTGCTCCTACTTCAATCGTGAAACTGCTTAATGATCAGCTGATCGGTTTTTCTGTCGCGAGTCCGTCTCTCTTCTTTGTTTTTGGCCCACTTCTCACCAGAAAGAGGAAGCCAGCGGCTGAACAACAGTAGCACGTTTAAGCTTGATAAGCTGTTGTTAGAATTTATTTAATATTACTTTCTACACCAGGATCTTTTTCTACGCAGCTGACGGCTGGTAACTGTGCAGGGGTGGATCTAGCAAAGTTTAGCCAGGGGGGCCGATAGGGCATGAACAGGGAAAAGGGGGCACAAAGACATACTTTTCTTTCTTATTCTCATTTAAAATGTCCAGCTTTTAATAAATAATTATCTGAATCTTACACCCAAAGTTTTAATCTGATGTAAAATATATAGAAGTCCATTACTGTATATAGTAACTGTTAAGTCTAATATACCCTAGTAAGCTATAGTACTTTTTCCTTTGGGAAAGTACCATCTGTGAATTCTGCAATTCTGTTGAAGAAAGATGTTGAATCTATTTAATTATTCTTGAAAAATAATTTATTTCTGTGCATTTTTCCACACTGCATCAAATTAAATTTGATTACATCGATTAAGCATCATGAGGTGGAGGGTGGGGGGTGGTTCCCTATTTTTTTTTGCTGGGAGTTTGCAACCCTATTAGTTAGGTTGCTTAATATTTCTGCTAAGTACTCTTTAAAATACCAGAATAGGGAGGATGGAGCAGGTTTAAGTTTATTAGATTGATCAGTTTTGCTGAACTATGAAATATTTTGGGCGCAGTGTATTTTTTACATACAGGTATAACAGAATAGCTTTAGTGTTGTTATTTATTTAAACTTGAGTATAAACTTATACAAAATGCAGCAAGATATTAAAAAAACGTTTTATTGATTAAAAAACACACTATATCGGATTCATATCGGTATCGGCAGATATCCAAATTTATGATATCGGTATCGGACATAAAAAAGTGGTATCGTGCCATCTCTAATTCTAACTACCAGAAATCTCGAAGCACAGGCCGAGGGGCTGCTTCTTTCTCTTTCTTTCTAACCACCCCTAACATTTGCTCATTATGATGATGCAACTGGTGTCTTGGTGCAAAATCAACAATCTTGTTCTCAGTACTTCAAAAACCAAAGAACTTAACAGTTTTCACCCCTAACTATAAAGGGAGACTGTGTGGAGAGGGTGGCGGACTTTTGTTTTTTGGGAGTCCACATGGAGGAGAACTTGTCCTGGAGTATAAATACCTCTGAGCTACTGAAGAAGGTCCAAAACAGACTGTACTTCCTAAGAATTCTCAGGAAGAATAATATCACACAGAAACTGATGGTGTCCTTCTATAGCGCTACCATTGAGGGTGTACTAACTAATGCCATAGGCATTTGGTACACTAGCTGTTCAGCAGCTCAGAGGAAAGTACTCCAAGGGGTTATTGACACCACCCAAAAGATCACTGGTTGCCCTCTCCCTATGGTGAAGGATTTACATTTCAATTCAATTCAGTGATGTGGGTCAGGGCTACCGGTTGCCAGTTGTTCAGTGATGAGATGGTGGAGAATTTGGGCATAGAGATGATGGTGGCCGTTTTGAAGCAGGCTGGGACTACAGAGTCCAAACAGGCACAGTTCCGGTGGGCGGCCACGTGGCCAGCAGCTGAGCCAAAACAGTTCTGCTGGGCGGCTGCGTGGCCAGCAGCTGAGGCAATTGAGCATGTCCGGAGGCCGGCCACGCGGACGGCAGTGGCGGCAGCTGAGCAGGTCCGGAGGCCGGCCACGTGGAAGGCAGTGGCGGCAGCTGTGCAGGTCCGGAGGCTGGCCATGCCGGTGACGAGGCCTGGAAGGTGGCCGCTGATGGCAAATCCAACGTGGATGAGGAGGCTGCAGCGGAGCAGCAGCTGCAGACGACACCGTGGGAGCCGGCGGAGGAGCAGTTGCAGGCAACAGCGTGGGAGCCTCTGGCTGGAGGCAGGCAGGGCCAGCGGGTGCGGAAACCTCTGGCTGGAGGCAGGCAGGGCCAGCGGGTGCGGAAACCTCTGGCTGGAGGCAGGCAGGGCCAGCGGGTGCGGAAACCCCTGGCTGGAGGCAGGCAGGGCCAGCGGGTGCGGAAACCCCTGGCTGGAGGCAGGCAGGGCCAGGGGGTGCGGAAACCCTTGGCTGGAGGCAGGCAGGGCCAGCGGGTGCGGAAACCCCTGGCTGAGGAGTGAGAGAGCTCACAGCTGGCTCTGAATGCTGTAGCTGCAGGTCAGGGAGCAGAACAGGATGATAAATGAGTGACTGGGCCAGAGACTGGATAGGAGATTGGGCAACGGGTGACTGAGCTACGGGAGACTGGACTACAGACTGAACTGACTGGACTACAGGTGACTGGACGACAGACTGGACTGGCTGGAGGACGGGCGACTGGGGAACCGGAGGAGACTGGACTGACTGGGCTGGAGGAGACTGGGCTACATGGGACTGGAGAACAGGAGACTGAGCTACAGAGGACTGGAGGACAGGAGACTGAGCTGCAGGTGACTGGAGGACAGGAGACTGAGCTGCAGGTGACTGGAGGACAGGAGACTGAGCTGCAGGGGACTGAACTGACTGGACTGGAAGCTGAACAGCAGGCGACTGAACTGACTGGACTGGCGAGGCTAATGGCTGAGCTCAGGTTGGCGGAGCTACTGGCAGAGCTAAAGATGGTGACAGTGCTGCAGCCTGGGCTAGTAAATCTGGTGCTTGAGCCGGAAACAGGGGTGGAAATAATGACAGGGTGAGTGATACTGACAGGTTTAGGTGCATGAGTATTTTTAAGAGTGGCCTGGGCTGATGAAACCGGAACAGGCTGACAGGTAGGTGAAGAAGCCGGCTTAGATAAAACAGTCTTAGAATAAGCAGACCTAGGGTTTGCGTACCCAGGAATCGTGACAACAGATTTATCCAATATTATTCTGGCCCTTCTGCCACCACTATTCACAGTCTTTAACTGAACAGTCTTTGAGGGTGTTGAAGTGCAGTTATTGTCTTAAATAAATACCAGCTCAGAGGGAGCAGAGCAGAAAACATCTTCCCAATCCACATCCTCATCCAGGAGGGAAACTCCCCATGAATCAGAGATAAGTCTATTATTTGTTTTAAGTGAGGAATCGGATGAAGAGTGTGGAAAACAGTCACTGGAACTCACCACCGGGAGTTCCTCAAAATAGTCCATTTTATGGTGGCATTTGCGCCGCTTTCTCCGGGAAGAGGAAGCGGGCGGGGTAAACAGCTGAGCCTCTGGCACGGGAGCCTCCGTTGAGCCGAGGTGGGAGGCGGAGCCGCTGTGCCGTGGCGAGGTGGAGAGTCTGGTGAGTGAAGCAGCCGACGGGCAAGCGAGGAGCAGAGCAGTGAGGGAGTGAGCAGCTGAAGCTTGGCCAGTGACGCCCACTCTCCGCGGCGAATGCTCCGATGCAGGAGAGGCAGCAGGCGGAAGAACACGGCGTCCCCGAGGCCTGCCCAGAGCCAGACGAGTCCCTGCAAAGACGTGCTCTCTCTCCGCGAAGAGCCGCTGTTTTCCCCTAAGCTCCTCTGTCCAGTGAAGGAGCGCTGCCTCCTGCCGCTCGAAAAGTTCAGAGTCCGCTGGGTCCACAACGCGGGGTCGTGTCATTCTATCAGTGGTTGCAGTGTGGGTGAAGAAAGGAGGACCCAAACGCTGGACTCACAGGTAGGTGAAGACTGGTTTTCATTGCAGACCGATATGAACGAACAGAACTGAAGCAGGAAATGACTGACTGACTGATGGAACTGAACATATGACAACCTAACAGCGACATCAACATCAATGACACAACAGTGAACTGGTAAAACTGAGGAACTTAAATACACAGACTGAATGATAACCATAATTGGACACAGGTGAGTACACAGCTGAACATAATAAAACAGAAAATGGAACATGTGGAAAAAACAGTGAACATGAACTGAGAACACTGGGTCAATGAGCCAGGAATCCTGACACACGTAGCCTAAAGAAGATAACTTGTAAGCTGGAGACGAAATGGTGTGTCACAAATTTAGAAGATCATCATTTAACCTGGAGAAATAGTTTGTTGCTTTATAAGAAAGCCCTCCACGAAGCCAGAACATCTTATACATACATACAGTTTACAAGACACTGTATACAGTAAACTACAGTTTAAGATTAGAGACTTGTAACCCCCCTCTTCTATACAGAAGGTACAACAAGTGAAGTCTTAATTTAGGTTTTTTGTTATTCCAAATAAATCTATCAAAGATACTGTTTAACTTATCAAAGAATTCTTTTGGAAGAGGCAGAGGAAGTGACTGGAACAGATATAAACATTTTGGTAATATGTTCATTTTTATCATGTTTCTATGGCCAATCACTGATATGGCCATTGTCATTCATTTATTTAGAGATTCCTCCACTTCACTAATCAAAGGGTCATAGTTTGTTGCTACAATGGTATCAATGTCTGGGGTGATTTTAACTCCAAGATACACAAATCCTTTTTGCATTAATAAGCGGGGTTTGTTTAATCGGATTTAGCCTTTCATCCTTGTTCAGAAATAGGATGGAGGATTTTGAATCATTATAGCCAGAAATAACTCCATTAGTTGCATTAATTTTGGTATACTAATGGAAAGCCTAGTCAAAAAAATCTATCAGGTCATCAGCATAAAGGGCCAATCTATGCTCTTGATCTCCTAACTGGAAACCAAATATGTCAGTTCTCATTCTAACTGTCATCGCCAGCTAAGAAAAATAGCATTGGAGATAACGGGCACCCCTGGCGAGTGGAACGTTCCGATGTGATAGGGTTAGAAACTTGTTATCTGTTAAAACATTAGCTTTGGGATTTGTATACAAAGGTTTAACCCATTTGAGAAAAGTGTTTCCAAATCTATATTTTGGAAGAACATTAAATAAATATGACCCCTGTATTCTGTCAAAGGCCTGACGAGCATCGAGTGATAATAATGCTGTATCTTTAGCATCAAATTTCTCATGAATTATAATCAAAATCCTTCTTATGTTGTGAAACCCTTGACGTTTTAGTAGAAAGCCATTTTGATCATTATGAACTAAATGTGCGATACAGGAGTCTAATCGTCTTGCTAAAACTTTACAAAGTATTTTAGTGTCAACCCCCATTAGTCTAAATGATGAACTCTCTGCAGGGGGTTTACCAGGTTTCAGTAGCAAAGTAATCATTACCTGTCTCAGAGTAGGTGGGAGAGTTTCATTTACGCTTCTTCAGGGTAAAAAGAGGAAATATTAATTTTTCTTGGAAATTTTGACAAAATTCGACCGGAAAGCTATCTGGCCCAGGTGCCTTACCACTGTTAGTGCTTTTGATAGCCTGTGATATCTCTTCAATAGCTAGACGTCCGTCTAACTCCTGCTTTGTGTTTTCCGTTAGTGTCTGGAACTGATTTTGATCTAAGAATACGTCCTGTTCTTCTGAGGCATAAGCACATTCTGATTTATACAAATTTTCATAAAATTCTCTAAAGCTGTCATTAATTTCCAATGGATCTACTGTTACATTCCCTAAAGAGGTCTTTATACTATTAATTGCTCCTTCACTCTGCATTTTCTTAATTCTCCATGCCAAAAGTTTTCACGCTTTCTCTCCTTGGTCATAATAAGATTGCTTCAGCCACATTAGACTTTTTGCTGCAGGGATTATTGTATTATTTTAGGGTCTACCTTACAATATAAAGCGCCTTGAGGCGACTGTTGTTGTGAATTGGCGCAATATAAATAAAATTGAATTGAATTGAAAGATGGAGACCAGCACAAAGAGACTTCAAAGCAGTCGTCATGGTGATTCTACTGTAGAAGCATGAACAGGTGGAGGCTGCAGCCTGATTGCAGCAAGTTTTTTACTTGTTGTTCAGGCTCTGGCCGCTGGGCTGAGGTCTACATTTACTCAGCTTTAGCATCACTCTGGGTTCTTGGCTAGCTTAGCATTAGCATGCCGTCTGTGAAGGTGCTTGCAAAGAGCTGAAGTTGTGTTAGCAGAATAATGCAGCTGTTTCTGTCCTGGAGCAGTCTCCACTTTACCATAAAATATCCATATTCATGCTGTAGGCTGTGCCACTATTTTCCTTCTCCTGCACACAAACTGAAATTAGCTGATTGTCCAAGTGCAAGCAGAACCGATAAGTGTGATCGATAGGCAAAGCATTTCTTCCCCTTTTTCTTAAGGACATGACTTCATGATATCAGGTACTGTTTATCTGCTGTAGATATCGTTTTAGGCCTCACACTTCTTTTTTAGGCCTTCGCTTTTCCATTGTCCTCAGTTTTTTTTTACAAAGACACGCTGCTCACAATGCCAAAATGTGCAAACTTTTCAGCTAACAGGTCTGCGAGAATAAACTTGCTGGTGCAAAAGTACTATTTCATGCTGTCAAAATGTGTTGTTTTTTCAGTTAAAGCTGTGAAAATGCTAAGGAACGTGTCATGTGTTTTTATGACAGGCTGCTGGTAACAAAGTATCTAAAGATCCTGTTTAAAACCTGATTCTTACTGGAACCATTTTAAAGTTAAACTGCAGTTTTGAAAGAGGGATGAATGCTTCCATCATCAATAATCTTCTTGCATAATTTTTCTTCTTTATTGCTCCATCTATATACCCTGTATTTCTTTTCTATATTTCACAATGTTCTGACAAACACTAAAATAAAAGTATTTTCCAGAATGCTCCTGTGATCGGCGGGGGACTCAGGAGACTCGGTGTCCTCTGGGGAGACCCTGTTTCTGTGATCCGAGGACAGGACAGTGTCCCTGTAGGACAGGTGTGATAGGTAAACTCTGTGATGAATGTGAGGACAGATACTGGAATCTGAACATAGCCTCGGGATGTCAGCCCTGCAGCTGTGACCTCATCAAATCTATCTCCAACATCTGTGACAAGGCAAGAGCTCCACAGCCACAGACAGTGTCGGCGAGTGACCACAGGGTTCAGTTTTCATTTATCATTTAGGGTGTGAGGCTGTCACTCTGCTACTCCTCTCACCTCAGAAAAACAGCCTTGTATGTTTGTGTGTCCATTTCAAGGTTGTTTTTATTTCAAATAAAAAACATAAAATTATAAATAATCACCTGCAGTAGATGCTGATGGTTAAACTTTGAATGAATGTGCTGTGACATATTCAGGTAACTGGACATTGTCCATGCCATCCTGAGTTTGGAGGAAGGCACTGTGATGAATGCAGAGAAAATCATTTTAGGAATCCAGACCTGCAGTGTATCTGTGAGTAATATTTCAATGTTTCCTTTAAGTGGACAATTCTTCTTTTCTTTTCTGACATATGTCTCCAGTGGTGTTTATTCATATAAATCGTTCCAAAGTTTCAAATATTGAGGGCAGTGAACCAAAAACCAAAAAAGGGTGCAGACTGTTCTGAACACTCGTTTTATCACACTTTTTATACTCTTTGATCTGCTTGATGTCGTAGGATGGGGATATTCTTATATGGTCACTGTAAGAGCTGCACTCAAAGCACAACATCCACATCTACCACTTTGTCTTATTTGGAAACTTTGCACTGTTCCAGGAAGAACGCAGGTCAAAGACAGGGTGTGGAAGAGAACCAGAGATTAATATTAACTAATAATTAAATGCAGACAGGTGTATAACTACATCGGTGCATCCTGAGAATCCCCCAGCAGCCTAGACAACTGATCCAACCCTATCTATATGCTTTAGAACAAAGGAAAGTTTGAAGCCTAATCTTAAAAGTAGAGATAGTGTCTGTCTCCTGAATCCAAACTGGAAGCTGGTTCCACAGAAGAGGGGCCTGAAAACTGAAGGCTCTGCCTCCCGTTCTACTTTTAAGGCATAGACACACTGATTTATTGAGTTTACAGTTTATTTGGGGGAAAGTGTATTTTAAGTAGCAGCAGCACAGGTCCACTTTAACCTTTTCTAAATCCCCCTTGTTTTCATGCGAAGACACCATGTTTGATCTTGTTTTCAGCTTGTGACTGCAACCTGGAGGGAACCAAACAACCATCATGTGACCCTGAGACTGGCAAGTGCATCTGTCGGGCGGGTGTAAGCGGTGTATTCTGTGATGAGTGCACGCCCGGCTTCAATACATTATTCCCAGCCTGTGAACCGTGCCATCCCTGCAACGCACTCTGGACTCAAATTGTCACTGATGTCCAGCGAGCTGCCCAGAAAATGAGGACCCTTATCCCTCATAACAATGTACAGCCCACAGATAACCAGCACCTGCAGGAGATGATGAACATGCACTCTATGCTGGACAGCCTGGCCAACCTGAGAGTAATCTCCCCACCAAGCGTGGAGAAACTGGAGAAAATGTCTTTGAAGGTTAGGTAAGTCATGAGTGGATGAACTTAAAAGGAACTCCACTAATGCTAAATGTAAAAATATACAGTACACTGGAAAACTCTTGAGTCACCCCTCATTTCTTTATATTTTGCTTCCAAGGAGCCAGACTTTCCCGTAATTTTGTAAAGTGTTTTTGAGCATAGTTTCTGAAGGTCTATCAAAGTTTTTCTTTGGACATAGGCTGCTTTTTTACTCATTTTCAGTCCAGTTCTTGTACCTGACCAGATTCAAAGGAAGGAAATCTGATATATATCTGAAGTGCCAGGCCTAAAAAATTTCAGATGAACAGTGTCTAAAACGTCATGTCCTTAAGAAATGCCAAAATATGTATTAAACTAAAATCTGACGGACTGACAAATTTAAAGGAGGTGGTCAGCATTAAGATCTTTGATAAAACTGATGAACGCAGAAAAGTACCATCAGGTTTAATCCACCATACAAAACCATGTAATACCAAAACACACAACAGAATACTGTTAGACATGGAGTTGCTTCCCCATAGCCTGCAATATTTAAGCAGTGTGGGATCATCATCCAAAGAAGCACTTTGGATGTCCTTCAAGAAGCGTGGAGAACTCTTTCTGTGGACTAAAACAAATTACAGAAAGCTACCTCAGAGAGCTCAAGCTGTGCTGAAGAATGAAGGTGATCATACCAAATACTGACGTTCAAGTTTGTTAGAATTGTGCAGTCTGTTTTTATCTATTTCAATTTATGGCTGCATGTTTCAATAAATAGTCACATATTTGCCTTTAACTTAGCAAAATATAAAGAAATGAGGTTGACTCAAGACTTTTTCACAATACTGTACAATCAAAGAGCGCTCAGGAAGATTTAGCTTATGCTGAATAATCAGAGTGTATTTATCTCACAGGAAGGTGAAAGATGCCATCGACACAAATGTGATCCTGATTGACATGTCTCCCCTCTTCAACACTGAAATTGACGACATTCATCTAGAAATCATGAACCTTAAGAAGAAATTCACCAGTGTTCCAACTGATGACGTAAATGACCAACAGAAAGGTACAAAGATTCCTTTTTTTATATGTTTTGTTTTTAAAATCACTTCCGTTCTGGTCACATCAGCGGATTTTAAACATCTTTAGATAAACTACACAAGATCCTTTTTTTTGAAGACTCCACATTTAAATTAAAGATCAGGACATGCACGGTCTTAATGTGAAGCTAAATAACTAAAAATGTTCACTTATCTCTAACAGAAAGTGAAGAAACATAAATATTCTCAGAAACTGCTTTCATGGTTCAGTTAAAAACAGAGCAGATCTATTTGTCAGGCAATGAATTCATCTTTTTAAACATAAACCTTTGTTTTCATCACAGAGCAGACTTGTTTCATGATTTCACTTTCTCTGCTTAGCGTGTGTCTCATCTGAACCTGTTGTAGAGCTGTTGGATGAGATCCAGACGCTTTACAGATTCTTCATGTTGGAGGATGAGAGGGTGGGAAATGTCAGCAAAGCTGTAGAGGACTCCATGGACACCAGACAGGAAGTCAAACACAAACTGAGCATGTGCAATACAGGAGACCTTGCACTGCTGAAGAAGAAGGTCACAGAGCTGAGTGTGGTTCAGCTCAAACAGAAGGTGACTATCTTTACCAAAAGATAAAGATAAAGATATCTTTAAAAGATAAAGATAAAGATATCTTTATCTTTACCTTTACCAAAGAGGTTTGAGTTTGAACCTGTGGTGAGGTCACTGACTGGGAGCAACTCAGCTCCTATAAAACTGGAGGGCATGGTGATCAATAAATTCAATAAATTTTTAGCCAATGATTTAAATGCAGTTCAATTCAGGTTTATTTACATAGCACCAAACCTTAAAGCTGTTGTCTCAAGGTACTTAAATCACAATCACAGTTCAGCAGATCAGAGTTGATGCCAAACTCAGTTTACAGCACTCTCCATTAGAAAACCCGAACACTTAGACAAAATGTCGAGCGTCTCCTTGCCTTGAGCAAACCACACCTGTTTTAGCCAGTACCGTCAGGTCACACAGGTACACCTGAAAACCACTGGCACATTTTCTACAAAGAACAAACCTATGAATTTTGTTTGACCCACTGATGTTAGGCAAGACATCACCAACACCAAACCTACCTTTCATTAAGTCAAGATAAGATGATGTAAACATGGAAATTGGTCATTTTCCAACAAAGAACAATCTAGAACAACCAGATGCAGTTTGTCAACAAACAAACAAACCAAAAACCCTACAATGTAAACATTGAACTGTAAGGTCATATGACTAATATATCACATGAGTAACTGCAGGATTAAATGAATAGCTGATTGTCCTGTTGTCTCAATGCTGCTGTGAAAATCATTGATTGCATATGATCAAATCAACACTGACCGCTGGGTAAATGTGAATACTGTTTAAGCAATTTGTTGTGATGCGATAAAGGTCTGTGGCGATCCAGGTTTGGAGGACTGTTCAGGGTGTACTGGAGCTCTTTGTGGGCGTGATCTGGGGAAAAGGAAGTGCGGAAGTCCAAACTGTAAAGGAGCTGTTCCTGTCAGTGAGAATGCTTCAAAGACTGCAGAGAAGCTGAAAGACCAGCTCGCGAATTTGCCTTCCAGACTGCAGGACACCAAGAACAAGGCAGGTCTATACTGGAAACACTGGTGAATGCTCTAATCTCTATGGGAGTGGGCGAGAGTTAAACACAGGTTAAACCTGCAGGCCTCTTACCAAGCACCACATTGGTTTGGAAGTGTGTTGGTGGTGTGTTGTGGTGTCATTTGACGAGACCAGTGAGTTTTGCATCTACATTTCTTTGATATTTGTGTGTGATCGACAGAACAGTAGAGCTCTTCCTGTTTTACTTTTTTGGATGAACAAACAGAAATGTTTTTTTCAATTTGATGACTCAAATCACACTTTCTTTTCTTCCTCACAAAGATGTTTTTAATTTTGCAGATGCTAGTGTTGTAGCATTATAAACTTACGTGTAGACCAATTACCATAGTGTAATATTTCACATCCCTCTCCACAAACTAAATCTTTTAAAAGGTGATTTCTTTTGTCAGATCAATAATGCCAATGAGATGACTTGGGATGCCAAAAACTGGGCCAGAGATCTGCAGGACCAGATCAACAACAATACAAACTCGTGTGAGAGAGAGAAAAACAAAATCAGAGAGCTTATTCATCAAGTCAAAGACTACCTGATGGGTCAGTGCTCACTCCACATTCATTAACTTATTGTTTAAAGTTGTAGAGCAATCATGCACAGTGTGTTCTTTCTCAGCCTGCAATGATCATCAGATCATCTCACTTTCCTCAGTGAGACATGGATCATCATCAAATCAACAGATTTAAGAGACAGTAATTCAGATCATTTATAAGCCACATAAAATGACAGATGTCCTGTAGAGCTAGAATAGAATAGAATAGAATAGAATAGCCCTTTATTGTTGTTGTACTTGTACAACAAAATTGTGGGTGCTGCACACCAACTGTGCCAGAATAAAATATAAATAGTAGACAAATAGAACTAAATTATAAGTCTCAGTGTAGGTCCTCAGTCAGGTCACGGAAGCCTAAGGAGTTTGGAAAGAAAACAACTGGACATCTTTAAGTTTGTGAACATATTTCATCCAAGAGGCTTCACCAGGTCTAAAATTAATTGATGGATCATACCATGTATTTAAACTGTAGTGGGGGTTGTTCATTAAGAGGGTCATGGGTAGATTCACCTGATCCAGCCCTAACAATATGCTTTAGCAAAAAGGAAGGTTTGAATCTTAAAAGTAGAGATAGTGTCTGTCTCCTGAATCCAAACTGGAAGCTGGTTCCACAGAAGAGGGGCCTGAAAACTGAAGGCTCTGCCTCCCATTCTACTTTTAAATACTCTAGGAACAACAAGTAGGCATGCAGTGCGAGAGTGAAGTGCTCTAATAGGGTGATATGGTACTACAAGGTCATTAAGATAAGATGGGGCCTGATTATTTAAGACCTTGTATGTGAGGAGCAGGATTTTGAATGCTGGATTTAACAGGAAGCCAACGAAGGGAAGCCAAAACAGGAGAAATCTGCTCTCTCTTTCTAGTCCCTGTCAGGACTCTTGCTGCAGCATTTTGGATTAACTGAAGGCTTTTCAGGGAGTTTTTAGGACTTCCTGATAATAATGAATTACAGTCGTCCAGCCTAGAAATAATAAAAGCATGAAGCATGAACTAGTTATTCAGCATCAATCTGAGACAGGACATTTCTAATTTTAGAGATATTGTGCAAAGATTAGATATATCTATTTTATGCTTTATCAATCATCCAGGTAAGTAAAAAAAACTTTATTTACATTGGGTCCTGTTACAGGAGCATCGATAACATGAAACTAGGAGGAAGTGACTCTCCAAAAGTTGATTCTGTTCATCTGGACGTAGGGTTTTCAGTGGGAGAAACATTTCTTGCATCCCAGTCACGGAAGCGTTGGACGTAGTCCGTAAGAGATTACAGGATGACTCCAACCTCAGCAACAGAACCACTCTCAGCATCGACCAAGTGTGTTTCCTTTTGGAACTGTGTCTTCATTCCACCTACTTCACATACAAGGGTCAGTTCTACAGGCAGAAACATGGGTGTGCCATGGGCTCCCCAGTTTCACCCATCGTGGCCAATTTGTACATGGAAGAAGTGGAAAAGAGGGCTTTTCTATCCTACCCTGGAACACCACCAAGCCATTGGTTCAGATTTGTGGATGACACCTGGGTGAAAATCAAATCTCAGGACATACCACATTTTACGGATCACATTAACTCGGTGGACCGACACATCAAATTCACCAGGGAGGATATGAAATAATTGCAGGTTAGCCTTCTTAGACTGTGAGATTTCCATCAGTAATGGGGGACATCTAAAAGCTGACGTGTACCGTAAACCTACGCATATGGATAAGTATTTAGTCTGGTCAGAGGGCCCGGTGGCGCCAGTGTCTGGCAGCCTCGCCTCTGTCAGTGCGCCCCAGGGTGGCTGTGGCTACAATATAGCTGCCATCACCAGTGTGTGAATGGGTGGGTGACTGGATGTGTAAAGCGCTTTGGAGTCCTTAGGGACTAGTAAAGCGCTATACAAATACAGGCCATTTAAGGCTTGACTCTCATCATCCACTGGAGCACAAACTGGGTGTCATTAGGACGCTACAGCACAGAGCTAACACCATCCCCACTGACACAGCGGCCAGGGAAGCAGTTGAGACGCATTTTTTCTAAACACTGGGTCTCTTTGGCTTTTAAAAATTGGTCCACCCCAAAGATCGGGTCCCCTGACACAAACAGAGTAACATAGTGTACGCTGTTAAGTGCCAGGAGGATTGCCAGGATTTATACATCGGGGAAACCAAACAACCTTTGGCAAAGCAGATGGCAAAACACAGAAGAGCTACCTCGTCAGGCCAGGACTCTGTAGTCTATTTACACCTACAGGCCAGTGGACACTCTTTCAAGGATGAAGATGTACACATCTTGGACAGGGAGGAACACTGGTTTGAGGGCAGAGTCAAGGAGGCCATTTACGTGAAAAGGGAAAGACCATCTCTGAATCGAGGAGGGGGCCTAAGGGTACATCTGTCGCCATCTTACATGCTGTGATTGCAGCCATTCCCCAACTCTCTGTGAATGGTGTAAATTAGGCTTTATACATGTAGTGTTTCATGTCTACTTTGAACCAGTACCCACCAGATGGTAGCAAAGTACAGGATGGATCCTTTGAAGTCAGAGAGAGAGAGCGTGGCTTTACAGAGAACGTTGGTGCTGTTGTGATGCTGCTGTATGTGAGTATGTAATATTTCTCTGCAGGAAACCTTTTCATTGCTCTTCACATTTCCTCCCTGACAGATGACATGGTTCCTCCAAAGGACACTGAGAAAATGGCACAAGCAGTTTTGAGAATCGAGCTCCCACAGTCACCTGCTAACATCCAGTCCATGATCAGTAACGTCAATAATTTGTTGAAAAATGCCACCAGATTCCTGGAGGACTTAAAGAACCTGGACAAGCAAGCCAAGGCAGCCATACACCTGCAGCAGGAAGCTTTGGAACTCAAGTCAGTGCTGAGAGCATAAAAATGACATAAAAGTTTAATTCAAACCAAAAACTTTAAACTAGAAACTAGAAAATGAAATACAACCTTTAGCCTAAAACAGGGGTGGGGGTGCTCCAGGCCTCAATGCCCAGTGTCCTGCAGGTTTTAGAAATGTCAGCTGATTTAAATGGCTAAATGACCTCTGATAGCTTTATCTAGGCACAAACCTATTGCTGCAACAACCGAGACAATCCACTACAATGGCAAAAACAACACACCAGACACCAGAGCTATTTGTGTGATCTCATGCATGAGGGAGGTGATGAGCGCTGTTCCTGCCGCTCAAACCCCAGTCACTATATGTCAGCCCCTCTGTAGTCTGCTCTTTATTGTGGTTACATGAATATGCATAGTCTCATTAACATATGACATATCAACCAGGCATGTATGTGAACAAAGAGTACCCATCTGTGTGTAGTGTAGGTATGCGTGTGTTTGTGTATATGTGTGTGTGTATGTGTGTGGGGGGGGGGGTCAAAATATGACCCTGTGAACGCCTCCTTAAAAAGCCGGCGCCAGGAGTATAAGAGCCCTTTGTTTAGCGGTCCGCCTAAAATGATAACCAGGTTAGCCTTTTCTGTTGATACAACATATCTCCTTTGGTTGGAACCGGTGCTTAAACAATGGAAAACACAAACTTTGTCCTAAAACCTCTCATGTTTAGCTGGGTTTTTTTGTAAAAAGATAACAATGTTAGTCTTTTTTTTGCAGCTATAGGGCATATATGGTATCACTCTATCAAACAAGAAGACAGCCGCATGTAACTACGACGGTGTTTGCTAGTTCACCTTACATTCATTAATTTAATAACGTGATTAGCCTACTCAACGTAAATTACACACGAACACCATTAAGCTACTCACGCAGAGAAGAACGGCTGCTGCTGCCATCATCATCCTCATCATTTCTGCTACACTGGCAGGGCTAGGGGCCAGGACTCTACTCTTCGGGTTCTTGGGGGATGTTGCTAACTCTGGGTCCAATAACAGGCACCACACCCGCAGTAGTTGTGCTCGGTGTGGGGTCTCGCAGCAAGCTATCAAATACGGTGCATTTATCAGCTTTTAAAAAAACGCTATGTGTCGCCAGGTGTTTCATCGGATTTGAGGTGTTACCTCCTTTGCACAGTATCACCTTAAAGCACTTGTTGCAGGCTGTTGAGTTTGCATCTTTTACTGTGAAGTACAGCCAGACTTTTGACTGCTTCGCCTTGGGCATTTTTAATCTGTAGCTCTGCAATAAAAGACCGTACGTACCTGGGCCCGCCTACTATCCTTGGAAAGGTAAAATGATTGGCTAGAATCCAAAGTGTGTGACATCTCAAGAAAAAAAAGCACCGAAACAAAGCACCGAAATGTGCGCTGCTTTTCGGTCTGGTTACTACCGTTTATGTCAGTGCCATAATGGCACCGGATACTGGTACCCATCCCTAGTTAAGACTTTACCACAGATACGTCCATGTTTACTCTTTTGATTTTAGATCATTTGCTCTGTCTCATTTGTGTTTCCCCCATTTTTGTCATCAATGAAAGAATCTATAACATTTAAATATGGAAAAGGTAAGGACACAACTTCTCACTACAACGCTGTCCAACAGGAGCTTCATGATGTCATGAACAATATCATACCGCGACTGTGAAGATGACCTCAGACAGTATCAGAGGCCATTTTTCATTTTTAGTCTTTCAGACGAACACTGAGGAGTTTTGGACACATCCACAGCTGATCTGTGACTGCATGAAACATTATTTTTCTTCATGTGTTTTAGATGTTTTTCTCAGGCATAGTGAGATGCTTTCAGTGCTGAACTGGTCCTTCGGATCTTCGGCAGCAGGAGCAGGATCAGCTTTCTGAGTCTGAGAGTCACTGCTCTCTGATGTTTTTACTTCCTGTCCTTCTGATTAGTGATTTATAGGTGGAACACATATTTGTCCTTTTCGTGTTCTGAACCTTAATCATCTTTGTTTATTGTATTTAGGGAGCAGATGGAGAACACTGATGTGAAGAAGATCATTCAGGATATTTATGAAGCAGACAAAGCTCAGGCCAAAGCTAACAACCTCTTGGAGAGAGCGAGCAGAAACAAAGATGAGACCAAAGACAGGATCCGAGATGTAAAACATCCAAAATATTTCACATATGACCTCTGAGACGTTTGTTCAGCCTGATGCTGATGTGCTCGTGTTTGTTTTCTGTTTCAGGCTGAAGACACACTGGACAACATCGAGGCGAGGCTCATGATTCAGACCAAAGACCTGCAGAAAGAGATTGAAGCTATGAAGGACAAAACTGAAAAGAACAGAGAGACAGCGAGAGAAGCCAGAGAGGTGGCAGAGAGCGCTTCAAACATGACCACTGATGCAGAGATGGTAAAAACACCAACAGACACATTTATATGTGTTTGAGGCTTTAAGATAAGAAACATCTATGTAAAACTTTGCACACAACTTTGTTTGTTTTCAGTTTCAAGTCTCAGATGAAAATCAGAACACTGTTTCTGCCCAACAGGAGCTCAGTGATGTCACTAAGCAGTTTGAGGTTTTAAAGCAAAATCAACAGAATCAGGAGGTCAAGGGTCAAGCTGCTGGTCGACTGAAGAACATCATGATGGAAGCTGAGGACATGAAGAGACAAGTGGAGGACAAACTCCAGCAGATACAAGGTCAGACCGCTGACCTGCTGGTGTGTTTGAGGCGTGATAGGTGTGACCTTCAGATAAACTCTGAGGCACTGAAATGTCATTTCTGTCGTCACTGGACAAAGTAAAATCCCTGTCCCCATCACAGCTTTGCTTCTGTGTTTAACTATTGTATGTTTCCGGTCATGTATCTCCACTCCCACTTCTATATATAGATGCATAAATACAATAATGTTTATTTTGTAAATATAACTGAAATAACAAGAAAAAGAAAACCCTTAACATCAAGTTTCATGATTATCTCTATGTCTACACAATGTGTATGCTAGAAAATGAGTAGGATAAAGTTTGTACCTTTTCTGTTCCTACCCCCTCATTTCAAATTCCAGTATTTACAAATCAGTATTCAGACTTCGACATTATATAATCCATACATGTTTCACTGTATACCAGTCTACTCATATACAACACACACATAATTTAAGCTTATAAACCAAAACAACAAACTACAATTTTACATAAACTAAGCACCCGATGGTTAACACCCACTAAATCTCAAACTAAATCAAGTGGCTTTATTGTCATTCCAACCTTGTGCTGTGGTACAGTACACAGTGAAACGAGTTCCTCCATATGGTGCTACATATAACAGACAATAAGCACAGGACTACATAAGGTGCAATGTGCAAAAATTATTAAGAGTAATGATAATAATAATAATGATACATTTTATTTCTAGGTGCCTTTAAGGCCCTCTAGGTCACCTTACAATAGTACAATAACAGTAACAACAATACAATATATTAAATTATAGTAAAACTAAATAAAAACACAAGTTATATGAGAAAAAAAAGCATGAAAGTATAAAAGCTAAGCATGGTAAAAATGCACTAAGACAGAGTCATAATCAGTGTTGGTCAAGTTACTTGAAAAAAGTAATCAGTAACTAATTACTGATTACTTCCCCAAAAAAGTAATCCCGTTACTTTACTGATTACTTATTTTTAAAAGTAATTAATTACTTAGTTACTTAGTTACTTTTTAAAAACACGATTTACAACCTGAATAGGTGATAAAGCGATAGATCTTTCAGCCCAATTCTACTTTTCCTGCATAATCCATCATACAAAATGTAATCAAATGGAAAAGTCCCTTTTTAAAACTTGTTTTATTAGTTTTAATCTTTTAACTTTATGCATCAAGCAAAAATTTAATTATATGCAACATTCTCTGACTGGAAGAAATTAGTTTAACATTTAAACCTATTTTCTGCACATTCCAGCACATAATTTTTTTTGTGTGTGTGTTTACACTCAATCTTTCAAATAGATGCAAGTAAAACACAGCAGAAAATAAATAAAATCAAAGACTAGCGGTCCTTTTGCTCTATTTTCACCTGTAAAGCAGGAGTGGGGCAGGCGGAGGTTTACCCTGGTGCAGGTGTGCCGCAGCGGTCAGTGGAAGAATCCGCGAGTTTCTCTGTGAGTTTCCCATTACGTCGTTGCGCACTCGGTGCTTGCTTGGAAGTTTAGGGGTTTTTTTCGCTGTAAAAAGAAGTTTTCTTCCCACGCACAACGGACACTAATGTTTTTGTCACTTTTTATGGAATCAAACTTAAAGTAAGGTCAGTACTTCCACGCTTTAAACGCTGCACGCTCATACTCTCTCCGCACTCGATATATGATCCACTGTTGATCTGCACACAGCTGTTGTCACGAACGTCGCACTCGCTTACATCACTGTCATGAGACATTCTCGCAAAAAAATCACGGTTTTAGTAACGCAGTAACGCAGCGTTCCTACGGGAAAGTAACGGTAATCTAATTACCGTTTTTGCAATAGTAATCCCTTACTTTACTCGTTACTTGAAAAAAGTAATCGGATTACAGTAATGCGTTACAAGTAACGCGTTACTGCCCATCTCTGGTCATAATGAAGGGAATGCAGTTCTGAATAGATGGTTTTAAAATGCAATTTAAAAGTGAAGAAACAGTTTGTGGTCTGGAGATCTGGTGGAAGTGCATCCAAAGTCTACCAAAGGCTCTGAGTCCCATCAGGCGGGCAGGTGGAACAGACAGAAGGGAAGCTGAAAAAGAGCCGAGTGTACGAGGGGTGAGTATAGGGCTTTGGAATTGATGTAACGGCACAATGTATTGTGGGTGCACGGCGTCACCTTTGAAGGGCACGTATCAAAACAAACTGTGTTGGAAGGAAGATTGCTACCAACCATGCTTTAAAAATAGCTCAAGAGAAAAAGGACGGTATAGAGACAGGTTGCGTCTGGATGCAACGAGATTGCTCCAAAGCCCTATGTATGGACAAGATCAGATAAATATGGAGGAGCGAGGTTATGAAGGGCTTTGAAAGTATGAAGCAGGATCTTGAAATTGGCACAGAGGTGAACTGGAAGCCAATGGAGCTGTTTAAAAACAGCTGTTGTATGTTCAGTGGATCTACTTCTGGATACAATACGAGCAGCTGTAATTTTGAACTAAGTGCAATTTATGGAGGGATTTATGAGGTAGACCACAGAGAAGAGAATTACAGTAATCTAAAAGAGATGTGACAAGAGCATTGACAAATATGGCGGTACTGTTAGGAGTGAGTGAAGGACGAAGGCGGTTAATAATATGAAGATGAAAATAGGAAGACTGAGTGATATTATTTAAATGTAAAAAATTGAAAAAAAAACAAAAAAAAAAAAAAAGACAGTGCAACACCAGACAGAAGGATACAGGCACAAGACAGTGCAGACACAACGGTGTTAAAGAAACATGCAAAAGACTATGGTTTCTCGTTTGGCTCTTGGCGAAGGCGGTCGCACTTTTCTCCTCTCCTCCTCGCTCTTATCTTCCCTGCTTAGCTCTTATGTCCTTGTCTTGTCTCGTGTTTTTTGTATTACTTTCCCTGGAACAGTCTCTCACAGTCTGTTCTCTAAAACCTAAAAGAGAATTATGGATTTGGTCAACTGGTCCCTGAATGCCATTGACACCCTTTTCTCAATGAGAAGTCTGGGCTCGGGTGAGACTGAGTGTCCGGGTGGTACTTTCCCTGCCGGACGATGGATGGGTGGCAGAAATGGAGAATCGTGTGCCTGCTGGGACTGTCGATCGAAGACGCTTAAGATATCTACCTATTCGAAACCATGGTAACAGGTTTCTTGCTGATTGGAGCTGGCTTGGCCCTGGCTTATTGAAGAATTAAGAAAGCGGAACCGGCTGTTCAAACCCCCACAAGGCTGGCCGCTGGGATTGAAACGATGGGACGAGGCGTGAGTTCTCAGAATGGGCTCATTGAGTGCAGCACAGATAAGAGCTTGGAGAATCTTACGGCTGCCGTGAATACTCAGAATAACACCTCTGAGCGCAAGTTGGATCACATCTTGGAACAGCTCACTGCGGTCGTGAGTTCTCAGAATCTGCTCTTTGAGCACAAGAATTGACAAGACCACGGAGCGCAAGTTTGATAACATCATGGAGAAGCTCGCGGCTCTGCAACGGGAGATTAAGAGACCAGTGTCGGACTGTTAAGAACAGCTTTGAAATTCTCATGAGTTGTTCGCACTAAAGAAAAATCACCATCATAATGCGGCTATCCCTTCTGCGCCAGCTGTGGGCTCAAGGCTGGAGCCGAACAACAACACCCTGATAACGACTGTGTTTAGACTGTTCTTCCCATTCTATGCAAGGCCACCTGGGTTGGCTGGCAGACTGTTTACTTAGCCTGATAAGGCGAAGGACACTGTCTCAGCTGAACTCTGGACACGCACACACATACATATACACTGATACGCATTCACTCATCCCCCCTCCCTTTCCAAACACCTTCGATGCTTGTTCCCTCCTGGGAACACGGCGGGTCTGGGCCCACGCTGGAATAATAGCTGCAGGGCAGGATGGCTGCTGTGTTTGCTTCGGATTACTCCTCACCCCCTACTCAACCCTGTGGCTTGTCACGTGCTCCATAATGTTGTGCTGTGGACATTTATGTGCTTTCTGTACAGAGGAGTTTTTTTGTTTCCTGTTCTCATGCTGTCCTCCCAGGAGCCCAGCATGAGTAGAGGTCTCTTTTTTTCCTCTTGTACTTTCCCATTGTAGTGTAAATTTCAGTGTTTTTCTGTAATGCTACCGATCTCTGACCTGTATCCCCATGTGATGTCTGTGTTGTGTGTAAGGTCGGGGCGGGGGGGGCGGTCCCATTTCACTGCATGGCAACCTGCATGTGGCGAATAAAGCTTTGATTGTGCAAAGAGTCACTTGGTGTATGAAGGTGTGTATGTGTGTATATGAGGTTCTGCAGATAAGTGCTTGGCAGTGACGCGGCAGGAGTCTGACAGTTTGGAGGAAGAAACTGTTCCTCAGTCTGGCAGTGAGGGCCCGAGTGCTCTGATACCTCTTGCCAGAAGGCAACAGGGTGAAGTGTGTCTGAGGGGTGTGTGGGGTCCTCCACAACGCTGGTGACTTCACAGATGCAGTGGGTGCAATAAGTGTCTGTGGTGGAGGGAAAAGAGGCTCCAATGATCTTCTCAGCTGTTCTCACTATCCGTTGTAGAATATTGTGATCCGATATGGTGCAGCTACCACACCAGACAGTGATGCAGCTGCTGAGGACGTGCTCGATAGTCCATCGGTAGAGGGATACTAGAAGGCATCTCTGATCTTTGTAAAAATGTCTTATATATATATATATATATATATATATATATATATATACCAGCTGCTAGTTAACCCGGAATGGCTAACCGGAATCGGACGGTCCTGATCCCCAAGGATCCCAATAACCCCAATAGCTCCTGTCAGGCAGGTCAATACATGAGCGGGACACAGAAAGGAATTGGCAAGAATACCAGAGGCGCAAAACACCAGCTACTGGTAGACAGAACAGTCAGCCGAGACTGCAAGACCAGACTGACCAACCTGTGCACTGCCTGGATTGATTACAAGAAGGCCTATGATTCAATGCCCCACAGCTGGATACTGGAATGCCTAGAATTGTACAAGATCAACCCTAAGAGCCTTCATCAGGAACTCAATGGGGATGTGGCGTACAACACTAAGAACAAGATCCGGGCCATCAACACGTACGCCCTGCCCGTGATCAGGTACCCTGCTGGGGTAATAGGCTGGCCAAAGGAGAAGATAGAAGCAACTGACATAAAGACAAGAAAGCTCCTTACCATGCATGGAGGGTTTCACCCCAAGTCCAGCACCCTGAGGCTGTACGCTAAGCGGAAGGAAAGAGGCCGGGGACTGGTGAGTGTCAGCACCACAGTCCAGGATGAGACAACGAACATCCAAGAATACATTGGGAAGATGGCCCCAACTGACCAAGTGCTCAGTGAATAAAGAAAGAGGAGGGAGACGAGGAACCATCATGGAAGGACAGGCCCCTGCACAGTATGTACCACTGGCAGATAGAGGAGGTGGCTGATATCCAGAAATCCTACCAGTGGCTGGACAAAGCTGGACTGAAAGACAGCACAGAGGCACTAATCATGGCAGCACAAGAACAAGCTCTGAGTACAAGATCCATAGAGGCTGGGGTCTATCACACCAGGCAAGACCCCAGGTGCAGGCTGTGTAAAGATGCCCCAGAGACAATCAAGGCAAGGCATACATGGAACACCATAACCAAGTGGCCGGCATAGTGTACAGGAACATCTGTGCCGAGTATAACCTGGAAGTCCGGAGGTCAAAATGGGAGATGCCCCCAAGGGTGGTGGAGAATGACCGAGCTAAGATCCTGTGGGACTTCCAGATACAGACGGACAAAATGGTGGTGGCTAACCAACCGGACATAGTGGTGGTAGACAAACAGAAGAAGACGGCCGTAGTGATCGATGTAGCGGTTCCGAATGACAGCAACATCAGGAAGAAGGAACACGAGAAGCTGGAGAAATACCAAGGGCTCAGAGAAGAGCTCGAGAGGATGTGGAGGGTGAAGGTAACGGTGGTCCCCGTGGTAATCGGAGCACTAGGTGCGGTGACTCCCAAGCTAGGCGAGTGGCTCCAGCAGATCCTGGGAACAACATCGGAGATCTCTGTCCAGAAGAGCGCAGTCCTGGGAACAGCTAAGATACTGCGCAGGACCCTCAAGCTCCCAGGCCTCTGGTAGAGGACCCGAGCTTGAAGGATAAACCGCCCGCAGGGGCGTGCTGGGTGTTTTTATATAGCAGTCTAACATTACCAATGTGTTTAAGTACTGATTTTGGCAGAAATGATGATACAACATGGGAAAAAATACATGACTAGGTGTAGCAGAGTAATGGCCAACAAACAGACTTAACACAAATGATATGCATGTTGCTAATTGGGAGTAATTGACCCATTCAGTGAAAGGGGTGTGTTCAAATTAATAGCAGTGTGGAGTTCAGTAAGGGAGGTCATTTAGTCTGTGAAGAAATGGGTGGCAATGATGACCCTTATTTAGTCTGGTCTTGCAGTCTCGGCTGATTGTTCGGTTTACCAGTACCTAGTGTTTTGTGCCTCTGGTATTCTTGCCCATCCCTTTCTGTGCCCCACTCATGTATTGACCCATGTGCCTGTTCATCTTAGCCGCTATGATGCCTGACAGGAGCTTCCATGTGGTGCTGAGGCAGGTTATTGGTTGGTAGTTGGAGGGGACCGGTCCCTTCTGGGGGTCCTTGAGGATCAGGACTGACCGGCCTAGGGTTAGCCATTCTGGATGTCTCTCGTCCACTAGCAGCTGGTTCATTTGTGCTGCCAGTCGCTCGTGGAGTGCAGTCAGCTTCTTCAGCCAGTAGGCGTGAACCATGACGGGGCCCGGTGCTGTACTGGACACCCTTTCTTGGTTCTCTGTCACTGTGATGGTTACTGGACCCTGTTCAGGGAGGTTGCTGTGGTCTGCCCTCAGATCCCCTAGTCACTGAGCATTGCCGTAATGGGTTAAGTCCTTCTCCCATATGCTCTTCCAGTATTGTTCCGTCTCCAGCCTTGGTGGTGCTGTTCTCATATTGTTCCCCTGCCACTGAGAGTACATCTTGGCTGGTTCTGTGGAGAACACGTGGTTTATTCTCCTGCCTTCTATCTCTCTGGTGTACATCTTCAAGCAGCTGGCCAAGGCTGTGAGTCGTTGCTTGGCAGTTTCCAAGGCCTCAGGTATGGACAGCTTCCTGTACTTCTTAGCCACCTTCTTCATCACCCCTTTCTGCAACTCCGTTAGTTGGCTAATATTAAATTCCGTTCTTTTGAATTCTTTTGGCGACAGAGAAAGACTGGACTCAGAGTGGTCAAGCTCAAAAATAATCTTTATTTTTACATTTCCGGAAATGGAGACCCGAATACACCAACACACAAGCTCAGGTCTGAAAGCATTAGAAGCCAGCATGGTTATATAGTTCTGCTGCACGTCACACACAAACACACAGTTTACTTAGTTCCGCTTTTTCTATACTTCCTGTTTTCTGCACAAGACGTGCAGTCTACTCTGTGACTTATTGCATACATTCTAACTCACAAGGGCGTTTTCCTACACTGGGCTCTATGAAACAATATAAACAGAAAATAAGCATTAAGAATATATACTGTCAATAAGGCCTCTGCAATGTTCTGAAGACAGTTAAACTTGTCAGGTAGTTATGTCCAGCAGGTGAAAATGCAAGCTCCATGAACACGCAGAACTGTGGATTCCAACTGAGTTTGACCCCCCACAGAGTCAAGCTTTTCAGTTCAGTCAGCTGCATTTCGATGTCCTCTGTGTCCAGCCAGTTAATGCGAGACAAATCCAGCTGCTCATTAAAGCTTTCTGATTTGATGAGAAAGGAAAACATTGGTCCATACACCTAAAAGTCCCGAAAACGCATTGTGAATTCTGTCTTGAGTCTTGGGATGTATCTGTGTATTTCCGCGGTGCTCATGCTGGGTTGAGCAGACAGCTCCTGAAGCATTCGAAGAACATGTGTTGAAATAACTGCCAGCTAGCAATGTCCCTCTCACTGGTAGGCTAAGTTATTTTTAGCCAATTACAAGTTGAATCTGGTAGTTGGGGTTGTTAGTAGGGCTGGGTATCGTCACTGATTTCAAGAATCGATTCAATTCCGATTCACAAGGTCCCGAACTTATTTGATCCAGGATTCAATTCAAATTGAATCTGGAAATTTTGCCTCAGACAGTCAGAAATATTATAATTCTGATCACATATCAGTACATTTCCATATTTTTATATCTATAAAAAGAAAGCTGACTCTTGCGAGACTTTATCAAAGATGCGAGCATCACAGCAGATGCCTTTGTGTCAAAGTAACTGAGGATAAAACACAGAAAAACATGAAGGCGACTTTCCTTGCCTGGTATTTTATAGCAGATAACCTTAAAAAAATATTCTGCAGTAGATCAAAAATAACAGAAAGTCATTAATCAACATATGAACATTACCTGATGCTGCTGAAGTGAAGCAGAGCAAAGTTACAGAGCTTTTATTAGAGACACAGCTAAGCATTTTGCAATTTTGCATAATTTTAAAAAGTTTGAATTTGTTCAGTAGCCTATTGAACAGCAGAAATGAGGCTTTCTTTTCAGAAGTAAGTAAAAGGAGGGGGGAAACAGCAGCCGACAGCGCTGTAAACAACGGTAGACTTGTGCATAATAAACAAGCGAATAATGCAGAAAACAGATTTTTAGACGGGAAACTATTCCTGAGAGAGAGAGACAGAGAGCTCTGCGGGAAGTGTGATTATATCGTGGTAGAAGCAAAACAGCAAAAGTCAGAGGTAATTCATGACAATGTTTATGTGAACCGTAGTTTGGATCTTCTTTTGCTGCTGGTTCAGTCAATATTGTTTGGACAGAGATAAACCCTGCAGCTTCCCTAACCCTAACCCAGGGCTGGGCTGGGACAAAAAATCGTCCCGGGCATTTTGACTAGAGACCAGCCCACCAGGTATTGTAGGAAAAGCCATAAAGCCTTTTAATGAAAACAAACACTGTTGTGACAGTGCTGTACACTGTCTTGTTGGTATGATTTCTATACATTTTACATCAGACAAAAACTTTGGTTGTAAGATTCAGATAATTATTTAATAAAAACTAGACATTTTAAATGAGAATAAGAAAGTATGTCTTTGTGCCCCCCTCTCCCTGTTGATGCCCTACCTGGCCCCCTGGCAACACTTTGCTAGACCCGCCCCTGCACAGTTACCAGCTGTCAGCTACTTAGAAAAGGATCCTGGTGTTATTTGTCTCTCAGAAACAGTTCATAACTTCCCTTCAACTCATTCATGTCACCTAAAAGGTAAACCTGTTTCTCCATCACCTGTTCAGCTCTGATGATTCAGTAAGGACATCTCCTGGTTTCATCTTCATGTTTCCCTCTCACCACATATCGAAATCGATATCATGACCAGCAGCTTTTACAGCTGTGGCTCCAGCAAACATCAGCTGTGTCATGGTACTGGGCCATGAGGCCCAGGGTTTAAGTTCTAATGCATATTTTTGTATCCACATGTGTAGTTTAACGCATCTAGTTGTTTTCTAGTTTGCAGTTTTGTCCTTGGTTTCTTAGTCCCTTTTGTCATCTCTCCCTGGTCCGTGTGTCTACCTGTCATGTTTCATGTCTCTGGTTAGGTTAAATTCATGTTCTATCTCCATGTCTATGTCTCTGTGTTTCCTGTTTTATTTTGAAAGAGTATGGTGTTCTTTGTTCATTGTAGTTAGTGCTACTCTCCCCTGTATTGTCATTATGTTTCCTTCTAGTCAGCTGTGTTCTCATGTGTCTCCACTTCCCCTGATCACCTCATGTGTGTATTTAAGTCCTCAGTCTTCCTTTGTTCGTCGCCGCGTCATCTGTTCGACTTCCCCCATGTTACGCCAGGTTTCAGGACTCTGTGCTGGTCATGTCCATGTTACTTACGTATATACGTTTCATAGTTCCTTTTTGTTCCAGCACAGAGTCCTGTTCACAGTTGCCTCCGTCATGTGCATCATTGTCACCCTGTCTTAGCCTTCCCTGCTGTCTGAGTTAAGTGTCAGTTCTTAGTTTTCCCAGTTCAGCTTCTAGTTTAGTTTTGCCTCAGTGCTTTCTGTTGTTTGCCACGTTAATCAGCCCAAATAAAGGCTCGCTTTTCATTTCAAGTTCGGTACTGTCTCCTCGTCTGTGTCTGCACCTGGAACCTCACACTCCCACTTTCTGGCGCAAAGTGGGAGATAAACAAACGAGAGAAAAAAGCTGATCATTGATCAGTTTCATGATTGAAGTAGCAACAGGAGAGGGAGGGGAGAGAATGAGAGAAGAAGAATAACTCCAGCTTTGTGTCTTTTTCCATTCTAGCTGAAGTCCGGGACAAACTGTGCTCCTTTTCAGCTCAATACGAAACGCGTAATATTTTCTCTGAATACGGGACGATTCCGTTTTTTACGGGACGGTTGGCAACTCTACTAACTAACCTTATGAACAAAATAAAGTTCAAGATCAGTAACATCATAGCACCCACCCAGCTGTACAGAAACTCCGTCATGCTAGCTCACGCAGTACGAGTTATTGTAACTGACTGTAAAAAGTCAGCACAACGAAAATAAACTCCACCTAAACTTGGTTTATATCTGACCCAGATAGACTGCAGCTCATAACTTCTGAAGTTCAGATCACCTGACACTCGGACCTGCGGCCGCCTCGGGTCTCTGCTCCTCCTCCTGTCTCCCCTTTCCCTCATCCACCTGCTGGCCTCTGTGGCAGCTCCGCGATAGCCACCACCAAACAAATTAGAGTTATTTTTACACATCGGCCACCACCTTTCATTGTTTATACCGTTACAAAAAAAAGAAAAAAAAATCATCGGCCCATAAAAACAAAAAATCACCACGCGTGCCCAGGGTTGCCACACCCTGATACATAGATAGATAGATAGATAGATAGATAGATATGAATTCAAATGAGTTTCTTTGTGTTTCTGCAGACATGGAGCAGAAGATCCAGCAGCTGCTTCACAGAAGAAACCAGAAAGCTGCTGAAGTGTCCGACCTGCTGGAGACGGCTGAGTCAATTCGACAGGAAATCTCCACTCAAGTATACACTGAGTGTACTGGATAAATATACTGTGATAAATACCAGTGAGTACTGCAAACAGCAGTGCTGCCCAGAATCTGTTGTAGCTGAATTTAATCAGAATCTTATTCACTGTTTGTACCTTTTTTTCCCTTTGTTTCAAGTTTTCAAACTTTTTAAAGTTTTTCTGATGAGGTTTTGAGTTGTTTTTAAATACAGTATGCTACAATAGAAATGCCTTTAGAAATATGACGACAGAAAACTACACAGATGAACATTTTTCAATTATTTTGTAATAAACTCTTCATCAAATAGCTTCATGCCTGATATGACAGAAATGTCCAATTAAAACTTTATGGATAAAACAAATATTAAGACTTGTTATATTTATGTTTGGATTTGGTTTAAATCAGTAAATCTGACAGACACAAATGCCTGAGTGATGCAGGAGTCTCTCTCCATTATCTCTGGGGAAATTGAGAACAATCCATTACCTTTCCTCTCCTACAGTTACTCGTTGATGTAGTCACCTATGTAAGATGAACTTTTTAGAGCACTGAACTCCTCCTGCTGTTCCTTTCTGATAATAACTGTAACACATTTCTCAACCATTCTGAGAAAAAAGGCGATGGAAATGAAAGATGGTCCTCAGTAGTGTGCGTTATTTATTCCCTTTGCTATGACTTAACTACAGTAATGAGTAAAATGAATTTTGTGTGATTGACCAAGAAATCTTACATAATAGGCTAAAAGGTTTGCCTGGTGTCTCTGGCTCCTGCTAGACTGGGTTTGTTTCTACTGGTGGGACCTCTCACACTGCATCTCTAACCTGTAGGGTTCCACAAGGTTCAGTTCTGAGTCCATTATTTTCTTTCTGCTTTCTTCTTCCTTTGACCTCCTAAGACCCGAACTCTTCCACAACATGCATTTTTAATTTCTCTTTGATATTTGGGCATATTGGGGCCCGATGAATGTAAAAACAAAGAATTACCAGATTTTTTTTACCTTATTTTTGTTTTTAAGAAAAATGAGAGCCACAAATGAGGATATTCATTTAAAATTTTGATAGAACAGTAGCAGTATAATGTCCTCGTAAGTGGATATCAGGCCCATGTAGAGCAAAATTGAGTATTTTGGTCTAAATAACCCAAAATGTGATGTCCACATATGTGGACGGCAAGTCCTAGGAGGTGGCATTATTCAATCTTTTAATAACATTTTTCATTATTTCTATGCTGATGACATTCAGCTGTACATGTTTTTTAAGCCTCATGAGCTGGATAGGCTGTCCACCCTAGTTCACTGCTTAACTCAGGTTACTGATTGGCTCTCTAGCAGTTACCTTGTTTTAACTCCCAGAAGGACTGAGACCCTAATTATAGCCCTTGTAAACTAAATCCAACATCAGTCAGCTCCTTGCTTCTTTTTGTTTAACTACTAAATGTTGGTGTAATAATTGATTCTTCTCTGGGCTTCGACTCTCATGTAAAATCTTTCTCTCATTCTTATTTATTCCATTTAAGGAACATGTCTAACATTTCTTCTCTTCTTTGCATTCAGATTATTTTAATGCCCTGTTTACCAGCTTAAATAAATAATGTCTTTCAAAAAAAATTATGTGGGCTTCATAGATAATTAAGATTTAATAAACCCCCCAAAACGTGACTATCCAGAGTTGGGTCCAGGACCCCAAGTTGTTTCTCTCCTACTGGTATCCCCCCACAGAACGCTAGACCCCTTAGAGAGTGTGTCTGCAAAAGACAAAAGACAAAAAACAAACCAAAACGTAACAAAAACACAACACAAAAATCACAAAGAAAGAACAATACAGTGTCCTCAACAGCACCAAAGAGTAAAACAGTGAAATGTGGATTATTAACCATTAGGTCTCTCTCTTCCAAGTCTCTGTTAGTACGTGACTTAATAATCAATGATAATGATCAACAAATCGATTTACTCTGCCTTATAGAAACCTGCTTGCAGCAGGATGATTATGTTAGTTTAAATGAATCAACACCCCCGAGTCATTCTAACTACCAGAAACCACGAAGCACAGGCCGAGGGGGAGGTGTGGCAGCAATTTTTCACACCAGCTATCAATAAACCAAAGACCCAGACAGACTTTTAATTCATTTGAAAGCCTGATGCTTAGCCTCGTCCACTTCAGCTGTGAAACTCAAAAAACAGTCTTATTTGTTATCATCTATCATCCACCTGGGCCTTACACAGAGTTTCTGTCAATACTGTCAACCATAATATCCTATTAGAGCGATTAGAACATGCTGTAGGTATTACAGGTACTGTGCTGCAGTGGTTTGTATCATATCTATCTAATAGACTCCAGTTTGTGCATGTAAATGGAGAGTCCTCTTCACACACTGAGGTTAATTATGGAGTTCCACAGGGTTCAGTGCTAGGACCAATTCTGTTTACATTATACATTATACATTAGGCAGCATCATTAGAAGACATAGCATACATTTTCACTGCTATGCAGATGACACCCAGCTCTATCTGTCCATGAAGCCAGATAACACACACCAATGAGTTAAGCTGCAGGAATGTCTTAAAGACATAAAGACCTGGATAGCAGCTAACTTTCTGGTTCTTAATTCAGATCAAACTGAGGCCCTGAAAATCATAGAAATATGGTATCTAAGCAAATTCTTACTCTGAATTCATTTCCATTTTTTTATATAGCGCCAAATCACAATAACAGTTGTCTCAAAGTGCTTTATATTTTAAGGTAGACTCTACAATAATACATACAGAGAAAAACCCAACAATCATATGACCCCCTATGAGCAAGCACTTTGGCGACAGTGGGAAGGAAAACTCCCTTTTAACAGGAAGAAACCAGACCCCATCTTATCTTAATGACCTTGTAGTACCATATCACCCTATTAGAGCACTTCGCTCTCACACTGCAGCTCACACTGCAGGCCTACTTGTTGTTCCTAGAGTATTTAAAAGTAGAATGGGAGGCGGAGCCTTCAGTTTTCAGGCCCCTCTTCTGTGGAACCAGCTTCCAGTTTGGATTCAGGAGACAGAAACTATCTCTACTTTTAAGATTAGGCTTCAAACTTTTCTCTTTGCTAAAGCACGTAGTTAGGGCTGGATCAAGTGGCCCTGAATCCTCCCTTACCAGAGGTGTTAAAAGTACAGACATTCTGTACTGAAGTAGAAGTACAGATACTAGTGTTAAAAAATGCTCTATTAAAGATGAAGTACTGATTCAACTTCTCTACTTAAGTAAAAGTGAAAAAGTACTGGCTCTGAAATGTACTCAGAGTAAGAACTCAAAAGTCAAAACTCCTTGAAGAACATTTCTGCCACCTATTGTTATTAATATTATAATAAAATAATATTGGTAAATCAGAATACAACATTATTTCAGTCTAAATTTTTATTCTAATCATTCTAATTCTAATAAATGTGCTCAGCTGAGAAAAGTAGAACATGAGCAGAGAAAAAGAAGTAAAATAAAAATAGCTCTGTTTCCTGTTGCCTCCATTGTAGAGGGGGACTTTAAACAGGAAATAAGCAGGGAAGAGGTCAGAGCGGATTCAGCAGGTGGGGAACCTAAAATCAGCTGTAATGTCTCCATGTGGGGAAAACAATCACAATCATTCCTACTGAGAGCTTCAGCTGAATTCAGCCAGATGTGAGCAGGTGTTTCCTGAGCTGTCCTGGCTGAGTCCATCCTCTACACTGACAGTACCCTGTTTATGCTGTATTTATATTAGACACTATAGAGTTGGTATGAATTCAGTCAGTGAGTCTCTGCTACACTTGATGGAAGCTAACTGTGACCATGAACCCACAGCCACTATGCATCAGTCACACTGTTCTTTACTTTAAACCCATCACAGTGCAGCAAACTCACCTGTTCATCCTGCACTAACCTGCAGCCTTTAAATAACACAGTTAGTCTGCCTCAGTTTGTTTAGCAGCAGCTTTATGAACAAACATCATGTGTCACGTACAGATTTAGAGACATGAGGACTTCCATGTGGGCTTTAAATGAGGATCCTTCCTTTAACTCCAACCTCTCTCCTTTCTCTCCTCTCCTTCTTTCTTATCTTTCTCCATCTCTGAGTGAACTTAGCTCTCTTTCTTTTCTCTCCCTGTGAAATACACAAACTAGACCTTTTGCTGCAACACACTGTGACACAAACTGCACACTAATACACAAACAGGGTCAAAATTTATGTCATGCGTATTGGGTGGTATTGACCCCCTCACAGGTCCTGCGTTCTGCTGTGTGGTCAGGTGCAGCACTAATCAAGGACACTTTCCTGTTATTTCAGATAAAAGAATAGGAAACACCTGGATACTGGTATCAGATAAATAGTATAACACAATAAGTCAGGGTTGAATTTTTAAAATCATCAGTATGATTTTCAAACAGCATTTTGCCATATAAATCTCTTTCTAGCTTTTTCTTTCTCGTCTTGGTCATCTGCCTCCTCCACTGCTGCTCCCACCTTCTTACTCTGTGTGAGGCACACAGAGTAACGAGCTCCAACGCATTTATGGAGCTTGCTGGGGTAATCCTGGGCTCTTACAGAGAGTTCATTTACATGGTGTCCTAGTACATGACTCTAACTGTGCTCTGGACTACAGCAGAGTATAGCCTAAGAAGAGGACAGAGGCAGACAGGTGCATTCCTTCAGCTTACTGTAAAGGGTGTTTCATAGCTTTGATAGATTTTCTATCACCTGGTCATTAATCAGAAATGAGCTATGTGACTTGTTCAATTCAATTCAGTTTTATTTATACAGCGCCAAATCACAACAACAGTCGCCTCAAGACGCTTTATATTGTAAGGTAGACTCTACAATAATACATACAGAGAAAAACCCAACAATCATATGACCCCCTATGAGCAAGCACTTGGGCGACAGTGGGAAGGAAAAACTCCCTTTTAACAGGAAGAAACCTCCAGTAGAACCAGACTCAGGGAGGGGCGGGGCCATCTGCTGTGATTGGTTGGGGCGAGAGAAGGAAGACAGGATAAAGACATGCTGTGGAAGAGAGACAGAGGTTAATAACAGATATGATTCAATGCAGAGAGGTCTGTTAACACATAGTGAGTGAGAAAGGTGACTGGAAAGGAAAAACTCAATGCATCATGGGAATCCCCGGCAGTCTACGTCTATTGCAGCATAACTAAGGGAGGATTCAGGGTCACCTGGTCCAGCCCTAACTATATGCTTTAGCAAAAAGGAAAGTTTGAAGCCTAATCTTGAAAGTAGAGATAGTGTCTGTCTCCTGAATCCAAACTGGAAGCTGGTTCCACAGAAGAGGGGCCTGAAAACTGAAGGCTCTCCCTCCCATTCTACTTTTAAATACTCTAGGAACAACAAGTAGGCCTGCAGTGTGAGAGCGAAGTGCTCTAATAGGGTGATATGGTACTACAAGGTCATTAAGATAAGATGGGGCCTGATTATTTAAGACCTTGTATGTGAGGAGCAGGATTTTAAATTCTGGATTTAACAGGAAGCCAATGAAGGGAAGCCAAAACAGGAGAAATCTGCTCTCTCTTTCTAGTCCCTGTCAGGACTCTTGCTGCAGCATTTTGGATTAACTGAAGGCTTTTCAGGGAGTTTTTAGGACTTCCTGATAATAATGAATTACAGTCGTCCAGCCTGGAAGTAATAAATGCATGAACTAGTTTTTCAGCGTCACTCTGAGACAGGATATTTCTAACTTTAGAGATGTTGCACAAATGGAAGAAAGCAGTTTTACATATTTGTTTAATATGTGCATTGAAGGACATGTCCTGGTCAAAAATGACTCCAAGGTTCCTCACAGTGTTTCTAAGTACAATAAGTATAGCAGTTTTGAGTAAAAGTACTAAACAGTGTGATACGTCAAAATTAGATTAATAATGACCACTGTAATGACAGTATCATATTTTTACGCAAAATGGCACGAAGAGGACTGTTAGCATAAGGCCACTTTCCAAGCCTTCACGGCTGTGTTACTTCAGAGCTTTGACTAACCACATGTTTTACCATATTAAAAAAATATATCAATGATATATTTCGTTGGGCTGTACCCTCCGTCATTTACTTTTAAAATTTGATTTAAAAGTTTCACACTCAGTGGTGAGTGATGTAGTTAAAATCATTTGTGCGGGATTTTGTCAGTCACAGTTTTTCGAAGCCTTTGTCTCCACGCAGTGTTTTTCAGTTGTGGTAAATAAGCTAAAGTGGCTCAGTCCAGCGATATAACTGGTTTTCATTTTCATGCTGTCAGAGCCCTGTGACTTTAGTGCAGGCGCTAGTGATGTGTCGGTCGCGAACGAAACGGCTCTTAGAGCCGCCTCTTTGAAGTGAACGACGCGAGCCGGATCCTTATTGGGAGCCGTGGGTTTTGTTTTGTTTTTCTTTCTCTCACCCTTTCTCTCGCACTTTTTTTCTGCTTCACTCCGCACGGGAGCCTTGTGCTTTGCGCTGGGAAGAGGGTGGAGTGGCGGTAGTTACACTCTCAGTAGCACAGGAACAGAGCGGGAGGGAGAGAGAGAGAAAGAGAGTCAGGGACAACAACGTCATATTAGAAAGGTATAGTAATCATCCACAACTATTTTCAGTTGCAGATGATAAAGGTTTCTGAAAGTTTATTCATGCAGGTCCATATGACAGAGAATGTGCATCTACTTTTTGTTTTCATATTTAAATTTATATTTAATTGGGTTGTGGTTTGCATGGTTAGGGTTAGGGGGGTTAGGATTAGGGGTTAGGGTTTGTGTGTTGTTTCACTTTAAATTTGTTTAAAAGGAAATAGCTAAAAATTTAAATAGTTAAAAGTTGAAATGTAAATAGTTGGTTTTTGTATTATATGATTTATTTATTACATTTTATGTGGAGTGTTAAGGGTTCAAATATTGAGGAGGGATACAGGAGGGATTCAAAATCACAACACTGGTCCAGGAGAGTTGGTCAAACGATGATTTTAATGAACACACGTGACAGCATCGATCTCACTCGAACAATACACAATCAGTTATTTTTAAACCATCAGGGAATGTTTATGACGCCCCCTCATGCGTCAAGCAGATACAATACATGCATAAGTTTCAAAACCACAAATGTTCTGGTGACGACTTTTTGACACAGTGAAAACAACATCGCCTCCATCTCCATGCCAGGTACCTTTCCTGTAGCTCATCTCGCTCTCGCTTCTCCAAAACCTCAGGGCATGCTCTGCAACAAAAACTGTCAATTCTGCGGACTCAAAATGCAGTTGCAAGAAAAATATGCCTGAACTCTTACCTAGAAATGAATCAACCTAAGATGTGTGTGCATATGTCTCCTGACCTCAATTGCACTTTGTTTCACCTCTCACCTCACCTACCAGAGCTCACAACCTGACAGAGGCCACTCTCATATGTGTAAAAATATACTAAAACTATATATGTAATATATTGAATAAATGCTGTAAATGAATGCCACTACTTAAAGCTTAATATTAAGATTATAAATGAATAAAAGATAACAATGAATAACGTGGTTATTCAAATAGCCTCATCCAGACAGCTCCTCAAAATAACCACCACAAAAAGCACACTTTACAGAGGAAACAAAGACATTTTAGAAGTACACTTCCTGACTTATGTTACCCTTTCCCCCGGGGTGGAGGCAAGCAGACCGCCCCAGGCTCCGCAGCAGCAGGGAGGCCCTGCATCCCAGATCCCAATCGGACGGGATGCCTCCCCTGCACCCTGGTGACACACCCGCGCCCAAGGCCCTACTTGTGTGGGTGGGTGTGGTGGAGCAGGAAGAGGGAGGCAGCCGGGGATGGGGAGGAAAAGAAGGGAGGGGCATGATGCCCCTCCCTAGGGCCAGCTCCCCTGCTGACCCCAGTAGGCACCCCCGTCTTTCGGCACCCACCAAGGCAAGGGAGCCCAAGCTCATCCAGACCAGGGCCTACGGCAGCAGCACCGCCAAGCCCCACAGGACCCGGGGCAGCCCACCCGACCCCACCGCAGAGGAAACTGTACCCACCCCAACATTCGATCATCTCCCAGACTACACAGGACAATAGACACCCAGGTTAAGTTTATTCTCCACCTCTCCTATGTCTCTCCCCCACCTGCAGAGTGGACTCCTGCAAGGATGGAACAACCTCCCTGCCAGTTGAAGAGCCCCCCAGTTAGGCCGATGCACCAGAGGCCCCCTGTGCCAGGGCTGAGCCCCCGTGCACCCACCAGCCCACAACCTCGGTGACACACCAATGAGGACCGAAGCCCCCAAGGCCCAGCCAGAGCCCTAGCACGGAGGTGAAGCACCCCCGAACCCCAAGCCCCCACACCTGCCCCGGATCCACTCAGGGGCAGGCAGGCTACCAGGCCAGTAACCTACGTCCGCCAGCACAGACCCTCCCCCAGCCCTGCTGCATGCAGCCACGAGGAGAACACCCTCTAAGAGCAACCAGAGCCACTAACCAGGTTATGACCACAACCCCCGGGTTAAGCCCTCCAGGGATAACGTCCCTAGGGATTCTCCAGACGCCTAAGCCCGTCCCAATCTCCACATCAACCACAATAGCTAAGGCGGGACCAAACCACGACCCCCCACCCCCGCTAGGTGATGGAGCCGATCAAAGGAGCCCAGAGAGATTGAGCGTCCCTCGGCTTCTAAACATATTAAAACACTTGAGCTACAATACCAAATGCTATCACATAACGATTTAGCATTAGCATGCTTTGACTGAAAATCACAGAGCTAAACATACAGCATGGCATCACAGCACATAATGCGGTAAGCTGCACTAATTAGCAAGCCGCTAGTTAGCATCACATATCACGCCATTTTACCACTATAACGAATAGTTACATTACAAATGTCAAGGCATGCACTCTCATTTACCCCTTGCAGATCACAAATAAGTAATATCAGGACCACGGGTAGTCGACCTCAAAGATACACTTAGATGCAAAATCCACACCACGTCTGCCTTACGACATCTCTCTCTTCGGACTTAGCTTCTCTGTCCGCTCCCACAGATACACACAACCTTTACCACTCGTCCCACCCCCATAACAGAGAAGAGTGACATTGACTGGCTCGTCAGCACAAGAACCAATGACAATACACAAACTTACGTCATGGTCAAGATGGCGCCGGTGTGTGTGGCTGCTCGTCTGTCACTGCCAAGTTTGTTCCTGTTTATGTTATTTCTAATTTGTGTCATCCACGAAACAAAGTCTCTGCTGAGGTATGATCGCCAGACACTATTGGACCTCAAACCTGTGGTCCAAAATATTGTGTCCTTTGGAGCTGGTGGGCAGCAACCCCTGCCCCCATTTGCATCGGAAACCCCAGGTTACCTGTACCGGGTTCCCACGCTACCTTCCCGGCGAAAGCGTCATCATCGCCGGGGTAAACGAAGCGGTCGCCTGGTGAAGCTAAAGGTTTACCTAAAGAATTATTCTGCTGTTTTCCGACCAGTGCATGGATTCTTGCCAAGGCTGTTTGCGTCTCGGCGTTTTCTGGATCCTGTTGATGCCTGTTTGGTGCCTGTGGTCGGCTTTGATGATGATGCTCCTCGGCCTCGCTGCCCATGCCCTCCCAGGCTAAACCTCCGCTGTCAACATTATCGGAACCTGAGATCGCTGCGGCGGGTTTCTGGACCTCCTGAACCCCGAGCGCCAACTCCAGCTCCCGCTAGGATTGGCCTGGTGAACGCCAGATCACTTTTAAACAAAACTTTTATTCTTCGGGACTTCTTCAGTTCCCGTGATCTGGATTTTCTGTGTGTGACTGAGACGTGGCGAGTCCAGTGCTCTATCTGAACTTTTACCTGTGGATTGTTGCTATTTTAACTCGCCACAGACGTCAGGCAGAGGTGGAGGCACAGTGACTGTTTACACTCAGACCAATCCTGTGCAGGGTTCCAGTGACCGGCATGATGGCGCCTGTGTTTGGCTTCGCCGCTGCCGGGTGTAGTTGGTCTCACTCTATTGTTGTGTTTTTTCTTTCTACTCTGCTGTTTTTTAACTGTTTTAATGATGTACTGGCTGCCTTGGTTTACGATCGTCTGACGCTGTTATCCATCCGTTCGTCAATGACGGCCAAAGATGTTTTTTCTTCTTCCTTTTGTGGGACTTTCCATTCTCCACACTTTCCCCCGCACTCCTTTGGTACCTTCCACCCTCTGCCTGTGACTGGATCTTCGGCCAGCGTTTTCGGCGTTCCCCGTAGACTACGGAGAAGAAGAGGAAAGAGATCAGGCATCCAGGTGAAGTTTAGGCTCCTCTGGCGGCGGGGGCTGATTGGAAAGCGATGTCGGGCGTTTTCTGTTGCCTACGCACATGACAGCTATACGGAGAGAAATCTGTCTCTCAAGGCCCTACTTGGATATAGGGGGCCCGGCTCTCCGAGGCCGTGTTGTCTCAGAAGGGTTTATCCAGACTCTCCTGCCGACTGGCCTTTCATCCCCTCGGTGAGTGGAATATATGAACGTGAAGGCTCTGATCCCGAGAATTTACGCCCTTTAATTCGAGAAACTCGAGCTTCTTCCAACAACAATGTTTTCACCCCGCTGTCTATGGCGCTCTTTAATGCCCGATCTTTGACGAATAAATCGTTTGTGCTTAACGATTTTATTGTTTCTAAAAATCTGGACTTCCTGTTCTTGACTGAGACCTGGCAACGGGATTCGGATTATTCGTCTACTATTGAAATGTGCCCAAATGGCTTCTCTGTCATTTGCCAGCCTCGAGGATCTGGTCGTGGAGGAGGCCTCGCGGTGGCATTTCGGAGCCGGTTTAACTGCCGTTCAGTGAAAGTTGGACACTTTCTGTCTTTTGAACTGTAGCTTATCAAAATCGGAAAGAAGGATCCTTTTTACTGTGCGTTGGTTTATCGCCCTCCTGGCCCAAACAGCTCGTTTTTAGCTGAGTTTAGTGATTTTTTGTCCTCTACTATGAGGTTGTCTAAATTGCTTCTTGTGGGAGATTTTAATATACATGTTGATGATCAGTCCGACCTCTTTGCTAAGGGTTTTACCAGCATCATGGACTCTTTTCATTTTATCCAACATGTATCTGGCCCCACACATAACAAAGGCCATACACTGGACCTTGTTTTTTCTTTGGGTCTGAATATTGATTATATTTGTTCTAAGGACATTTTTATTTCTGACCATTATTGTGTCTTTTTTAATATGTCTTTTTATGAGCCTATGTCTCCTGTTCATCGGACAGTTATTTCCCGCACCTTAAACTCCTCCTCAGCACAGAAGTTCTCTGATGCTTTTAATTTAACATTATCCCCACAAAACGATGTTGATTTTTCTATAGATCTATTCAATTATCATTGTCTTTCGATCTTAGATGAAATCTGTCCGATTAAAATGAGACCTGTGCCTGTTTCCAAGTCTGTACCCTGGTTAAATGACAACATTCGTCTTATAAAACGTAATTGTCGTAAAGCTGAGCGGTTATGGAGGAAAACCCACTTAAATGTTCATCTCCTTTATTTAAAGGATCTTTTAGCCTCCTTTAACAATGCTATTAGAGTTGCGAGGGCTGCTTACTTTTCTCAGTTGGTTGCAAAGAGCAGAGGTAATCCTAAAGTTTTATTTGATACTATTACTAATATTATTACTCCTGCTCCACCTGCTGCCATTATTTCTTCTGTTGAAGATTGTGAAACTTTTCTTGCTTTCTTTTTAGAAAAAATTAGCAACATAAGGAAAAACTTGTCTTTTTCAGCGTCTGCGCTGTCAGTTCCCACTCCAGCTCGGCCTGTTGTTTTAGAAGGTTTTTCACCTGTTTCACTACCAGAGCTGGGAAAAATAGTTAGTGCAACAAAATTATCCTCTTGCTCTCTTGATTTCTTACCTGCATCATTATTCAAAAATGTCTTTTACTCTACTGGTCCCTGTATTCTTACTATGATTAATACCTCCTTGGCCTCGGGCATAGCCCCTGCCTATTTTAAAACTGCTGTTATACATCCCTTGTTAAAAAAGCCTATGCTGGACCCATCTCTCACTAGCAATTATAGACCGATCTCAAAAATTCCGTTAATTGCTAAGATTCTAGAGAAGATCGTGGCTAAGCAGCTTACAGCAGTTTTAGATAAATATAGTATTTTCGACAAATTTCAATCTGGCTTTCGTAAAGTTCATTCCACTGAAACAGCCCTTCTTAGAGTTTCTAATGACATTTTGTTACAAAGCGATGCAGGTAAATGTTCTGTTCTCTTAATGTTGGATCTTACGTCGGCCTTTGATACTGTTGACCACCATATTTTACTTAACAGGCTGAAATACTGGGTTGGTGTCTCTGGGACTGCATTGAAATGGTTCTCCTCTTATCTCTCTGAACGATATTCTTCTGTGGCAGTTTCTAAGTATAGATCATCTTCTGCGTCCTTGTCTTTTGGTGTGCCACAAGGCTCTGTGCTGGGGCCTTTATTGTTTCTAGTTTATTTACTCCCTCTCCAGCACATTTTGAGCCCTTTTGAGGATATTTGTTACCATTGTTATGCAGACGATATCCAACTCTATATATCTTTTAAACCGGAAGAGGCTTCTAAGCTGCGGCTTTTAAATGTGTGCTTGGAAACCATTAAAGGCTGGATGGCTGAAAACTTCCTCCAACTAAATGAAAATAAAACCGAAGTCCTCTTATGTGCCCCAGATAGACATATACCCAGTATAATAAATGCTCTTGGTCCTCTTTCAACGTTTGTAAAACCATCTGTCAGGAACTTAGGGATTATCCTTGATCCTGCTCTTACGTTAGATAGTCATGTTAAATCTCTTGTTCGGTCTTGCTTTTATCATTTAAGAAATATTTCTAAATTGAGCTCTATAATATCCTATACCGAACTGGAGATTGTTATTCATGCTTTTATCTCATCACGACTGGACTATTGCAATTCCCTGTTTACTTGTTTAAACAAAGGTTCTTTGGAGCGTCTGCAGATCGTTCAGAATGCTGCAGCAAGACTTTTGACGAAAGCTTCTAAATTTTCACATATAACACCGTTGCTTATGCAGTTACATTGGTTTCCTGTCGAATTTAGAGTCCATTTTAAGATTTTGGTTTTAACTTTTAAGGCTCTTCAACAACAAGCACCACCATATATTATTGAACTTTTACAGCCCTATGCCCCTAGTAGGTCTCTGAGGTCGAGTAGTCAGGGCCTACTTGTCACTCAGTATACGAGACTGAAAACTAGGGGTGATAGAGCTTTTGCTACTGTGGCCGCCAGACTGTGGAATTCCCTTCCTCAGGACTTACGATCCGCTGATTCATTGATTACTTTTAAAAAACAGCTAAAAACACATCTTTTTAAAATTGCTTTTTGCTAACTTTGTTTGTATCTTGTTTGTTTTTTTTTTCTTTTTATAATCTGTTATATCTTGTGAAGCACTTTGTGATTTCTATCTAGAAATGTGCTATATAAATAAAATTTTACTTACTTACTTACAAAAAGGATTTTAAATGTAAGCAGTGTTTTCTACAGTCTCCATTCTCCAGCTTCGAACTCACCTCCTTCGAGGTGAGTCGTACAAACCCAGTTTTCTGCGCTGTCATCTATCGCCCCCCGAAATACACTAAGAACTTCATAAACGACTTTTCAGATTTTTTAGCTGGGATTATGCCCAACTACACTCAGAAAAATAAAGGTGCCAACTGGAACCAAAAGTGGTTCTTTAGACTGATGCCATAGAAGAACCTTTTTTGGTGCCACAAAGAACCTTTCAAACAATGGTTCTTTGAAGAACCATTTCTTTCAGTGGTTCATTAAAGAACCTTTAAAGGTGCCCCAAAGAACCATCAAGAAATGGTTCTTTGGGGCACCTTTAATGGTTTTTCAAAGAACCATTTTTAAAAAGGTCCTTCAAATGGTTCTTTAAAAAAACCATTTTAAAGAACCTTTTTTGAGTGGTTCTTTAAAAAACCATTTTAAATCTTTCAAAATAAAATGTATCATAAATTGAATTTGAGTAGGGTAAAATAAATACGAGCACAGCATAGACATATATTAATGGTTTATTGTCATTTTGTAGTATACCAAAAGACAAAAAGGCATTTTAACCCTCAGCACAACATCACTACTAATACATGACACATATTAGTGTTTTAAACAGTAATAATTAAATATATTTGCTATACTATAAATAAATATATATAAATACTATATCTACAGATAACACAACAATTAATACATGTATTGTTTAATTAATAAAACATCAGAAAGTGATAAAACACGTTAGAAATAGCAATAGCTTCATAACAGACCAATAAATCAACACATTTTCATCAGCAGATGTTTGCATGTTCAGTAAAAACATTTCAACAACAAGTTTATGATTAAAATGATCAATGAACTTCAGCCTTACGTTATGTAATGTACGTTTCATGTTGTACTCATGGTCCTTTGTTAGTCCAGTTTAGGATAATGTCTCTGACGTATATATCATATCAAATATGTCATATCAAAACAAGCCCACACCTGCAGTTGTTTCAGTTTTTCACTGGTGTTTCCTGTCAGCTGGTCAACCTCACTCAGGCGGACATCCATATCAGTCAACCAAACGACAAATTCCTCCCTTTGTGCTTCAAATCCCTCCCACTCTGAGACAAGGAGCTGAAAGAGAGAGAAAAGAGTCAATTATAAAGAAGAGAGAAAATTGAAACCCTCCTCAGAAGGTCTGACTCGCATACCTGCAGTTGACCTGTGATGGACTCCAGTTTGGCTTTCACGTCATCCCTCGCCGATGCCAACAGCCGAGTCTGCAGGGTGCCCTGGAAGAGCTGAGTTAATGTTCGACTCCTCCTGGTCAGGCTCTCCAGCTGGATGAGCCGAGGTCTCCCCTCTCGCCGCTGCCTCTGAACACAGAAACACAAATTGCATCTGAAGCAGGAGGTGCAGATTTTTTTTGCTATTCTTTTCTAAATCCAGGCTTGATCACGTGGAGGTATTTGGAAAACTTTTTTGGCCAGCGGACGACTGTTGTCTTGCAGAAAGTCAAATCAAACATATGCGATACACAATCAATTCACAAGAACACATTATAAAAAACAAGTCCAGTTCTTGCCTGATTTCAAGTGAATTCTGCATCAAAACAGGGTAAAACGAGTGTTTGCAGCAAATGTGAGCACAAAGCCTCACTTTGTACAAGCCTGCTATTAAAGTTCTCCTCTATGCAGACGACTTTCCTGTTTTCAAGGCACAACTTGGATCTGCTTGTATGAATCTTATGGAGACACACTAAATGAAACAATAGTGTGCACGACTCCAGATTCTGATCCCTCATCCTAATATGGTCCCAACATAGCAACAGCAATAAAGCAAATGTTGAGGCTTCAAAATACAAAGTCCATAAACCAATGGCTGACATGGGTTTTATCATAAGGGTGATAAATATACAGATTTCAGTCTGTCTTAGAGATTTGATGTTCATTTATGTGCAGATGCACTATACGTGCCTGTTCCATGGTTTTCCACAACGTTTTGCACATCACTATTTAATACAGGAAGTAAGTGAACTAAAACAAGTCATCTTTCTTTGTGAGAGGACCATATTAATGAAACAAACCTCAATGACATCACAGGGATCCCTAAAGATGCTCCTGCTGCTTCTCTTCCTCCTCATCCTAAGCTTCCTTCTCCTTGTCCTCGCCTTCCATCCAATTGTAATTCAACCTAATTGTGTTTCTCCCCCTCCTCTTCCTCAATTTGTTGGAGCTGTGAACACAATTAATGTGAATCTGGATTAATTTGTGCAAACAAGAAAAATCTACAGCTTTTTGGTCAGAGGTGGTCTTTTGATTTAAGCCGGGTAGAGTAGATTTATGTGTTGATGCTACCTGCTTCAGCTCTGGCTGCTGAGTGATATTTACACCCTGGCTGGATTACAAACTTTAACCATGTGCTGAACTTTGGCCCAGCGTTGATACCTCTTGTTAGTATAACGACCTCTTCTTAGCTTGTATGTATGATGGTGGATAAATGAAATATACAAAGAAAAGACCGGAGCATAACTTGTCAACTAGTCTGAAAATAAGTTATACAGGAACAGTCAAAGACACACCTTCTCATGTCACATTTCTATTCATTTCTATATCAGACAATAAAGAGTTATCTAATCTAATTATTCATTCAAAACACTTATGCATAGCTGTATTTTATACAGCTCATACAGAATTCAAAGTACAGGTTCATTTGAGTATTTAATGTACGGCTCAGATCTACAGAATTTCAGAGTTTCTAGAGCAGACACAGAGCTCACGTCACAACAGGCTTCAGGCGCCATTTTAGTGACTTTAACAATATATTAAATTTTAATTTCGGTCTAGCTGACATTAGGTTATGTACGCAGCACGCAATTGAACCACATATTTTAGAAGCCAAAGGTTCAAATTAGCTGGGAGCATCTTCACTTAATTATAACAGTGGTTTTGTTAGGAAAACAGTTTCTGTATACCGCATACTACCGGATACTAAATTGCGCTGACGTCAACGGCTAACGTATGTAGCTAATCGCTACTGTTAGCACAACATTAACAGCAAGCTACAATGACGAGTAACAAAAACAAAACAGTAATAAGGTTTTAATGAAAATGTTTTACCTTTTCCAACAGTCCCAGAATCCAGAGCTTCAAAGTCCAGCAGGTACTGAAGACTGTTATCCGTTTCGCTGTCACCGTCCATGAGAAAGAGTTTTTTTCCCCGAAAGGTCAAGGCCCGCCGCTCGCGCACTCTGTCTGCGCATGCGCATCCCAACGACTGACCCCCTCCGTCCGCTCCCGGGAGGTTATAGTATGACGTGTTCTGACGTCACTCTCTCTCTCCCTGTCATTTATTTGGCTCGAAACACATATTAACAAATTGCTCAGTGATGAACAAGTACTCAGATCATTTACCTAAGCAGTGCGCTTTGTCAAAACGAAGTGTGTGTTCATTACACTGACATTCTGTTCTGCAATTGTTATTTACTTGTATTTTATAATTTGACTTTACATACTGCTGGGTGGTTTGTAAAGTTTACAATGACTAGTATTATCATTATGCTATATTTTCAAAAAATATATAATAATCTCAAAAGTAATGCCTTGGAGTAGAAAATAGTAATACTTTATTAAAATTTAAAACTAAAGTACAGTATTTGAATGTGTGTATTGTGTCTACTGTTTGTTAACTCACCATATTCATAATGGTTTGCAGGGTTAGGTGTGTGTGTGGGGGGGGGGGGGGTTAGGATCTTTAGGCTCCCCCCCACCCCTGCCACCAGTATATTTTTAAGCAAATATTTCTAACTTTTATTTGAATATTCAGTTTCCTACCATCTTCTCTTAAAGGGTAATTGCCAGGTAACCCGCCCTCCCCCTTCGCACACACATGCACACAAAGAAAACACACAGTATAATTCACAGCCTCGTTATAGTGAATAAATATTTATGCCATTTACACCATCAAACTTAGATTGCTAAGGATGAAGAACCTTTTGTTCTTTAAAGAACCATTTGTAATAGCTGAAGAACCATCCACAAAATAAAAAGGTTCTTTGACGTATGATGGTTCTTTAAAGAACCATGAAGACATCTGAAGAACCATTTAAGAACCATAATTTTTCTGAGTGTATGATAGTGTTCTTATTGTTGGAGATTTTAATATACATGTATGTTGTCCTGATAAGCCACTGGTAAAGGACTTTTTAAGCCTTATTGACTCTTTTAGCCTGGTACAGTCCGTGCCTGGCCCTACACATGAGCACGGACACACACTGGACCTTGTCCTGTCATATGGTCTGCCTGTCACTAACTTGGAGATTTGTGACTGTGCACTCTCATATCATATGCCTGTGTTATTCAACATTGGTTTGACATATACCGCAGTTAAATCTGGCGCTGCTACTCGGTGCTGTCGGGTTATTAACCCCTCCACTGCCATGCAGTTTTCTGCTGCTTTTAATCAGCTCCGTGGCCCTTCTGACTTTGTCTCCTCTGACACAGAAGAGCTAAATTCCTGGTTTTATTCTTGCTGTCAAACCATCTTGGACTCTGTGGCTCCTTTAAAAACCAGGCAGCCTAAGGCTAAACCTGAGCCTTGGTTTAATGAGAGCAGTCGGGCTGTTAAGAGGGAATGTCGTCGAGCAGAACGGAGATGGAAAAAGGATAAACTGCATGTATCATTTCAAATTCTCAAAGACTGCTGGCATCGCTACCAGAACACTGTTAAAGAGGCAAAAAGGGAATATTTTGCAAATATTATTTCTTTCGACAGTCATAACCCACGTGTGTTATTTAGGACCATTGACACTGTTCTTAATACTCCACTGAATGTCTGTTTGGAAGTTTCTCCTGATATTTGCAATAATTTTCTGAGTTTTTTTCTTGAAAAGGTTGGCACCACCAGGGCTCTGATCACAGCTCCTGACTCTGACCCCTCTGTCTCTGTCCCTTACGCTGCTGTTTTCACTCAGTTTGAGCTTGTGATGCTCTCCACTTTAGAGGATGTGGTTCGCCATATTAATTAAGCCCACAGGTTCCCCACGGGATCCTGTCCCTCCACAATTCTTTAAAGAAATTTTTCCTAGTATACGACAGTATGTCCTTAACATTATTAACAGCAGTCTGTCTTCTGGTATGGTTCCTGCAAATTTCAAACATGCAGTAGTACAGCCACTGCTTAAGAAACCTGGCCTTGATCACACAGTTTTAGCGAACTATAGGCCTATTTCCAAGCTGTCTTTACTTTCCAAGGTTTTAGAGAAAATTGTTTTTAGTCAACTGAAAGATTTTCTAGATGAAAATGGCACCTTTGAGGTTTTTCAATCAGGTTTTAAAACCCTTCACAGCACAGAATCTGCATTATTAAAGGTTTTTAATGACATCCTTCTGTCATGTGATTCTGGTAACCATGTTGTTCTTGTCTTGCTTGACCTAACTGCTGCCTTTGACACCGTAGACCACAATATTTTAATTTCTCGATTACATGATGTAGTGGGTATTGGTGGCACTGCACTTGGTTTAGGTCTTATTTGTCAAATAGACCTTTCTCTGTCAGCCTTCTCGGTTACGAATTGTCTTCTGCTCCTCTGTCATGCGGCGTCCCACAGGGCTCAATTTTAGGGCCACTGCTCTTTTTACTGTATCTATTGCCTCTGGGTTCTATCCTTAGAAGGCATGGGATCTCATTTCATTGTTATGCCGATGACTGCCAAATTTATTTGCCACTACAACACAAGGATGGCATCTCCATAAAACCTCTCTTGACATGTCTAGATGACATTAAAGCTTGGTTGGCTCTAAACTTTTTAAATTTTAATAAAAAGAAAACAGAAGTGTTGGTGTTTGGACCCAGTGGTCCCTGTGAGTCCTCCTCTGTTGCTTTAGGATCACTGGAAGTCTATTTTAAACCTGTTGTTACTGACCTTGGTTTTAAGTTGGACAGTGATTTTAAATTGGACAACCAAATCAGAGCAGTGGTGAAGTCCAGTTTTTATCATTTAAGGCGACTGGCAAGAGTAAAATCTTTTCTTTCGAGGCAGCACCTTGAAACAGTGATCCATGCTTTTATTTCTTCCCGCCTGGACTACTGTAACTCACTTTATGTGGGGGTCAGTCAGTCATTGCTCTCACGTCTGCAGCTGGTTCAAAATGCGGCTGCACGACTCCTAACAGGAACTCGAACAAGAGAGCATATAATCCCCGTGCTAGCCTCTCTGCACTGGCTGCCTGTGTCTTTTAGAGTTAATTTTAAAATTCTTATGTTTGTTTTTAAATGCCTTCACAGTCTTGCCCCGCCTTACCTCTCTGAGCTTCTTCATCCCCACATACCCTGTCGGTCTCTCAGGTCAGCTGACCAGCTGCTCCTGGAGGTACTGAGATCCAGGAGGAAGCTCAGAGGGGACAGGGCCTTCTCTATTGTGGCTCCAAAATTATGGAATAATTTGCCCATGCACGTTAGAGAGGCCCCTTCACTGTCCACTTTTAAATCACGTCTTAAAACCCACTTTTATTCCTTGGCTTTTAACCTCAGTGAGACTTAGTTTCTCTTTTAATTGAAGTAGTTATTTAATTAATGATTTCACTCTTCTTTTATTTGGTTTTTATTTATATCTCATGTAATTTTATTTTACAGTTCCAATGTACAGCACTTTGTGTCAGCTGTGGTTGTTTTAAAGTGCTTTATAAATAAAGTTGATGATGATGATGATGATGATGAATACAACATTTAGGTAACTGACATTAGATGGGTAAACAAACTTAGGTTACACCCCAACAGTAAATGAACTCTAAATCATGAAACCCTTTCATTTATTGGACTCTTAACTGTAAATGAAATACATTTGTACCCAAGCATGTGATTTTTAAACCTTTTATCAACTATTTATATCTTAACCATTTTTATAACCGTAAACTTGTTTTTTTCCTTATACTGCAAGCCTGAATAATTGCAGACAGGGCTACACCTGTATAAACTCCGAAGCACGCACAAACTCCGAAACATGTACAAAACACAACAGAAGTGCTCCAGGATGCTAAGCGCAGTGTTGAGCTTTTGTTACCTAGTGGCTACACAAGCCAGGAAGATAAGAGATAAGATAAGATAAAACTTTATTAATCCCTCGGGTGGGTTCCTCTGGGAAATTCGGTTTCCAAAAAAGCACAGCACCGACAGAAGTTACAGAGTTACAGAATATTATATATATATATATACACACATATATAAATACAAAGACATATATAGATAAAATATACAAAGGGGATAAATAGAATAAATAGGAATAAAAATAAAAATAAAAATACAAGTGAATTGCACATTTCAAGTATGGAAGTCTATTGCACCGTTGACTATTAACAAAAAGTATTGCACAAAAGGTAATTGCACAGTGAAGTGAAGAGGCACTACAGCTTAGTTGTTCCCCCCTCCTTTGTCCTCCTGTTTCCCCTCCCTCTCCCCTCCAGAGAGGAGTTAAACAGTCTGATGGCGTGTGGGACAAAGGAGTTTTTAGGTCTGTTAGTTCTTGTCTTTGGGAGAAGCAACCTGTCACTGAACAGACTCTTCTGGTTGTTTATGGCCGTGTGCAGAGGATGCCCAGCATTGTCCATAATGTCCATCAGTTTTTTTAGTGTCCTTTTCTCTGCCACTGTCACCAGAGTGTCCAGCTTCATGCCGACCACAGAGCTAGCTAGGAAGTACCAACGACCGGATTTGGTGTGTGGTAGTAACAGGTAAATTAACTTTTTTTTTTTAAATTATTTGAATATACATGAGTGCTTGTGTATAAATACACAAACAATACACATATGCTTTCAATTGTGTAATTTAAGTGATCTAGGTAGCTCTGTTTTGGAAGTTCAGTTAACGCTACTTTTCGGAGTTTGTACGTGCTTTGTCTCTAGGGGCCACCATATATATTTATATATAAACATATATAAATAAAACCACATGTTTTTTTTTATTAGTAATTCCTCTTGTGCATAATTTTATATTGTTGTTAATAATAAATTAATTAACGCAACAAAACAACCTGAAGAGCCGGTTCGGAGCCAAAAGAGCCGGATCTTTTTAGTGAGCTGAGCCAAAAGAGCCGGTTCTCTAAAAAGAGCCGGAAATCCCATCACTAGCAGGCGCAGCTCACATAGAGGAATGATGAGAGTTTCCAGTTAAACTCGGTGTATCAGTGAGACCCATGCTCAGTCACAATGTTTATGTTTCTGTAGAACGATCTTCAAGACAAAGGTACATTCAGGAAATAATATAGTAATATGTGTTTAATCTGACATAAGTCTTTCATAATTTCATATCAAATTTGTCTTTAACAATTTGTGTGTGTAAAATTTTTTACTTCGGAGAGTGTGATTGTTATTAATGTTGTGTTCTTTTCAATTGTTGGAAGATCACTCAACTTAATTTCATCTGATCAGTATGTAGACTATGCATTTTAAATAGGTTGTGATGGATGATTGTATTAAATTAAAGTACTAGAAAAATTTACATTTCCTGCGAAAATGCTGTGTGGATGCTGTAAAGCTGAAGCTGTCTGCTGAAACTAGCTGAAAAAGCTGAAAAGTTGCAGAAATTGTAAAAGCTTTGCCAAAGCATAAAAACTTTGCAAAAATGTAATTACATAGCAGAACTGCAATATATTAGAGGAAACATAATACTTGGCAGAAATACAATAACATGTACCATAACTGAGTAGAGGTGAAGCGAAAACTGCCTTGACTTGCCCTCAAACAACGTTTTGTAACTCTAAATCTATATGGAGGGGCGATCGTGGCTCAAAGAGTTGGCAGTTCATCTTGTAACCGGAAGGTTGCCGGTTCGAGCCCCGGTTCAGACAGTCTCGGTCGTTGTGTCCTTGGGCAAGACACTTCACCTACCGCCTACTGGTGATGGCCAGAGGGGCCGATGGTGCGATATGGCAGCCTCGCTTCTGTCAGTCTGCCCCAGGGCAGCTGTGGCTACAACTGTAGCTGCCTCCACCAGTGTGTGGATGTGTGAGTGAATGAATAGTGGAATTGTACAGCGCTTTGAGGGCCCCGAAAAGCGCTATATAAATGCAATCCATTATTATTATGGAGCATCAATATCAGATACAGCAGGCTTTGGTGAACAGTCATGGAAATTTTCAGGTCTCTGTGGAAATCCATCAAAAAGATGTGACAAGAGAAAAAAGTGCCTCATTTCCAGAGTTTGAAATCTGAAGAAATCTGAGCGAGAGACAAATTTCCTACCCTCAAACAAACGTAATTCATGGCCAAACGGTAATAAGTGATAAAAGAAATTCTCGAATTGTGAGCGTCAGGAGTGTCTGAAGATATATTGGCACACGCCTCATGTCTTAACTTCACTTCGTTAAGGAGATATGACGATTCGAAAATGCATCTCATTAGAGAATTCCAGCAGTGATTTCAAGGACTTTGCTTGAAATCACCGCTGGAATTCTCTAAATGAGATGCATTTTTGCAACCAGGTTTCTGTAAGGCAGAGTAAGTCGATTTGTCGATCAATTATTAAGTCATGTACTAACAGAGACTTGGAGGAGAGTGGGTGGTGGTAACATGGCACCTGTGTTTGGCTTGGCCGCTGTTGCTGCTCTGTGTGTTTGTCGACTGTTCCCGTTTGTTTCTTATCTTATCATCTCAGCTCTGATATATGCCGATGGTGTATTTGCTACTCAGATTTACAGTTCACATACTTTGTTGAGTATCAAAGTATGTATGGAAAAAACATTTGACGGCTGGCAGAGCTACCACCAAGCTTTCCCTCCTCCGTTTGTTTGCCCTCCGCCCTCTCCTGATTACCTGTACCTGTTCTTGGCTCTACGGATCTAGGAGCAAGAACAAGGTTAAGGAGATTGTCTAGAAGGGGCTGTAGGTCTGGTGTTCAGGCCAAAAGGAAATGCGCCCAACGGAGGGGATTTCTTCGGCTCCATGGTCTGTCACCCAGGTCTGTCAGTCTACAAGACCACAGTTTCACAGCTGAGGGTACCGGGAGACTACGTCCTCATTCTAGGTGTTTGCTGCCAGTTCCCTGTCAATCATCTGTTGATGATATCAGCCTGTAACCTCTGCTTCTGATCGCTCTCCTCAACGCTCGCTCCATAGCCAACAAATCATTTGTACTGAACGACTTTTTTTTATCAGTAACAGTTTGGATTTTATATTTCTTAGGGAATCCTGGCAGTGGGAGAATGAATTTATTCACCTTAATGAGCTCAGCCCGGTCGGCTGTCACTTCATCAGGACTCCGGGTTTGGACCGTTGTCATGGTGGACTTGCCACTGTTTTCCGGGACAGTTTCTCCTGCAGAGATTTGGACTATGAGACTTTCCCTTCTTTTGAGTCACAACGTCTTAAGGTCGGTTCATCAAATATATTTTACTGTGTTTTAATCTACCACCCTCCTGGCCCCACTGGTGTTTTTAATCCAGGATTTCACAGACTTTTAGCCTCCATTATTGAACTGGAGAAAGTCTTGATGATCTGCGATTTCAACCTGCACATGGATGATCTTAGCTGTAGTATGGCCTCTGACTTTTTATCCATTGCAGACTCTTTTAATTTTATTCAGCATGTCTCTGGTCCCACTCACGTTAAAGGCCACACCTTGGACCTCGTGTTTTCTCTTGGCTTAGACATAACTAATCTCTGTGTTAAGGATGAACAAGTGAGTGACCATTCTTGTGTTATTTTTAACCTTAGCTTCTGTAGTGGCGAATTTCTGTCCCAAGCTTTGAAAAAATAATTCTTCCACTTCTTAATGTGAGCTGTCCAGATTTATTTCTGACTCGTACATACAAACAAATGATGTCACGGTCAAAAAAACATGTAACATAATAACTGAAACATTTTAAAAAATATTTCTCTATAGATTGGCTCTAACATTTCCAGCCCCCTAACTGGAGGGTGTGAAGACCGACAATTAGCGAACACTTACAAAGGAGCCAAATAACATTAACTCTTCCTATATCACACATGGTGATTCAAATTATCTTTCACAAAACCTGTAACCGACCAAAACATATACAGTATTTTCTCATTCCAACTTACATGACATTCTCATAGATCAAGCATAGCTTGTCAATGGGTCTTTCTAAGGTGTTAGTCTTTGTCTTGATGATCACATGCCGCACCAGACCCTTAGCATCTGGAATGACACGAAGAACTCTCCCCATCACCCACGAGCTTCTTGGTGCTGACTCGTCGACCACCATTACAATGTCCCCCACAGTTAAGTTCTTTCTGACCTGAGTCCACCTTTGACGCTCTTGAAGCATAGGCAGGTACTCGCGCACCCACCTCTTCCAAAACAAGTTAGCAAGATATTGCACTTGCTTCCAACGGCGGCGGGAGTATGAGTCTTCCTTTCTGAAAAGTCCAGGAGGCAAAACCGGCTTTTTCTTCATCAGTAGGAAGTGGTTAGGAGTCAGTGGTTCCAGATCTGTTGGATCATCTGTTACTGTAGTCAGCGGCCTGTCATTTACTACTGACTCCACTTCACACATCAGTGTCAGCAAACCTTCATCATTGACCAACTGTTCCTTCAGTATAGACCTCAGGACCTTCCTCACGGTTCTGATCTGCCTTTCCCATATTCCTCCAAAGTGAGAACCAGCGGGTGGGTTAAATACCCACTGGATTCCCTTTTGCATGAGACAGTCTAGGACAGGGGTCAGCAACCTTTAAGACCCAAAGAGCCATTTGGACCCGGTTTCCACGCAAAAGAAAACACTGGGAGCCGCAAATACTTTCTGACATCTAAAATGAAGATAACGCTGTATATATTGTTTTTTACCTTTGTGCTTTGTGTGAACAACTAAGGTGTGCTGCTTATGAAATCCATGAAGTGTTACAGAGAAAATTACATTTTATTTATGTAATTAACACATTTTGAACTCTTTAAGAAATATAACAAAAGGAAAGACACCAACCTGAACTAAAATGGTCCATGTAGCAAACAAAAACTGTTGTCAGCCACCACCCTTATATCGCCTTTGGGCTGTTGGAGCCTTGACTGAAAAATAATTGGAAAAAGCACTATGCTGCTGTTACGGCCCTAGCAGGGCCGCCTCCTGAAGTTGTCTGTGTGGGCGTGTCCGACCATCTCTCCTGCCTTAGCTGCCACCTTTTTTCTTTTGTGCAGCTGACTCTCGTCAGTAATTAAAAGTATCTAAGCCCAGGGACAGGTGAGCTCTGGGCCAGAGTGCCATTAGTGTGGTTACAGCTAGTGAGCTGCGTTTTTGTGGTTTTCAGCTAGTGAGCTGCACTCTTTTTGACTTACTTTGTACTTTATTGACTAACGCTTGAGTTTTGTTTGTTTCTTTAAACGGTGATAGCAGCTTGTCTGTCTCTTTTAGTTAGTATTAATAGAAACTTTAATAAAACTCTTTAATTTAACCCTTTTGCCTCCTTGACTCCTTTTTCTGACCCGGACACGTTTTGTTACTTCCCCCTCACCGCCTAGACCCCTCAGGGGAACCTAACAGCTGCTGAAAAATGAAAATTAGATATTTGCAAAATTCTGCCTAAATATGTATTTTACCTGGTTAAATCGTGCGGCGGGGCGTGGTCTGCAGCGCCGCTGCAGGGGAGGCGGACGCACCTGAGCGGCACCCGCAATCACGCCTCGCTGCCTTAACGTCTGCGCTATCTGTGTTGTTGTGTTGTTGTTGGTGTATGTCGGGCTGTGAGCTGAAAAGCTACAGCCGGCTGTATGCGTACAGCAACCGTGTGTGAAAAGTGGTCAATAAAGAGATGCTGAAAAGCGTGTTCATGCAAACATCGTCGGGTCTGCCGTGATATGTTTACAATGGGACTTCTGCTCCTGAACCTCTGCGCACAGAGTCTGCAAATCGGGGCTGTACGAAGTCACTTTTATCTTTACGCAGGACTGTAAGCTGTCATCTGTGAGGCGTGAGCAGTGTTTGTCTTTAACATAGTTCACGGTGGAGAACAGCTGCTGACATAATGTGGATCCGAAGATCCACAATTGGCCTACCTGGGGTTGAAAGTCTCGATAAATGCACGGCGTTTCGGCGGGTACACCGGCTTCCGCAAGTGTGACTCTTATTTTGAGCGATGAAAAAAATAATAGAATATAATTTTATTTTTATATTTCAATATCACAATAATCTTCCAATTTAGAACTACAAGTTAAAAAGAACTAACATAAATAAAGTACACTTCAGCTAAATACTTCTAATTTATTTTCCCAAACCACACGGAGCCGCACTATAAGGACTAAAGAGACGCATGCGCAGGTTGCCGACCCCTGGTCAAGGATCTTCGACTGATTCCACTGTTGGATGGCTTCGCATAGCTCCAGTTCAGCAGCAACTAGGTTGGTGCCATTATCTGAACGCATGACAGATACCTGACCTCTTCTGCACACAAAGCGTCTGATGGCATTCAGACATGAATCAGTGTCCGAGGTGTGTGCAATTTCAATGTGCACTGCTCTTGTTGTAAGACAGGTAAACAGCACACCATACCTTTTCACTGTGTTGCGGCTGTGCTTCACATTAAACGGTCCAAAGTAATCCACCCCAACATTAGAAAAAGGGGGTTCACCAGGTAGAAACCTATCCTTTGGCAAATCTGCCATCTTCTGTTCCAGTGGTTTGCCTCTAGTTTTCCTGCAGATTACGCACCTTAACAGAAACTTCCTCACTTCTGAGTTAGTGGATGGAACCCAATACTTCTGTCGCAGCCGTGAAAGCGTACACAGTCTTCCACAGTGCCCAATCTTCTCATGTATATCCTGCAAGATCAGTGTGGTGATATGTGAGCCCTTTGGGATAATGACTTGGTGCTACACGTGTTCTGGCATCCCAGCAGCTGCGAGGAGACCACCAACTCTCAAAACTCCGTCCTGCATCACTGGATCAAGCTTCCTCAAGTGACTAGTCTTTGTCACACACTTGCCTTTCTTTAACATGGTGATCTCTTCTTGGAATTGTTGACTTTGACAGAATTTAATGATCTCTGTCTCAGCTTGCACCAGATCTTTCAGGCTAAGTGTGGTCTGCATTGATTCATTGTCTTGTTCTTTCTGTTTGACGTATGTCTCTTTCCTTTGTTCACATCGTCGTAGCAGTAAGTCTTTGAGTTTGATCATCCATGCCACAGCTCTCTTCATTCGATGCCAGCTGGAATAGTGATTCATCAGCTTGTTCAACGTGTGAACACTTTCAGCTGCATTTGTGAGATGTACCGTGGTTGCATGCCTCACTTCGCTGTCATCTTTATCGATCCTTTCCTTATCAGGTCTTTCTGGCCACTGTCTTTCTGGGGTATTTAGGAAGGCTGGGCCGTGGAACCAGCTTAGATTCTTCATGAGCTTAGATGGTGCAAGTCCACTGGATGCACAATCAGCTGGCTTGACTGCTGTACTAACGTACCTCCACTGCTGAGGATTCGTTAGCTCTCTAATGACCGCAATGTCAGGCCACGAATGTCTTGAAGCGAAGATTCTCATTTTCAATATACTTCAACACAGTTGTGCTATCAGTCCAGAATGTAGATTCAAGAGGATTCAGCTGAAGCTCTGTTCTTAACATTTTGTCTGTCTTTGCAGCAACCATAGCTGCAGTCAACTCTATTCGTGGAATAGTGGTTTACTTCAGGGGCGCCACACAGGATTTTCCCATCATTAACGTACAGTGAACACGTCTGTCTTTACTGGTCATCCTCAAGTATGACGCTGTTCCATATCCACTTTCACTCCCATCAGAAAAATGGTGGAGCTGTGCTGTTGCGACAGGACCAAAGTCCAATGGTCTCACGTTCCATAGGCAGCACGTCATGGTTCAAATTCAGGTCTCTGACATCTTCGGCTCTCTCATGGTCAGGGATGAATGTGAGCAAGGCACAACTGTTGCTTGTCCATTTCGTTAGGTGAAATCCTCCAACAGAGCACAATTCAGTGAGGTCTGTGTATAACTCCATACCTTGAGTTTTCGTGGCAACAGACTTCAAGCACTCGTCATCATAAAATTTTTCCAAAACTGTGTTTACAGCTTCAGGTGATGATTTGCTGCGGTTCTCCTCTGCTGTTCTTCACAGAGCATAGTTGGCACAACTGGGAGAAGTCGTCGCACCGAAGATATGCACCATCATCCTATACTCAGCGATGTCTCGATTAATGTCCCCTGCTGGCCACCACAGAAAGCGCTGCAGGTCAGCATCGTCATCCGGGACGCGCACTTGATGGTACATTGCTTCGATATCTGCTGTAAAGGTGATAGGCCCTTGCCTGAACCGTGTCAGCACTCCGATCAACGAGTTTGTTAAATCTGGCCCTTGTAGAAGTTCACTATTCAGTGAAACTCCTTTGTATCTGGCAGCGCAGTCAAAGACCACCCTCAGCTTCTTTTTTTGTGGATGGTATACCCCATGGTGGGGAATATACCACTGCTTTCCATCCTTGCGGTTTAACTGTGTTGTGGGAACCTCAATGGCATAGCCCTTGCTCAACATGTCACTCATTAAGGGAATGTATTCTTCATGGAGTGCAGGATTCCTTTTCAGCTTGCGCTGAAGGCTCAATGCACACTGTAACACTGCACTTCGATTGTTCGGCATCTGAACACACAACTTCTTCGTAGGAAGACTTATGGAATAGTGTCCATCAATGAGACGAGTAGAGCTTGACACAGACTCCATGAAGTGGTGGTCCTCTTGAGACATTCCTGCTTTATCATCACAGTGACGCTCTGGAAAGTCGTGGTTATACTGTCGTACAAGCAGTTGTTCCACGTTGTTGATGGCTTTTCTGTTCACAGTAGCACATGGTTGTACATCATTGGCTGCAGTATCTGTTTCTCTGAGTGGTCCGTTCAGAATCCATCCAAGTGCTGTCTTTACAGCATATGGACCATTGTCCTCACTTGGGATCACTTTCCATGGCTCCAATATAGTGTATTCTTTAATTCCAATGAGAAGCTCCACTTCAGCATCAATATGAGGCAACCTCACCTCGCGGAGGTACGGCCACTTGTCAACCTCTTTCTGGAGTGGGATGTTCTCTCTGGAAACAGGGATACTTTTCTGTGTGAAGACCTTTGACAGTGCGATGAAGATGTTGTCTGCCAGACTGCTGACTTCCAATTCTGTGAGCACATGACTCTCCTCTTGACTTTTGGAATTTATCGTCCCCAACGTTAGCTCAGTTCGTCGGACTTGCACCTTCAACCTTGTTGGACTTCACCCTTACAGGTACAATGGCAAGCACGCAGCTACCTCCAGCCCCAGTACAGGCACTTGTCTCCTTTTCTTCAGACAACCCTGCTGGGCCTTTAGCAGTGCTACCCGTATTGACCTCAGTGGGAGGCTTCTCTTCCTAATAACTTGAGAAGTGCAACAAACTTGGATGCTTGAGTGAACAAACCTCACACAACTTCTTTTTACAATCTCTGCTCATGTGACCCTTTAGCAGGCATCCAAAGCAAAGTCAGTTTTTCTTCAGATAGTCCACTCTATCCTTATGAGTCTCCTCTCTAATCTTGTAACACTCTTGCAGTGTATGAAGTTTCCCACAGAACATGCAAGGTCTTGTGAAGGCGCAATTGAGTGACAGGTCACTGTGGTTCTTACTCACTCTGCTTCTTTTGTCCATTTCTGAACCTTGGTTAACCTTGATAGCAAAGCTGCTCCCATGTCTAATGTCTTTCTTCAACTTGTTTCCTTGCTGTGGCTTCTTTATGACCTTGTCTGGCACTGCTGTTTCAAGATCGCCAAAGAGTAGGTCGGACATGATCTTTGCTTGGCGTTCAACGAAGGCCACCAGCTCTGTGAATCTTGCTCTGTTGCAGCGCCACTCCTGGATGTCATATGCATGGGTTCTCCAGTACTCTCTTATTTTAAATGGCTACTTGGAAATGATGACCCTCATAGTTGCAGGGTTGTCCATCTCTTCCATATAGTCAACATCCTCCATGGCATTACAACAGCTCACCAGGAATATAGAGAATGCGCTCAATGCCTTTCCATCTTCAGCCTTAATTTGTGGCCATTTCAATGCCTTCTCGATCAGCGTGCTAGAAATCTGTAGCTCGTTTCCTTCAAGCAGCTGCAGGGCCCTTTCATACCCCCGATGTTCAGGCATATGCTGACAACTCCTCACAAGATCACGAGTATACGCCTCGAGTATACTGCTCCAGAAAATATAGCTTGTCTGAATTGCTATCAGCTTTGGTGTCAATAGCATGCATGAATGCCCTCATAAACGACCTGTACTCCAGAGGATCTCCGTAGAACACTGGCACATCCCTTTGTGGTAACCGAACCAGCTGTTGGTTCTTTACAAGCATCCTTGTGATATCTGCCTGTTTCTGCATAACTTGATAAAGCTCACTTAGTCTAGTCTCCTGAAGTGAGACACCCTCTTGGCGTTGGCTCGGCCCCTGCAGTGAAGTTCTATGAGTCTTAGGTATGGCCCCTGATGCAGCACCTAGATCACCAGGATTCTTCCGAGAGGAAGACCTCTCTATCTCTGTTGGCTTCCCTGGTGTGTGTTTTACATTGCCATGACCATTTTCGTTGTTCATCATCAAGAGGTCATGACGTGGAGTTACCATAAGTCTGGTTTCACTGACTTGAGACTTAACCCCTTCACATTTCTCATACACTTTCACTTTGGCAGTAGACACTGCAATGGCTGTTTCAATTTCCAGTCTTTCCTTTGCAGCTTTAATTTCTTCTTCTTTTAACTCTAGAGCCTCTTTTTCTTTCAAAGACGCTGCTCGTGCCATCAGAGCTGCTCTGTTAGCTTCTTCCTTGATACGCTCTGATGATGCTGTCGACACCCTTGACGTGTTGATACTTTAGATGTGTTTGACGCTCTACATGTTTTTGACACTCTGGATGCACTGTCGATGGGCGTTATCTCTTGATCACATGTTTGTGCTTCAATCCATGTATTAACTCTATTAATGAACTGCAAACATCGTTCTGACATTGGCTGAATCCAAATTTGTTGGTCAGCCTCCTTTTCCTCCTCACCTTTAATACACAGCAACACTGCATAATTGCATTCTTGAAACTTTTCATACAACTTCTTGTAAGCTTTCAGTGCCTCTCTTACATCATTTACAGCCAGCAGAATTTCACGGCTCAAAAGTCGGTCAATTTCATCTTCCTGTGCTGTCACTTATCCTAATTTGCCTCTTCTCACCTTTGTGAGCTGATGCAGTTTGAACTCCAGACTTTTGTCTGTCATCGCCCTCTGGCTGTCATCACGCGTAACTACACCCACATTAATGTCGTCCGCCATTGTAATTATATAATAATAATAATAATAATAATAATAATAATAATAATAATGGATTGCATTTATATAGCACTTTTCGGGGCCCTCAAAGCGCTTTACAATTCCACTATTCAACATATACATACATATACATATATATATATATATATATATATATATATATATACACACATATACATACATATATATATATATATATATATATATATATAGGGTTTTAAGATATTTTTTGAGATATTAGATTTGGTGGCACCTTTAAAAACTGTCATTGCTGCCCCAAAAAGAGCTCATCCATGGATAAACGATACATAAGGAAAGTCAAAAGACTCTGTATGAAAGCAGAACGCCTTTGGAAATCAACTAAACTTGAAGTTCACAGGCTCCCCCTTAGGGAACTTTGGGTTTCCCTCCACAAAACCATTAAATCAGCTAGATCAGGATATTTTTCTCAGTTGATCTCATCAAACAAGAGAAATTCCAAAGTATTGTTCGAAACCATAAACTCTATTGTTTCCCCCATGGACCACCCAGTACCCGTGTCCTCTATATCTGAGAGCAGAGATGGGCAGTAATGCGTTACTGTAATCCGATGACTTTTTTCAAGTAACAAGTAAAGTAAGGGATTACCATTGCAACTATTGTTTGTGACAACAGCTGTGTGCAGATCAACAATGGATCATATATCGAGTGCGGCAGAGAGTATGAGCGTGCAGCGTTTAAAGCGTGGAAGTACTGACCTTACTTTGAGTTTGATTCCATAAAAAGTGACAAAAACATTAGCGTCCGCTGTGCGTGGGAAGAAAACTTCTTTTTACAGCAAAAAAAAAAGCCCTAAACTTCTGAGCAAGCACCGAGTAGCTACGACGTAATGGGAAATTCACAGAGAAACTTGCGGATTATTCCACTGACCGCTGCGGCACACCTGCGCCAGGGCAAACATCCGCCTGCCCCACTCCTGCTATATACAGGTGAAAATAGAGCAACAGGACTGCTGAGTCTTTGATTTTCTCTATTTTCTGCTGTGTTTCACTTGCATCTATTTGAAAGACTGAGTGTAAAAACAAAAACCTATTTTATTTTATGTGCTGGAATGTGCAGAAAATAGGTTTAAATGTTAAACAAATTTCTTCCAGTCAGAGAATGTTGCATATAATTTAATTTTTCCTTGATGCATAAAGTTAAAAGATTAAAACTAATAAAACAAGTTTAAAAAGAGACTTTTCCATTTGATTACATTTTGTATGATGGATTATGCAGAAAAAGTAGAATTGGGCTGAAAGATCTATCACTTTATCACCTATTCAGGTTGTAAATCATGTTGTTAAAAAGTAACTAAGTAATTAATTACTAATTAAAATAAGTAATCAGTAAAGTAACAGGATTACTTTTGGGGGAAGTAATCAGTAATTAGTTACTGATTACTTTTTTCAAGTAACTTGACCAACACTGTCTGAGAGTGATGACTTTCTAAACTTCTTTGTGGATAAAGTTAATAATGTCCGTATGAGCATTGGTTCTTCAGTACCGTCTGTTTGTGTCTCTGGTCCACCTCCCTCTCGTTTACTGTCAGTGTTTAACCCATTGACCATACATGACCTTTCACTTCTGCTGGATAAAATGAAAACCACCACTTGTCCAAATGACATTCTACCTGCTGTGCTGTTTAGAAATGCTCTCTCTGTCATTGGCCCCCCTATTCTAGAAATATGCAATGCCTCTCTTTTATCAGGTGTGGTCCTTAGGCAGGGCTGGACTGGGACAAAAAAATCAGCCTGGGCATTTTGACTAGAGACCGGCCCACCAGGTATTATAGGAAAAACCATAAAGCCTTTGAATGAAAACAAACGTCGTTGTGACAGTGATGTACACTGTCTTGTTGGTATATGTATCAATCTAATAAACTTAAACCTACACCATCCTCCCTATTCTGGTATTCTAAACAGTATTTAGCCGAAACCCAAAGACTACTTGGTTGAGTTAACCTCCTGAACTATCTACAATATATGGTGGAAACCTGAAATTAAGACAGAGGAGACTAGAGGTGAGACATGACCATTACTGAATATTAAAAATAATAAATGACAGATTTAGTGATATTTTCATAAACTATTTATTTACCACATCAATAAACAGCATGGCAGGGCAAAATATTTTTTCTAACATGGCAACCTTTAAAAAGTGAAAGGAGATAGAAAGACAGGTGAGAAAGAATAAAACTTAATTGACTTTTTGATGGCATTTTACACAAAGTACTGGTACAGTATCTAGAAAATGTGGGAAAATACTGGCATCATATACAGTACTTTCTTCTGAAGAAATTATGTTGGGACCCTGAAAAACATTACTATGTTCAATAATGGATTTCTATAAATTTGACATCAGATGAAAACTTTGGTTGTAAAATTCAGATAATTATTTGTTAAAAGCGAGACATTTTAAATGAGAATAAGAAAGAAAAGTATTTTTTGTGCCCCCCTTTCCCTGTTAATGGCCTACCTGCCCCCCTGGCAAAACTTTGCTAGACCCGCCCCTGCACAGTTACCAGCTGTCAGCTACTTAGAAAAGGATCCTGGTGTTATTTGTCTCTCAGAAACAGTTCATAACTTCCCTTCAACTCATTCATGTCACCTAAAAGGTAAACCTGCACAGCAAATCCAGCACGTCCAAATTAACACTGTTTGATTAACACAGATTTGATTTCAACACTATTAAAGTGTCTATATGGGTCCACACCAGAGAGTGTTAATTTAACTCTTTTTTAAAGAGTTGGTACGTTAACTCTGATTTAGTGTTAAACACCAAATCTTTCTGGAGTTGATAATTTAACACTTACTAATGCTAACTAGGTGTTAAGAGTTTATATATTAACTCTCAAAGAGTATTTTAGTTTAACTACGTAAGAGTTATCTTCTAATTAATTCTAAAAAGCGGGAATTTTACTGTTCTGAACTTCTAGAAATTTCTTTTGGAAATAAACATTTACTAAAAAGACGCAATGGTTTTTGAAAAACATTTATTCTGAACTGTGCACCACAATTTCAAAACATTTTCTGAAAGATGTAACAGTGTACATGTTCTCACTTTCATTAGAATTTTGTTTATCAAAAGGTCTGACATAGGTGAGCTGGCAAATGCAAATAACAGCATTCTCATCACTTATTTCTTCAATACAATATGCATGTCCTTCATTCATCACTTTGTGGAACTTCAACGCACTTCTGCTCTCCCCCATATTCCATCTTCACGAGCATATCCTATGTGGAGATTGAATAAAAATTAGTTGACACTAATTAATGGCACAAATAATCCAGTAATCAATTGCAGCACAGTAAAAAAAAAAAAGGAATCCTTTTTGAGCCATTACTTGTGTAAAGTATTTTCCCAAAAGACAAGGACACAGGCAACAAGTAATACTGGACTAAATGTAAAACCTCAACCTTTTTCATTTTTACCTAAACTGTGTGCACAAAACTCTGGAGGGATCTAAATGCTAACGTAGAACCCAGTCAGGACGTCTGCTACTGCTGTTTGCTCGATTTTTGTTTTTATGGGAGATCGTTTTCAGGCTTCAAGTAGCACCATTATACCAACATTTCACATTCCAGACATTGTTTTAGGTGTATTTGACCAAAAAGCTGACTGAAAATTCACATGCAAGCTTTTTTTCAATGCTGTGGTATTTGCCCGCAAACAATACCTTTCAGCTAGCTAAAACAGAATATTATGCTATCACCAAGCAACATGGCTAATGCCTCTCACACAGCTTTGTCTCAACTCCAAAGAGCCACAGAAGTAAAAGCTAATAATAATAATTGAAACAATCTTTGAAAAAATGACTTACCAAGCATGGCAAACAACTCAAATATGTAGAGCAAAATGTTCTGAAACGGCTTCACTTCAGCTTCGATTGGAGCCTATGGTGCTGGGGGCGGAGTCTGTGAATTTACTCTATTGGTGTCATAGCCCCTGTAGGAGTTCAGAGTTAAGAGGTCAAGAGTTAATGTTTCCATTGTAACACCTCCAGATTTGACATAGAAACACTCATTTTTAACACTCGATTTTAACTACTATCATTTTACACCTCAGAGTTACATTAAAAGAATGTGACTCTACTTAGAGTAAAATTAACTCTACTTTTGCAAGAAGACTACTAACACCAAAACATTTAACACTTTTGAATTTGCTGTGTGTTTCTCCATCACCTGTTCAGCTCTGATGATTCAGTAAGGACATCTCCTGGTTTCATCTTCATGTTTCCCTCTCACCAGATAACCAAACCGATGACCAGCAGCTTTTACGGCTGTGGCTCCAACAAACATCAGCTGATCCTAGAAAGTAATATTAAATAAATTCTAACAACAGCTCATCAAGTTTAAAGGCGCTTCTGCTGTTTAACGCGACCTCCGCTAGTTTCCTCCTACTGGCGCAAAGTGGGAGATAAACAACCAAGAGAGATGGGACTTGCGGCAGAAACGCCGATCAGCTGATCATTGATCAGTTTCATGATTGAAGTGGCAGTAGGAGAAGGAGAGGGAGAGGGAGGGGGGGGGGGGGAGAGAATGAGAGAATAAGAGGCAGCTGACAGCGTAAAGACGCAGAATAACTCCAGCTTTTTGTTTTTTTTTTTCATTGTAGCTGAAGTACGGGACAAATCGCGTTTATTTTCAGCTCAATACCAAATGCGTAATATTAACTCTGAATACCAGAGGATTCCGTTTTTTACTGGACGGTTGGCAACTCTATTTTATTCATAAGGTTAGTTAGTAAAGTTCACCAGTCACATCATAGCACCCACCCAGCTATATAGAAACTCATGCTAGCTAGTACGCAGTACCAGTTATTGTAACTGACTGTAAAAAGTTAGCACAACAAAAATAAACTACACCTAAACTTGGTTTATATCCGACCCAGATAGACTGCAGGTCATAACTTCTTACCTGAAGCTCAGTTCACCTGACAGTCGGACCGGCGGCCGCCTCGGGTCTCTCCTCCTCCGCCTCCCCTTTCCCTCATCCACCTGCTGGCCTCCACCACTCGCTAATTTTACTGAATCTCTGAAAGCTCCACCATAGCCACTACCAGACAATTGAGTTATTTTTACACATCTGCCAGCATCTGTCCAATCCGCCACCTTTCACTGTTTACACCGTTATGGAAAAAAAGACAACAACAAAAAAACATCGGCCCATTTAAAACGAAAAATTACCATCGGGCAAATGCCCGGTGGCCCGATGGCCCGTCCCGCTATGTCCTTAGGTTCTGTAAGCATGCTGTTGTTGAGCCCATATTAAAAAAAGAGCAGTTTGGCTCCAACTCAGCTTAAGAATTATAGGCCTATCTCTAAGCTCCCATTACTGTCAAAAATTCTGGAAAAAGCAGTTGCAGATCAACTTACTGCTTGTTTAGAAAAACATGAAATTTATGACAAATTTCAGTCTGGTTTTTGTAATGGTCAGTCAAGAAACCACATTAATTAAGGTCACTAGTTATATTATGATGTCAGCTGACTCCGGTGCATCCATAGTCATGGTTTTGCTGGACTTAACATTTGCCTTTGACACCGTTGACCATACCATCCTGATTAACACCGGGTGTGTCCGGTCTCGCTCTGGAGTGGTTTCAGTCATAGCTTTCCAACAGATCTTTTAGTGTCTTTGCAAATCAGTTTATATCACACTCTAAGAACCTGACATGTGGGGTCCCACACGGTTCAGTTATTTGTGTTCGTTCTTTTTTAACTTGTAGTTCTAAACTGGAAGATTGTTGTGATCTTGAAATATAAAAATAAAATTATATGTTATTATTTTTTTTATCGCTCAAAATAAGTGTCACACTCGCATACACCCGCCGAAATACCGTTCATTTATGGAGACTTTCAACCCCAGGCAGGCCAATTATGGATCTTCGGATCCACATACGTATGTAAACAGCTAATCTCCACCATGAACTATGGTAAAAACAAAAACCGCTCACGCCTCAAACATGACAGCTTACAGTCCTCCGTAAAGATGAAGTGACTTCATAGTCAAAGGAGCTTGCAAAGAAAAGCGTCTGGACTTCTTTAAGTTTACTTGAAGACGTTTCACCTCTCATCCGAGAAGCTTCTTCAGTTCTAAGGTCAAATGGTGGAGAGTCCCAGATATAAACCTAGTGGGAGTATCGCCCCACAGAGGGACAAAAGGACCCCCTGATGATCTTCTAATCGCCTGAGCCAAGGTGTGAAACTGGGTGTGGGTCCCAATCAGCCAGAGTTTCGGGTGTGATCATTGTGAAACCTGGCCCCACCTTATCATGCGAATTCCTGAGGTCAAATGGCCCAGGATGTGAGTGGGCGTTAAGGCGTCTGGGAAGGGATCTCAAAACTGGATTATAGATGGCAGAGAGTTGGTGTCGTAAACCCCCGCCTCTGTTCAAAGATGGTCGCTCACAGTGGACATAGATGGCTTCTTTCACTCCTCTTTCAAACCATCTGTCCTCTCTGTCCAAAATGTGAACATTGGCATCCTCGAAAGAGTGTCCTTTATCCTTAAGATGCAGATGGACTGCTGAGTCTTGTCCTGTGGAGGTGGCTCTTCTGTGTTGTGCCATGCGCTTGTGAAGTGGCTGTTTGGTCTCTCCAATGTAGAGGTCTGGGCATTCCTCGCTGCACTGTACAGCATACACCACATTGTTAAGTCTGTGTTTTGGCGTTTTGTCTTTCGGGTGAACCAGTTTTTGTCTGAGCGTGTTGCTGGGTCTGAAATGCACCGGGATGTCATGCTTGGAGAAGACTCTCCTAAGTTTTTCTGATACACCGGCTACATAGGGGATGACAATGTTGTTGCGTCTGTCCTTCTTATCCTCCCTCGCTGGTGTCTGGTCTTCTTTTCTGTGCCTCTTTGCTGACTTTAAGAACGCCCATTTAGGATAGCCGCACGTTTTGAGTGCTTCCTTTACATGTGTGTGTTCCTTCTTTTTTCCTTCAGGCTTAGAGGGAACATGTTCTGCCCGGTGGTGTAGGGTCCTAATTACTCCAAGTTTGTGTTCCAGAGGGTGATGGGAGTCAAAGAGGAGGTACTGGTCCGTGTGTGTGGGCTTCCGGTAAACTTCGATGTTGAGTTTGCCGTTCTCTTCAATGTGCACAGCGCAGTCCAGGAAAGGCAAACAGTTGTCCTTTGTGTCTTCCCTGGTGAACTTGATGTTTTTATCCACAGCGTTAATGTGCGCAGTGAAGGATTCCACTTCTTGTGTCTTGATTTTGACCCAGGTGTCGTCCACATATCTGTACCAGTGGCTGGGTACTCTTCCTTTGAAAGAGCCAAGAGCCTTCCTTTCCACTTCCTCCATGTAAAGGTTGGCTACAATAGGTGACACGGGGGAGCCCATGGCACAGCCATGTTTTTGTCTGTAAAAGCCTTCGTTGTATTTGAAATATGTAGTGGTGAGGCAGAGGTCTAACAGTGTGCAAATCTGATCGGGTGTGACTACGATGACCTGGATGACTGAGAACCTTCACAGACAAGTGACTTCATACAGCCCCAATTCGCAGACGCTGTGCGCAGACGGCCGGGGGCAGAAGTCCCATTGTAAACATACCACGGCAGACCCAACGATGTTTGCGTGTAAATGCTTTTTCTTTATTGATCACTTTTCACACATGGTTGCTGTAGCCACACAGCAAGCTGTAGTTTTCCAGCTCACAGCCCGACACATACCAACACAACAGCAGAGAGAGCACAGACTTTAAGCCGGCGAGGCGTGATTGTGGATGCCGCTCAGGTGCGTCCACCTCTCCTGCAGCGGCACTGCAGACCACGCCCCGCCACACACATCAACCACGTGAAATAAATGTTTTTGCAGATATTTTGCAAATATTTATTTTTCTTTTTTTTTTAGCAGTTAAGTGATTTTTTTCCCCAATTATTTTTAAAATTCAGGTCAAGGCTCCGCTGCAGGCTGCGAAATCCCAAAGATGATATAAGGTTGACGGCTCACTACAGTTTTTGTTTAGTATATGAATAATTTAAGTTCACCTTTTGAATTCATTTAAAAGAGACCTTCAGCTAGGTGTCTTTCCTTTTTGTTATATTTTTTAAGAGTTCAAAATGTGTTCATTACATAAATAACATTTAATTTTTTTATATTTCAATATTACAATAATCTTCCAATTTAGAACTACAAGTTAAAAAAGACCTAAACACAAATAAAATACACTTCAGAAATACTTCAAATCAGTAGCGGTTTTTGATACGGGCGACACGGGCGGTTGCCGTGGTGGGGGGCGGCATCACGGGCATCTGCAAAAAAAAAAAAAATGCTCGTACTCATGCTGCCCCAACGTCAGCCAGCGCATACTGGGAATGTCATAGGCACCGATCGGTTTTCTATCGCCCATTTGCTGGGAGTAAGGGCGCCCTCCGTTTGCGAGGTGCGCCTGCTGCTTGCGGCACAGGGAGGAGAGGGCGGGGCGGCGGGGATTCTCTGGTGGCTGGAGCAGCATCTAATAACCAACTCGCAAAAATAAAACTAAATAAAAACAAAACAACAAACACGAAAACACCAGACATCATGATACAGACTTATAATCTGCGCCGATGTTTTTTTGAAATTCTACACGCGAAAAGTGAGCGCGAGAGCCCTCGGTGCGCGTGCTCGCTGCTGAAGTCAAAGTAAACTTTATTGTCATCTCCGCTACATACAGTCCAGCATATAGAGAGACGAGACGACGAGGCTCCAGTTACAGCAGTGCAAGTAAACAAACAATATATATAAGAGGAGTAAGAAAATAAATACACACTTTAGGACTCGGGATAAAGGATCAATAACAATTTAAAATGTATAATTTACAGTTTGATGATTTAAAGTCTCACACACAACCCGTCGAAAAGGGAGGGGGACCTGCTGCTTCCAAATAGAGCACATTTCATTTATAATGTTGTAAATCCAAGCCCATTATGTATTCATGATTTGAATCCTGGGTTGTGCGAAATCCCAGAAATGCACCTTAGACAAAGTGAATCTGTGAACTAAGGTGTAGGTCTGTTAGGTTATGTTGTGGTGATCCTCGGGTTGGGGGATGGGTGTTCATACTGGAGTGCAAAATTAAAACCAATGGAAGATGAACAAGAAAAGTTCAAAGCCATCAGGTGCTCAGTTGAGAAAAAACAGAAAAGAAGAGGAGGAGAAACGAGCAAAAGATGCAGGTAAGCAGATGTGTGATTGGATAATGGCAGGTCATCCTGAAACAATCAGAATCAGAATACTTTATTGATCCCTAAGGAAATTATGTGGGTTACAGTTGCTCCAAAAAGAAATGGTAAAAATAGTAACAGTAATAGACTAAACTCCAAACAATACATTATGTTACAGATTTGAATAGTAATTAGTCAGTGTCAGTTGTTGATTTGTCCTGTTCTCATTGTATGACGGATTATGATGGCTGTTTGCATAATATGCAAACTCTCTCTCTCTTCATATTCAGCATGGTTCCGACAACTGTTTTATGTTAATATACAATCCTTAATATGTTTTATGTGTGTGTGGGGAATGGGGGGGGGGCAGAAGGAGTGTTCGCCCAGGGCGCCAAACAGGCTAGGACCGCCACTGCTTCTAATTCATTTACCCAAACCACGCAGAGCCGCAGTATAAGGACTAAAGATCCGCATGCGGCTCCAGAGCCGCAGGTTGCCGACCCTGCTCTAGACAGTTAACTGCCTTTTTCAGCTAAGAAATATCTCCAAACTCCAAACTTTTTTGTCTAAATCTGGGTTAGAAAGGATTATTCATGCTTTTATTTCTTCTCGCTCAGATTACTGTAACAGTCTTTTTCTTTGTTTGAGCAAAAAGAATCTTGACTGTCTCCAGTTAGTCCAGAATGCTGCGGCAAGGCTTTTAACAAAGACATGAAAAAGAGAGCACAATACACCACTTTTTTGCTCATTACACTGGCTTCCAGTACATTTTAGAATTCATTTTAAAATCTTAGTACTGACTTTTAAAGCTTAAATCATGACGCTCCTGCCTATATTTCTGATCTCTTAGAACCTCACACTCCCTCTCGCAGCCTGAGATCATCTAATCAAAGGCTGTTGGTAGTTCCCAGAACGCATTTTAAGAGGGGATAGATCTTTTAGAGCGGCGCCCCCAGGTTGTGGAATTCTCTCCCTCCATCTCTACATTGCCTGGATTGCAAGGGCGTAGATTTGGCATGGACAGAAGGGACATGTCCCCACCAATATCCAGCGATTATTGAATTGTCCCCACCAATAATTTGATCTCTTCGAGTAAAGAAAAACAAACCCGATAGAAAAAAAAAAAAACCGATCCGTCAGCGTCTCATTCACCCAGCGGAGCAGAAAGAGTTAAATTACGTTCTCTACTGGAGTCCTACCTCATGTGACAAATATGGCCAATGTGATTGGCTGTGCCTTTCAGGGAGCTCTGTTTAGTTTTAGCAGCGGCAAGCCTGCGCTGCGAGGAGGAGAGGAGGACGGCAGCAAAGAGGAAGAACCTGGATATAAAAAAGTATTTTGGAAACTAACTGCACAACAGGCAGCACTATTAGTTCTCTCGGTCTCAGAGCAGCATTTCTAATTTTGATTGAAACTGTCGGAGAAAACGGCAGCCTCGAGCAGCCAGGATATTAGTTTACAGAGGCTGTTAAAATTATATGTCTAATGTTAAAATGTTGGTGACACAATAATTTCATCCTAATGGCACTGACATATTCATAGGGTTCATTTTTGAGACAAAATATCATGAGGTAGTCAGGATTTTGCAAATATCCACCTTGTAGTGCAGTTTGCATAAATTGTTTCAAAAATGCACTCAGCCTACAAACATTACTGATGAGTCAAGATTTGCACAAAGTGACAGAAACACTGAAGCAGCTCCACATTTTATTCTTATTGTCATGTATGTCCTATTTGTCAGGTGACAGAAGAACCAACACAAAGCTCAGAGAGTAATGGTGACACAAGATCACAGGTGGAATTGGATGATGACTTGTTGGTTCATGACTGTATTTGAAGCACATGTGTGACTGCATGTATGTGGAATATCTCACTGTTATTTATCAGGTGACAGAGGCAGCTCTGCCATGTTGTAGCTCGGACAGAGGTGAAGAGGCGAGGTCACAGGTGACTGACTGATGATTTGGTGCTGTAGATTAACTAGTATTTATTATCATGATTGTTGTTGCTATTGTCAGGCTGCTGATGTAAATTGATTCATTAGTGTATGTTTGACAAAGAATCTGAATTGACATGTCTCACTTTTTATATGGCACGAATCAATGTGTTATTTTATCAGGTAGCAATATGTCGTAGTGCAGTCAGAGGGGAGGAGCCAGGGCCAAAGGTGAGGCAAAGCAAGCACATAGGGAGACCGTGGCTCAGGGGGTTGGGAAGCGCATCTTCCTGTAACCGGAAGGTCGCCGGTTCGATCCCCGGGCTCTCTGTCCTGGTCGTTGTGTTCTTGGGCAAGACACTTTACCCTACCGCCCACTGGTGATGGCCAGAGGGGCCGATGGCGCGATATGGCAGCCTGTCAGCTTCTGTCAGTCTGCCCCAGGGCAGCTGTGGCTACAACCGTAGCTGCCTCCACCAGTGTGTGAATGCGAGAGTGAATGAATAGTAGCATTGTAAAGCGCTTTGGGTGCCTTGAAAAGCGCTATATAAATCCAATCCATTATTATTATTATAATAATACTTTTAATCTGACGATAAAACGCAGGCACTGAGGCTGAAAGAAGCTTCAGTGCTCTCAGAAGACCAAAAAGATGGCTAAGGTCAACAATGACTCAAATGAGTTTAAACAATGCTGCTGTATGTCCACCAGGAGACACTGGACAGTATAGATGTAAAACAAATGTGCCAGCAGTTTATCTCAGCTAACGAGAGGAGCAGACATGTGTTTGGCTGCTTCACATAATGGACATTGAGTTGTTGTGTGGGACATGTAGTCCATGTCTGTTGCTGTAACAGTAGTTCATGTTTAGAATAGAAAATCCCAGCTCACTGACTTGATCAGAGCAGTAGTGCCTAAACTGTTGCATAATTTTGCTGAGAGATCTTTTACTTTGTGGTAATCTTAGATGAGTAGTTTCATGGACAAAAACCAGCAGGTCATTCAGTGTTCCCTTAGTGCTGATGTGTCAGAGATGTTGGTGTAGTATAACTGAAGTAATGTTGTTAAGTCCTTAAAGTCATATTCTTTTATTGTCATGACTGTATTTGAAGCTATTTTTATTTTTGTATGATACCTGATTTATATGGAATATGGCTGAAGTAAACTGAAGTCTAAAATACTTAGTCAGTTGTTTAATAGTAATTTAACATTATATAATTCACATATAAAACTATGAATTGTAATTTTTAATGGTTTAAAAGCATGTAGAATAGCATATGTAGGCAAGTATAATTCTCCTTTTTTTTTTATCAAGAAGCAAAGACAAAAAGGAAAAAAAAGAAACAGGGCAGAGTTCAGTGGTTGAATCATCCGTCCCCACCAACGCCACAACCAAATCTACGCCCTTGCTGGATTGTATTTATTCTTTTAAACATCATCTTAAGACTCATTTATTTAGACTAGCTTATAATTAGATTTGCGCTGTGAAGTAAAGTAAAAGTAAGTAGAGAGACCTAATATTTAATAATCCACATTTCACTGTTTTACTGTTTGGTTCAGATGTGGATACTGTATTGTTCTTTCTTTGTGATTGTTTATGTTTAAGTCGTTTTTTGCTGGTTTTTAGTTTGTTTTTTTTCTGTTTGGGAGCTGACACAGTCTCTATGGAGATGGGGTTTTGGGGGGGGGTAACATAAGCTGCAGAGAGGCGTGTAAGACTGCAACTCTGCTTCCTGGTCCCAACTCTGGATAGTCATATTTTGGGGGGTTTAATAAATTTGTCCACATTTCTAGAAATGAGAGCTGCTCCATCCAAAGTGGGATGGATGCCGTCTTTTAACAAGACCAGGTTTCCTCCAGAAGGTTTGCCAATTATCTATGAAGCCCACATGTTGGAGTAAAAATCAGGTAAATACCTGAGCGGTGACCATAGCCCACTTGTCCAGTGAGTCCAGTAACAGAGGTTTGTTATCTTAAACTAAATACGGACAAGCATTCAAACTTTTGTAGGCATTCATATCTTCTCCAATATAATTTGAGGGCTTGTTGATAACATAATGATATAAGACAGACAGAATGCCAGGGTTACGCTCCACAGCATCAGTAAACACACTTGGAGGGCACAGATCAACGTCCATCTTCAGGCCTTCTTTGCCCGGTTTCTCCACATAATGAGCAAAATGAAAGTGTTTTACTTCCTCTCAGAGTATAAACACTCTTTTGTTTAATCATAGTTGCCTTAGTTTATTTCATTTACATGATGTTTAGTAGGTTGTTGTTTTTTTAGCAGGATTATCAAATGTCCAAAATGGCCCACATGTTAATGTTAGGTGGTGACTGGTCACATGTCTGCAGAACCTCTGCAGGTTTAGGATTCCTTTCAAATCTCTTCACTTAACATATGGAGCACTAAATAGCCAGGGCCCACATTATTTATCTCAGCTCCCGCTGCTCACTGTCTACGTTCACAGCTCCAGGTTCGCCAGGCCAGCAACCATCGGTGTGGAATCATGGATCTGGGGCCAGCTCACGCAGCCCGGTCGATCTTCAGTCGGGGTCTCTCACTCCACCAACAGTTTAGTATTTATTGACGTGACATAAAATATTAATTTCTCACTGACAAGAGGAAGGAAGCAGAAAAACTTGAGATGTTTGAGTGACCTCTTCTTTTAAAAATCACACCCTCTCTGTCATTCCATTAAAGACAGTTTATTACCCCTGGAGGCCCTTCAAGCAACACTAATCACATCCCAGTGGCCAAAACCTTGAGTGGGTGGTACAATGACACTAATACCAGGTCCTGTTTTAGTACCTGCTTGGCCGGGGTTTATAGACATCCGAGCAGGTACTAAAATGTGACGTTGCAGTGGAAAAGGGCTTTTCGTCTGCAACACCAAGGCTGTGCAACAGTCTAACACAACACTACGTTTAGCTGACTCTGTGGAGTCTTATTTTCTGTTTGTGCTGTTTTGGTATTAATGTACTTATTTTATCCTGGTGCACAGCTCTTTGTGACCACAACTCTGTGAAAAGCGCTTTATTATAAATAGACTCATCATTTCTCCTCAAAGCTTCATCGTGTTTCACATCGAGCTCCCGGAAAAGTCATCAGACAGAGACAGGAATGTTTTTGTTCTGCAGCAGAAATCACATGGCAAGCAATAAGTCTGATCTGCTACTGAATTATCCTATGTGGATATCATAAAAAACTTTATTTACATTGGGTCCTGTTACAGGAGCATCGATAACATGAAACTAGGAGGAAGTGACTCTCCAAAAGTTGATTCTGTTCATCTGGACGTAGCGTTTTCAGTGGGAGAAACGTTTCATCACTCATCCAGGTGACGTCTTCAGTCTCAGCTGACAGCAGGTTTCCAATCTTATAAACAGTACATTTGCATAATGACTGAAACCAGCCCACTGAAGGAACAATGGGCTGGGAGGTCAGTTGCGTCATCATTATTATGCAAATTCACATGACCATTGATCAACAACCACTGATCAAAGCTCATTGATCAATGGCCATGAGTCCCATTCACAGAGAGTTGGGGAATGGCTGCAATCACAGCATGTAAGATGGTGACAAATGTACCCTTAGGCCCCCTCCTCGATTCAGAGATGGTCTTTCCCTTTTCACGTAAATGGCCACTTTGACTCCACCCTCAAACCAGCGTTCCTCCCTGTCCAGGATGTGAACATCCTCATCATTGAAAGAGTGTCCACTGGCCTGTAGGTGTAAATAGACTGCAGAGTCCTGGCCTGACGAGGTGGCTTTTCTGTGTTGTAGCCAGAGGTTGTTTGGTTTCCCCAAAGTATAAATCTTGGCAATCCTCCTGGCACTTAACAGCGTACACTATGTTACTCAGTTTGTGTCGGGGACCCGATCCTTGGGGTGGAACAATTTTAGGAGGAAGTGACGGCACAAAAAGGTTTTAAAGTCATCAGACAGGAAGTTAATCTGCAGGCTGCCACACATCCCACGATTACCCACAATTCACCAGGAGCACATACAGGCTGTGTCCCAATTCAGGGTCTGCACGCTTGAAGTACGCATTTTAAGTGTGATTACGTCACCGCCACACGACGACGGCTGTCCCAATTCGAAGTGTACTTCAAATGCGCCGTCGATTTCCCCAAATATCAAGCGTGGTCCGGTGCACGCTTCGTGGTCCCATATATCCCACAATTCATAGCGCGGCGGTGGGTGTGGATAATTTTGCCGCAAAATACGGCAGAAGGGAGCGGCCGAAGAGTGAACTGTCAAAAGTAAGTACTGAATACGATGTCACTTATTTATGTGCGAATGGTTAATAACGAAGAACGTTAAAACATTGCCGACATGTGGCCAACAGCAAAGTTATGTGACATTAGTGATGTCTGTACTTTCAGCGTTAACTTGGTTTTACAGCCTCTACATACATACACATATATATATATATATATGTATATATGTATATATATATATATGTATATATATATGTATATGTATATATATATATGTATATGTATATATGTATATGTATATGTGTATATGTATATATGTATATATATATGTGTATATATATATATATATGTATATATGTATATATATATTTATATCATAATAATCTGACAATACTATAATATTGGCCATATTATAATTACATTACCACAGTGAGATGACTTTAGTCTCATGAACAACATTAGCTAATTGTTATTTACTAGCTAATCTTAAATGACTGTTCAGTACAGAAATGAAGCCCAACAATCATGTTTACAGTCCTGTGGTCTCAGCCTCAGATACTCAACTAATCAAAGTGATGTCATGACAAAAATGAATGACCAACAAAACATTTTTCTCCTTCATTTCTGTCACACAAAGTTGTATGAGACGTTTCTCGCGGTTAGTATCATGGTTGCTAGGCAACCTGTCCCATTTCACAAGCCTATCACTTCCGCACTTCTCGTACTTATAGTACGCACCGTACGTAGTACGCGTAGTGCGCGTACTTCAAGCGCGCGACACAGCCACAGGCTACAGGCAGCAGACGTTCAGGTGGGGGGTCCGAAACACACACCCAGCCCTGCCCCCTTATTTCAATCCCACCTGCAACAACAAAGAAAATACGTGTGTGCGTGAGAGAGAGAGAGAATTGGGGGCAGGGGTGAGGAATTTCTTTTGTCTGTGGACCTGAGAGGGAGGAGGGGGAGAGTGGGGGGGATTTACCGAGTTTAAGATGAAAAAAACTTTTTATATGTTTCAAACAGCTGCAGAGACATCAATCAATCTATCAGTCAAATAACGGCAATTAACGATGAGGAGGGCTAACAGCAGTTTACTCTGTGTGTGTGTTGGAATCGCGTTACTGATCACTTTATTCTGCTCCAACAGTTTGAACTGTTTAGTTCTTGGTGTTTTTCTCGCTGTGAGCACAACCACGTTACTCGGGCCGGATGTTTTAATTTGAAAGTCAGCCGGTCTGTTCGGAGGTGTCTGTGTGGAGGAGGAGTTTGAGGGGAGCTAAGGAGGTCCGAGGAGGTCCGGGGGGTCTTCAGACTGTGAGGATTTGCAGCATGTTTCAGCTTCAGCTCGCGCTGCTGCTCGGTGAGTTAAATAAAGTTTAACTTTTCCAATTTCAAACTTTCCTTAAACACGTCCTGTCGGATCGGTTTGATTTAAAACATCCAGAGTTGTATCTTCGTGTTTCTTTGTTGAAAATTACAAAATGCTGCTGCTTCCTCTCAGCCGCTCGTTTCATTCATGATAAAACAATCTAAAATGAAAATAAGTGTTAGACACTTTCAAACTTCGGGAAACTTTCAGAATAAAATGGGCTCGGAGGGCTTTTTTTTATGAGTTCTAGTGGAATAATCTTTAGGAATTTGTCGACATGTTTGATGTAAAAGAATTCAGAAGCTGATGATCATGAAACTCAAAGCAAACGCACACATTTTGCCAATGTGTGATAAATAAAGTTTAGTTTAAATCCGTGCAGTTTGTGTTTGTAACATGTGACTTTAAACATGTTTGGTCCTCTCAGAGATCAGTTTAGTGCGTAATCAGTAATCTGTAGACTGCAGATATCAGATAGTCACACGGTGCCGGTTTGACTCACTGATTTTTCTCTCCTCATGATGTCCTCCAGAATACAAGCCCAGGAGAAGCAGCTCTGGGTTTAGGTTCCAGTCAGCTGCGCTTTGTCTCTTTAATCGATAAATGTGGGCGGGGCTTCGTTAATCCTGCTCTCAGATTTTTACCATTAAAGCTTTTTCTCTCAGGTCTGCAGGTGTTTACCTGGGCTCAGGAGGGTGGGGCCGCGGACGACATCAGCCAACCCGAGCTCAGTGATGTGTGCACTGAAGGCAGCTGTTACCCAGCAACAGGAGACCTTCTGATTGGCCGAGCCCATCAGTTGTCATCCACCTCCACCTGTGGAATGAACCGACCCGAACCATTCTGTATCGTCAGCCACCTGCAGGTAAATTTAATGGTTAACAAGATCATCACTGAAGGTCTCAGACAGAAAAGTCCAGAGAGACCCAAGAAGAACACAACTGGGCACCGAACGTCTTATAAAAGGAGGTAAAGGCAACACAGGGGGCAGCTGTGGTTAAAGGGGCCCAGCAGATCACCCAGCAGGTCGCCCACCATGCTCCGCCCCCGGGCTCGGCCCTCAGTGCTCCTCCATGCTGCATGTCGGAGTGTACCAGTCTATTTAGCTCAACAATCACGAACTCATCACTTCAGCTTAGTCTTTAGCTTCTTTCAGATATACTGAAAATACTGTAACTTAAAAACTGAGACAAGTCGTTGGTGACCTCTGACCTCTAATAAGATCCTATATGAAGGATTCAGGATGAATTTTCCATTGAAGTCCAAAGAATGGGACATTTATGCTATGAGTGCTCAGGTAGTCTTCATACATGGATGAAGTGTAAGTGATCACTTCAGATGTCTTTATCGGATTAAACGTTAGGTGGTCTAATTAGGTCTGAGTATCGCTAAGAGTTCAGTGCAGCGCTTTTATCAGGGGTGTTTCAGTACCGGAGACTCAAGCGACGTTACCGGAGAATCCAGTATCATCAGACAAACTCAGCCATCCGGTTTAAACGACCTTCAGCTCAGTCCCACTCCGTGTGTGTGTTACAGTCTGAAGTGTTTCCTGTGCAAAATGAGCTCCCTATAAGGAAACCATGAGCGCTGGCTGCAGACAGATGTTTGTCCAGATGTTCCTGTGGAGAAAACACAGCAAACTTTGTAGGTCAAAGGTCACACTGTTTTCATCCAATCAAAAGTCAATAAACCACACAGGCTGATTGTAAACATCAGGTTTTAATGTTTGAGGCAAATGTGTGTGGACATGTGTCGTACGTAGATGATAACAGCGTGTTCGCTCTGAGTCGCTGACATTCTTCCGTCATGTGACTTTGATTATACATCCTCTAATTCCTTCCTTTCATTCAGTCATTCGTCCCAGATCCTCGCTCTGTGGTTGCTGCTTGAACATCACAAGCTATAAAAAGTATTGGTTGTTTTTATAATTCTGTCCAGAGGCAGCAGAGAAACAGGGACGCTTCAGTTCTCAGTCGGACTTGATGTGTCTGTTAGTGCTCCTCTATGTAAGCGCGGCGTGCAGCTTTTTGTCTTGAGTGGCTAGTAACACTGTTTCACTGAAAAAGCCCTCATCTGCCCCCCTTTGTCACCTCTGCACTGCATCGCTCGGGTTTGGTTTCCCCCCTGAGAGAAGTCTGAGCAGCTGAAACACGTTGGGCTGTCCGGGAATCAAGCAACTTTCTGACATCTCTTAATGACTGACGTTCCCGGAAGGAAGTTTTCCAAAGTTTTGTCATTAACTCAAAAGACAAAACCAGTGAAAAGCTTGCATTATTTCAGGTGAAATCAGACTTTTCATTTGTGGGAAGTTTGTGGTCAGAAAGTTTCCTCTTATCTCCAGTGACTTGCGGCACTGAGGAATCCGAGGAATTCGCCTCCTGTTAACCTTTTCCTCCCCCTCTGTCTCATAAACCAGGAGGAGAAGAAGTGCTTTGTGTGTGACTCGTCAGAGCCCTACAACGAGCTGGCCAATCGCACCGACAGCCATCGCATCGAGAACGTCGTCACTACGTTTGCCCCGAACAGACTGAAGACCTGGTGGCAGACTGAGAATGGTGAGGAAGAACATTCAGAGAGGTCAAAGGTCAGACGTGTCGTTACAGGTTTAAAGAGTGAGAGCTTCAGACAGGTTTTCACTGTCAGAAGAAAAGATGTTTGTGGCTAGGCTGTGTTTTATCACCCTCTATCCTCCACTCCTCCATGATTACAGGTTCTCAGGCTGTGGGGCGGGTCCCTGCTGGAGGCCATGTAGTTATTCCCAGGGGTGGGGGGTGTTCAGCTTTAAAAAGCCCAGCAGTGAGGAGGCAAACACAGCCGACCTGCCATTTGTCCAGGTTCATCAAACAGATAGTTTAGTTTTACTGCAGAACAAACCTCTTACAGGTTCATACAACACATTGTGCTCTTCACCACAAACCCAGTGTGGTAAAGTAACGCTAACCAGGCAGCTTCATGTCTTTGTTAATTTTCCATTACTCGCTGTATCTGTATGTCTGCATTGATTGGCTGATGGTAGGTGCTGTGAGCTTGTATTGTTGCCTCGGCCGAGCTCTGCTGCCCAGATGAACTCGCTGTTCCCGTGATGAGCGAGTGCGTCTGCACCGCGGTGTTTTGTGCAGAACCAGGTACTCGCTGCAGTGTTTGAGCTGTGGACTCCTTTATGGTGTCCGTCATCCTCTGACAGTGGGCATGTTAACACAGATGATCTGCTGTTACCTTTGGTCGTCACTCTTTGGAGTCCTGTTGTCCAATATAAAGCACCTTGAGGCGACTGTTGTTGTGATTTGGCGCTATATAAATACAACTGAATTGAATTGTTGGTTCTTGGACACAGATTTAGTTCTTTTCTCAGCTCCGATCATGTTAATGTGCAGCGACTGCAGTGTGTTGTTGATTTCTGGGCTCTTTAACCGATGTGGCGCGCAGAGTCTGATCTACAGAGTGTTGGTGACTGATGATCTGTTGTCTGTAGGTGTGGAGAACGTCACCATCCAGCTCAACCTAGAGGCTGAGTTTCACTTCACGCATCTCATCATGACCTTCAAGGTGAGTTCTACACATGCAGCAGGGGGTTCTGGGTAGTTGACAGGTGATTCTGGTCTCTTTTAATCTGAAGAACCAGGTGCACACAGTGATTGAGGAGTTGTTGTTGTGAGTTGTGTAATTGAAAGGACATAGCAAGTACTCCACAATGGGAAGGGTTACGACCAGGGCTGGACTGGTCGGGCATTGCGGTGAGCCGACACACAATGCAACTGTTTTCTCCCATACCTTTGCTGTGTGCTCACGTAGCTTGTAGAAAAAGGTTAGTGTGGAAGAAAGTGGAGCTGAAAGTCTGAGAAAACAATAAAATAATGAATTAAAGGGAAATTACTAACATGTTAGCTGCTGTTAGCTGCTGTTAGCTGCTGCACCCTGAACAGCAGTACCAGTAACAGCCAGTAACCAGACCTCACAATCACAGGAGGCTACAGCTGCACCAGCTGAGGAGAAGTGAGGAAGAGGAGGTGAACATGGTAAGAAAACAGATGGAGGGAATCGGGAAGACAGAGATTCAAGGATTCAGGCTGCTTTGACCATGAGTCACTACTAACAGCTTAAGTGTAGACTTTAATTATTGTCACATGCTGCAGTGCAACTAAGGACAACAACACCTGCACCAACCTGATTATGCATCAATAATCTGAAATCAAACAGAATGAAATGTTTGCATATGACGCCTCTGGTAGAGGACCCGGGCTTGAAGGATAAATCCTGCCCACAGCGCCAGAGGGGAAATCTAATTGGGCTTTTGTCAGTGATCATGATGCATAAACCAGATTTATGCAGTCCAGCCCGGGTCTTCACCACGCCATTTTTATTTCCTCAGACGTTTCGACCTGCTGCCATGGTGATTGAGCGGTCAGCTGACTTCGGGAAGACGTGGCAGGTTTACCGTTACTTTGCCTACGACTGCGAGTCGTCCTTCCCGTCCGTTTACCGGGGTCCAATGAGAAAGGTTGACGATGTCATCTGTGACTCGCGTTACTCTGACATTGAGCCATCCACTGAAGGAGAGGTACATCTGCTGCTCCTGCTTCTGTGAATAATACTAACATTAGTATTACTCACACTGCTGCGGGTAATGCTGTTTGTTTTTTTTCCTCAGGTGATTTTCAGAGTTTTGGATCCAGCATTCAGGATCGATGACCCCTACAGTCCCCGAATCCAGAGTACGTCTCCTTCTCTGCGTCACGGAGACTGAATAAGCGTAGGGGTGTTAACCAGTTATTGATGAATTTTACTGGTTCTTTGTTTAGACATGCTGAAAATCACCAACTTGAGGGTGAAGTTCACCAAACTGCACACGCTTGGAGACAACCTTCTGGACTCTCGTATGGAGATCAAAGAGAAGTACTACTACGCCATCTATGACATGGTGGTCCGAGGAAACTGCTTCTGCTACGGACACGCCTCTGAGTGCGCCCCCGTCGAGGGAGCTGGGCAGATAACAGAGGGCATGGTGAGGACGATTACGGACTGTATTTATATGGCCACGTTGCTATGACGACAGCCATGCGCATTAGGAGGTACCAGATTGTAACAGGAAGCCCAGTTGATCCGAGTAGGTGCTAATGGGAAAGTGGCTCCAGGGAGCGTCACGCAGATACCTGCCAATTAGTGTCTGTAACATCCAATCAAATCAGGGACTCTAATTAGCTGAGGTGAGGCCTAGCAGACAGCTAGCAGCTACGTCCACCTGTCAGTCAAAGAGGCCACGCCCCTAGTAATCAACACTTTAAGCTTAAAGCAGTTTAAACACGTGAGCAAACAGCATATCAAGTTGTAAACATGTTGACTTCTGCTGTGAAATTCAACATGGCAGTCTGTGGGGACCGAAGTGTAGGCTTTGATGCTTTGGCGTCGTTGTTCTTTCATAACCAGCTGAGCTGGTTGTGAAAGTAAACCATCACCAGCGTAGAAAAGTATAAAATCACACAGACACTGGAAGAAACGGTGCAACAGGCAACTGACTACATGGACAAAAAACCCCAAAACCCAGCTTATGACCAGTAATGTAAGCGAACGCTGATTGATTATTGATTATTTGTGACTGTGTTTCAGGTTCATGGTCACTGCTTATGTAACCACAACACTAAAGGTCTGAACTGTGAACAGTGCCAGGACTTCTACCACGACCTCCCCTGGAGACCCGCAGAGGGACGCAACACCAACGCCTGCAAGAGTGAGTCTGCACCGGTCCATACTGGGCACAGCCCATATCACTACTGGGAGTAGTTTAACCGTCCCCCCTTCTTCTTCTGTGGTGTCCTCAGAGTGTAACTGTAACCAGCACTCGGACTCGTGTCACTTTGACGGGGCAGTCTTTGCGGCTTCGGGAAACGTGAGCGGAGGAGTTTGTGACGACTGTGAGCACAACACGGCTGGAAACAACTGTGAGCAGTGCAAACCGTTTTACTACCAGCATCCAGAGAGTGACATCAGAGACGCCAACATCTGCCAGCGTGAGTTCATGGCCACTGTGACTCTAACAAACCGGTGGAGGCCAACAGATCACTGCCTGCAGCTCCACCAGTTATTCTAAGGGTGTTTTTTAGTGTCAGAGTTTGTAAACCGTCGTTACTTTACTGGTGCCAGGCTAAAAGTTAAAAGCATCTACCCAAAACTTCCATCGAGGTTGTTTTTTATGGCTCTTTTGATCATCTTCTTTGTTCTTTGAGGACTTTTTGTCCTCAATGTTTGTTTTCACATCAACAAAGAAACTGAATTGTTGGCTGTTTTCTGAGGAAGCTCACGTTTCATGATGACACAGGCAGACGCAGATAGGTTGTTTTGTCAGCAGGAAGTAGATTAAAGGCTGGATCTCAGACTAAACATGGAGGAGGAGGGTTTTTGATGTGACACATGAAGGTTTGTGGTTTCCCTCAGGCTCAGACCTGCCCTCCTCACAGAGGATCAGTTCAACTTAGCTCGCACATCCCTCTCTGAGGGCCGAATAAGCAGCACCTTCTGTTATTACTGCCACTGCATTTCTTTCATTAAAGTAGCAAAGGATTGTGGGTGATGTGACTTTAACGTTGTAGAGAGTTAAAATGTGCTCCAGAGATCAAAGATGGAGGCGGGAGTTTAATTTCCAGGATAAAAACGAATCTTATTTTCGGTCAAAGTCAGAAACGTTCACGGTTTTTATGATGATGTCATTCCACGGCACTTTTATGTCCATCATTTAACTTATTAAATTATAAAATGCTTCAACATATCAGAGACATGCCTGTGTCTGGGCTGGTGGTGGCGCTGTAGAGAAGCTCACAGTGTGTGAATCATGTCCTCGTCTGTCTGTGGATCCGTGTCACAGTCTCGCACCTAAACACGCCCTGTTGGCAAAGTTGCTCCTGTGGTTCAGGTTAAGCTGGCTAAACGTCCTGTTTCTGCAGCCTGTGACTGCGACCCCGTGGGCTCTCTGAACGGAGGACTCTGTGACGGCACGACGGACTTCCGAGCCGGGCTGATCGCCGGTCAGTGCCGCTGTAAAGCCAACGTGGAGGGAGAACGCTGCGAGCGCTGCAAGCCGGCGCATTTCGGGCTGAGCGATGAGCCTGAAGGCTGCAAAGGTACGAAACACCTGCAGGACCAGCTGACACCAGATTACTCCGACACAGACACCTCACGCTGGGACTTAGTACTGTTGTTATGAATGAAGCTGCGTTGCCTTGGTGATGTACTTTTGTGTGTTACTGTGTTGGACAGCGTGTACCTGCAGTCCTCTGGGAACTCTACCTGGAGGAAACCCCTGTGACAGAGAAACAGGAAGTTGTTTCTGTAAACGTCTGGTGACCGGGCGAGACTGTGACCAGTGTGTGGTGAGAAACCCATTCAGACCATTCATTCTGGTTAGACTGGAGTCAGACCAGCAGCAGAAGGAACATTCGTGTCGTCTCACACCTCACTCTCAGCTCCCGTCTCTGTAAGGCTGCGCTGTTTTCTGATTGGCTGGTTTTCACGAGTTGAATCTGTTGCAGAGGCAAACGGGATATCTTCTAAAGAAAGATCCCGTTCACACTGCAGTGAGTGCGACAGGATGAAGAAGGACCAGTTCTTCTTCATATTAAACAAAGCTCCCAGTAATGAGGGAACAGTATGTCATACAGAGCTGCTCCAGTCCAGTTAGAGGACAACCAGTTCACACCAGCAACAAAAGTCCTTAAAGGCGGCTGGCTTTGAACATGGGAGGGACGTTTAATGCTGCAGAGCCTTTGTTGTGGAGCCACATTCATGCTCTCCATGAAGTCATCGGGTTAATGTTTGCTTTTGGCTCTCTGCTGTTACAGTCAGCCTGAGCTTTGAGCTCTCAGACATTTACCCCGACGTAAACAGAAGACACATGTCAGGAAGTGAGGCGCGCGCGCGCGCGCACACACACACACACACACACACTCTCTCTGTAAGATCAGTCTTGTTTAATGAGATTTATGCAAAACACACTATACATCACATTAGTGCAGAGAGATGACTGTAAACAGTGTGTGTGTGTGTGTGTGTGTCCAGCCTGAACACTGGGGTCTCAGTAATGACATGGATGGCTGCAGACCATGTGACTGCGACCTCGGAGGCGCCATCAACAATCAGTGAGTTCAGTATTATGTCACATTTGCTCCGTCGGGAGTGGAACCAACAATTTTATTTTGTTGTGATGTTTGTATTTCCTGTCTGCGTGCAGGTGTGATCACGTGACCGGTCAGTGCGTCTGCAGAGATCACATGTTCAGCCGCCGCTGCGATCAGGTGGAGTCTGGATTCTACTTCATTGCTCTGGATCACTACACCTACGAGGCTGAGGATGCAAAGTTTGGACCTGTGAGTGTCCTTTCAGTCTCTGACCTTACACCTTACAGGTGGACCTGCAGTCTGTGAGGATTTGTTTCTCCTCCTGTTTGCTCGCACATTTCATCTCCATGTCAGTTCAGCAGGATTATGTGAGGCGTTGAGGGTATTCATCAGCTTTGTGTCTGCATCTCATCTCTTTAGGGAGTGACGGTGGTCCAGAGGCCACACCCTCAGGACCGTAGTCCCACTTGGACAGGCATCGGGCTAGCCAACGTACCAGAGGGGGCCTTCTTGGAGTTCACTGTGGACAACGTCCCTCACTCAATGGAATATGACATCCTGATCCGCTACGAACCGCAGGTGTGAGTCTGCCATTGAACGTGTGCGTCGTCATGTCCCGAATCAGTGGGAGAATTTTGCCGCTTATCTCGTTGTTGTAGCCTTTGTTGACCCGTGTACCTGCCTCATCTGTTAGCCTGAAAAAGAAGATAAACGTGCACGCGCCTGCTTATTTATGTGCACAGAGGTAACATCTCTGTGTGTCTGTCGGCTCTGCAGCTGCCGGACGTGTGGGAGGAGGTTCTGATGACGGTGATGAGACCCGGACCGATCCAGCCGGACAGCCGCTGCATCAACACGGTGCCCGACGACGACAACCAGATGATCTCGCTTCACCCAAGTTCACGGTCAGGAGAGAAGTTTCTAAATCGTGACAAGTTTTCGACAAGAACCCGGTCGAAGTGTGAAATTTAAGAGCACCGACTAGTTCCTGCAAGCCTTATCCCTTCTTCACCCAGCTGATCTCAGCCCATCATCCTGTCACGCTGACCCTCTGCGTGGCCTTTGTCTATCTGCTTATCTCGCCTTGCTGGGGTTTCAGTATCTAACCCGATCTCTCCCTACAGGTACGTGGTTCTTCCCAGACCGGTTTGTTTTGAATCAGGTCTGAACTACACCATCCGCCTCAGCCTGCCACTGTACGCTACCTTTGGGGATGTCCAGGTTCCATATACGCTGATCGACTCGGTGAGCGTGCTTAGATCTTCTACTTCAGGAAGTAGAGCGTGAAGTCAGTCAGTTTCTTCAGTGCAGACCAAAACCACATTCAGCTAGACTGGTTACAGAAAGTGAAACATGCTCATTCCTGACCTGGTTATTTGGGATTTTTCTCAGATCGTGTTGATGCCTCACTGTAAGAACTTGGAGATATTCACAGGCTCAGAGGGCGGGGACTCGGGCGGGAATGTCGCCTGGGAGACTTTCCAGCGTTATCGGTGCTTGGAGAACAGCCAGAGCGTCGTCAAGACGCCGATAACTGACATCTGCAGAAACTTCATCTTCAGCATCTCCGCCATGTTGCACCAGGGAGCTAAAGGTAGCACAGCTTAGCACTGTGACTTCACTTTAATGACCTTGCTTCCTGGCTGGAGTTTAAAAGGAAAGGGCTGCTTGTGAGACACTCAGGGCTTAGAGCTCAGGGCAGTGTCTGTATTTATGGTGACTTTGGAGGGGTTGGGGTTTCCTCACGGAAACAAACCTCCCGGAAGAATCAGAGCGTCAGAAAGAGAAGGGGAAAATATTTCTGCTGTCCAACTCTGGACAGGAAGGACTCCAGGAAGGAGGAACCAGAATCAGATTCAGAGAACCTTCCAAATATTGAAGTTTAAAATCTGAAACAAAAACCTCTTCCTCATTCCAACGCCGACCTTTGATCCCTCACATCTTTATCCCCTTCCCCTCCTCCCTGCTTCACGTTAATCTCTGTCACTCATCCTCTCACCATCGCCTTAGGCTTCACTTCCTCGACAGGACCCGGCAGGTTCCTCCTCCTCCTCCGCATTCCTTGCAGTCATAAATCTATTGTCACTGAGGCTTTAGCGTCTTCTCGTTATTCTGACGTGTCTCCTTGTCTGATGCCATTTCCCAGAATGCCAGTGTGACCCTCAGGGCTCGCTCAGCACCGTGTGCGACCCCCACGGCGGGCAGTGTGAGTGCCGCCCCAACGTGGTCGGCAGGAACTGTGACAGGTGTTCTCCGTCCACGTTTCAGTTTGGACCCAACGGCTGCCGAGGTCAAAACCACCTCCGCCTATAATCGATCAAAAATCTGTTTACAATCAGCGCTGAAGCTTTACTGACGCTGACCTCTGTGTGACCTCGTCGTCCGTGTCTTTCAGCGTGTGGGTGCGACCCTCAGGGTTCTCTCAGTGTGTTCTGCGATCAGTTGACCGGACAGTGTTCCTGCGTTTCGGGTGCGTACGGTCGGCAGTGCGACCGCTGTCTGCCGGGTCGATGGGGTTTCCCCGCCTGCCGCCCCTGCTTCTGTAACGGTCACGCCGATGTCTGCGACCCCGACAGCGGCCGCTGCATCGACTGCAGGGACCACACGACGGGACGCGCCTGCGACAGGTAACTTACCCACCGTCCGTCAGCCAATCGCCGTTGGGTTTATTTAGCAGGATGATGCCATTGGTGCTCTTGTCTTTCAGATGTTTGGATGGTTACTATGGTGACCCAGCACTGGGGTCAGGTGACCACTGTCGTCCCTGCATGTGTCCCGACGGCCCCGGCAGCCCGCGGCAGTTTGCAGGAAGTTGTTACCGCAGCGATGACTCTCAGCAGGTCACCTGTGTCTGCAACACAGGATACAAAGGTGAAAACTTTATTTACACAGACGCTGACACAGAGGTAAGACCTCATCACAGATATTTAGATGCAGACGCTTGGTTGGTCGCAGCGTCAGTCCAGCTGCCATGTTGGTCTGGTTGAGGCGGGGCTTCTGGTGCGCATCTGTTAAAATCATTGAAAAGCACGCCAACAGCTGTTTAAGTCTACTGACGACAGCATCGGCAGTATTTCTGATACTTTATCATCAGTGTAAAAACTTTATTAACACGTGTTGTGTATCGAGGTAAGCGCTGACGACACCGTGGTGCTCGGCGTGTGAGCAGAGACTGGTGACAGGTTACCCTTGAGCTGCTCGTTTCCACAGGAAGTATTCTTCTGCTTTATTTGGTGTGATCCTAACAGCTGCCACCTCAAGTCACTGGCAGGCTTTTGTTTTGAAGGGATCAGGTCTGTTATTACAGATTTCTGTTATCGGCACCTGAAATCAGCCGCTGACAGATGTCTGAAACATTGTTTCCTCTGAGACCCTGTGATCCCCTCTGATTGGCTGCCAGGTTTATAGGGAACCCCGGCTATTAACACATGTTTGCGCTAAAATATGCACTGTGCTTTCAATAACATATATGTGGTATTAAAATACGCCAAATGTTTTCCTTTTAAGCACATTTTATATAAAACCGATTTACGCACTGGAAATAGCTTCTGTTCAACGTTTCCAGTTTGAACCAGAGCAAACCGAGAGAGAGAAAGAAAATAGTCAACCAGCACTTAGTTTAGATGAAGATGAAAAGTGCTGCTTGACTATTTTCTTTCTCTCTCTCGGTTTGCTCTGGTTCAAACTGGAAAGGTTGAGCAGAAGCCATTTCCAGTGCGCTGCTAACTGTGAACTGCATGCAGTGCAACCGTATGACGTCACTACCCAGAGTGCATTGAGAAGTAAATAACAATGGCGGACTACTGGTAAATCGGTTTTATATAAAATGTGCTTAAAAGGAAAACATTTGGCGTATTTTAAATGGTAAATGGCTGTATTTGTATAGCGCTTTACACTACACCCAGTCATCCACACATCCACACACTGGTGATGGCAGCTACATTGTAGCCACAGCCACCCTGGGGCGCACTGACAGAGGCGAGGCTGCCGGACACTGGCGCCACCGGTCCCTCTGACCACCACCAGTAGGCAACGGGTGAAGTGTCTTGCCCAAGGACACAACGACCGAGACTGTCCGAGCCGGGGCTCGAACCGGCAACCTTCCGATTACAAGGCGAATTCCCAACTCTTGAGCCACAATCGCCCCCATTAATACCACATATATGTTATTGAAAGCACAGTACATATTTTAGCACAAACATGTCTTAACAGCCGGGGTTAACAGCATGAATCTCTGGCTGCTGATTGGCTGTTAAGTTTAAAACTGTATTTAAACAAAGTCGAACCTGAGGATGAAGCTCGATGTGAGGCATGTTGTTGGTTCAGGTTATGTGATGATGTCACACTTGAGGAACGATCACCTGTTGGTCATAAATGGTGTCTAGCTCTCACCTGGGGTGGCTGTAGCTGAGGAGCAGGTCACCTGGTCTTACTCAGAGTTTGGTGGTTCGATCGCTGGCTGCTCCAGCCTGCCTCCCAAATATCCGGGATGCATCCAGTATGAATTGGTGTGTGATTGTTATGCTACCTGTCTTTATAAGAACCATTTACTTGTCCTCTGCAGGTACTCGCTGTGACGAGTGCTCGCCTGCTTACTATGGAAACCCCGAGGAGGCGGGTGGGCAGTGTCAGCCGTGTCAGTGCAACAACAACATTGATATGCTGGACCCCGAATCGTGCGATGCCCGGACCGGTGAGTGTCTGCGCTGCCTGTACCACAGCGAGGGTGCCGCCTGCGAGAGCTGCACGCTGGGTTACTATGGCAATGCCCTACTCCAGGACTGCAGGAGTAAGTATGCTGGGGTTACCATGGTAACCATATTCACAGAATCAGGCGAACGATTGTCGCTGAACCTTGACGGTTGTGTACCCGCAGAGTGCGTTTGTAACCGGCTTGGCAGCGTTCCCTCCAGCTGCCCGTCCTCTGACTGTCACTGTGACCGCAGCAGTGGTCAGTGTCACTGTCTACCCAATGTGGTCGGCCAGCATTGCGACCGCTGCGCACCTGACACCTGGAATATGGCGACGGGCACCGGTTGTCAGACCTGCGACTGCGACCCCAAACACTCATACGGGACATCCTGCAATGAGGTGAGCAGCCCCAGGCGATTAACGGACCGAAAGTCCTCGAGGTGAAAACAAATGTTGTATTTCATTAAAGGTTTGTCGTGTGAGCTTTATAAACGCAGATCTGATGGAATTGTACTTCTGTGCTCCGTCAGACCACACGTCTGACTGTAGTTCGTTTGTTCACAGATCAGCGGTCAGTGTTCCTGTCACACCGGCTTCGGAGGAAGAACGTGCAGCGAGTGTAAAGAACTGTTCTGGGGAGACCCTGAGGTCAAATGTCACGGTAGGCTTACCATGCCATGTGCTCATGAGACAGCGTGATAGATGTGATGGTGTAATAAAAAATAAAGCGGACTCTTTTGAATTGTCAGTGAAGCTCTGAGACCTGGAACAGAGTCCCGATCTGTCAGGCCCCAGGTCAGAATCCGGTTCAGAGTTTCGGTGCAGAGTCTGGGACTTGTTTCTGACTGAGATCAAACTGCAGACGCTTTTACTGTGGGATCCTTTCAGCTCCCAGCATCCTCGGCTGCTGCAGCTCAAATTAAACCCAGATGTTTTGAGGCCCAGCTTCCACAGAGATGGGACCAGTCTGTCCGTCTCAGCCTCCAGAAGTCCACAAAGACGCTTTGTTCAGTAAAGCTGAAGGTCAGGAGGAGGAGGTCTTACAGAAACAAGGAGAAGAGAGGAAGAAAAACAGAACTGAGACAGCAGCCTGGAGGAACACAATCAGTCCCTTTGTTTGTTTTTTATCAGTTCACATGAGAGAGTAGCGCCCTCTGCTGGAGATGAATTAAACAGCAGTTTAGACACTGTGTTTCCTTCAGGTTCTTGAACTCGTCTCCTGTCAGAGCCTTCGGACAGAGCTCCACATCAGTCATCCAGACTAACCCTAAACCCTGTGACTCTCTGGCCTTTGAGGGCTTGCCTGGTCAGAGTGAATCAAATTTAAAAAAACAAAAATTAGCCTTAATTTGTTGTTCCTGCAGCAGAATAAAGCTTCAGATGTTTGATTGGAGCCAAATGCTAAACACATGTTCTTAATGTGCAAACAGAGGTGTGGTTGAACAGGAAGTCACTGTGAAACTGTGTTGGAGTTAAGTGTGTTTTTGTACTTGAGTGTGTCTCCTGTAGTCTGCCCTGCAGACTCTCATTGGTTATTGTTCTCGTCTCCTCAGCCTGTGACTGTGACCCTCGTGGGATCTCCGAGCAGCAGTGCAACAAAGTCAGCGGTCACTGCATGTGCGTGGAGGGTGTGTCCGGGCCGCGCTGCGACACTTGCGCTCGCGGATTCTCAGGAACTTTCCCCAACTGCAGCCGCTGTCACGAGTGCTTCGCCGAGTGGGACAACATCATTGGCCAGCTGACCAATCAGACACACCGCCTGGTCAACAAGGTAAACGCCCTCAAAGCTAGCGGCGTCAACGGGCCGTACAGGAAGTCCATTGAAAGCATGGAGAGGAGCGTTGCCGACATCCAGACCATCCTAGATGGGAATCCGGCATCACAACCGCTAACGGAGATCCAGGAGCTGCTGCAGGAGGCCAGGTGGGATTGCATTTATTCTGATTAATCTGTTTCTCTCAGACTCGGTCACCAAAAAGGTCAGGAACACCTTTTCTAAGTGCAGTCTGACAAATTTACACCAGAAAAACAGATACGCTGTTCGAGTGTCTGTCGACCACTCTGATGATCTCTGACCGTGCTGACGAGACCTGAACATCAGCAGAGGTGATAAAAGTACAGACATTCTGTACTTAAGTAGAAGTACAAATACTACTGTTAAAAAATACTGCAGTAAAAGGTGAAGTACTGTTTACCCTCCTTACTGTTGTCTGTTTTCATGATTTCAGACATCGCAGCTGGAAATCAGTTTTCTTCTCTGATGTGAGCTAATAATCAGCTATGTACCACAGGCCTTCAAGCTGGCTGTAGTTAAACCTTTACTCAAAAAGCATCTCTAGACCCAGCAGTCTTAGCTAATTATAGGCCAATCTCCAACCTTCCTTTATATCAAACATCCTTGAAAGAGTAGTTGTCAAACAGCTAACAGATCATCTGCAGAGGAATGGCTTATTGGAAGAGTTTCAGTCAGGTTTCAGAGCTCATCACAGAAACAGCTTCAGTGAAGGTTACAAATGATCTTGTCTCACTTATATTTCCTCTGTATAACTGAGACATGGTTAAGGGCAGGTGAGTCCAGCGTTTTCACAGATCTCTTACCGGAGGACAGCTGCTTTTTAAACTCTCCTCGAATATCAGGCAGTGGAGGACGACTAGCGGTTGATTTTAAGAAGCAGTATAAATGTAAACCACTGCCCTCATCAACATCACCTAGTAGCTTTGAACTGAGTGTGTTTGAGCTGGGTCGCTCTCACACAGTGCTCTGTGTCGTGGTTTACAGACCCCCAAATACAATCAGGACTTCTTAAATGACTTTTCTGATCTGTTGGCTGAAATTATGCCAAAATATGATCATGTCCTTATTGGTGGGGACTTATTCACGTGTGCTGCCCCGACAAGCCAATGGCAAAGGACTTTTTAAATCTTATTGACTCTTGATCTTGTGCAACCTGTGTCTGTGCCTACACAAAAATATGGGCACACGTTGGGTCTTGTTTAACTCATGATTTACCTGTCTCTAACCTAGAGGTTTGTGACATGGTCGCATCATAAGCCGGTCTTGTTTGAGGTTTCCCTTCCTTGTACCAAAGTTAATCCTCCTCCTGTTGTTGCTCGGTGCTGTCGTATTTTGAACCCTTCCTCTGGTTTACTCAGTCTGCCAAACCGTTTTAGATTCGGTGGCCCCCTTTTAAGCTCAGGCAAGTTAAAGCCAAATCTGAACCCTGGCTGAATGAAGTGTAGGAGAGCTGAACATAAATGGAAGAAGGATCAACTTCAGGTGTCATACCAAATATTACATAATTACTGGAATTCGTATCAGAAACATTTTGCTGCTATTATTCAGGCAAACTGCCATAAGCCTCATGCTTTATTTAAGACTATTGACGGGGTCCTTCATGCTCCACAGACGGTTGGTGTCGAGTCCTCTCAGGAAATTTGTGAAAACTTCCTACACTTCTTTATTGATAAAGTGCTATCTGCGCAGACTTCCCCGTCCATTCCCTGTCCTTAGCTCTGCCGTCTTTGACAGGTTTGAGCCAGTTTCTTTGCCTGCAGCAGTTGGTTTCTCACCTGAAGCCCTAAATTACTTCTCAGTAGACCCTTTGCTCAGGTGTAGGGCTGCCACAAACGATTATTTTGATAGTCGACTAGTCACCGATTAATTTTGCGATTAGTCGACTAATCAGATCATCATCCATTGGACGTAAAACTACAGCTTATTGCACCAGCAGCATCTGCTCTTATATAACTATCATTAGCTTACAGCTTTAAGTGTTTAAGGTATGTGCTAACTAAAAATAAAGACAAGATGATAGTTTATTAAATTTTAATGAAATTTGCAGATTGTTTAGGTGAAGTTTAATAAACTCAGCCGTCTGCTCCTTGATATCTAACATATGACGGGACACCGGAGTAAATTCTGGAGCATCTCACACTTCTGATAATCAGCTGTCTGCCTGACGTTTATTCAGCTGTGTAAAAACTATAACTTTGATCTCAGCCAAACCGATTTACTCAGGAACAAATAAAATACTAAAAAAAGCCAAACAATAACATTTTTAAGTTATCTAAGTGACTTATATATGTTTAACCTGAGTAGCGAAAGACGGCGGTGGGTTTGAAGCCGGGAGTCCGGTGTTCTCACGGCTCTAGTGAGCCTTGCCCCGGCTAGCTATCGAGCTAGTGGGTAACAGACGTCTCTGAAAACGTCGGAGCGCTTTTGAAAATATGTGGTGTCTTGATAAACTGAGCAGATATTTGAGGTTTACACAGCTACATTCTCGCCTGAAAATATGTTAAACGTTTATTTTGTGACCCAGAAAGAATAATAAGAGTAATATTAAAACTAACTAGCTGCCGCCATTGTTGGAAACTGAGCTGGGCTGCGCTATGAATTCTGGGACAGAGCTACTTCTTCTTCTTCGGGGTTTAACGGCAGCTGGCATCCTTGTACATGCAGTGCTGCCATCTTCTGTTTCAGTCCGTTATTACACTCTTAAATCCTACTACTTATTCCTGCGTCTTTTGTGATCTTACAAAGCTTCAAACGATGCGTCGACTATTAAATTAGTCGTCGACGATTTTGATAGTCGACGTAATCGTGGCTAGTCGACTAATCGTGGCAGCCCTACTCAGGTGTCTTGATGAAATAAGGGCCTGGATGGCTTTGAACTTTGTACATTTGAATGAGCAGAAAACAGAAGTGATGAGGCCACTACTATAGATCTTGGTTCGCTGGCACAGTCTGTTAAACCAGTCATCACTAATCTGGGAGTTAAAACGGAGGCAGATCTTAAACTTGAAAGCCAGGTCAGAGCTGTTGTAAGATATAACTTTTTTCATTTGAGCCAATTAGCCAAAATAAAGCCCATCTTATCGAAACGGCTTTGTGAGACAGTAGTCCACGCCTTTGTTACATCTAGGCTGGATTATTGTAACACACTTTATTGTGGGGTTAGCGATGCGTCCATTAGGTGTCTGCAGGTTGTGCAAAATGCTGCAGCATGTCTTTTAACTGGAACAAAAAAGTCTGAGCACATTACCCCCATTTTAATTTCACTCCACTGGCTACCTGTACATTTTAGGACTGTTTTTAAATCCCCCCACCTGGTGGGTAACAGGCATCTCCGAAAACATTAGACACTTTTGGAAATATGTGATGTCTTGATAAATCGAGCAGGTATTTGAAGTTTACACAGAAACATTCTCACACGAAAATATCTTAAAAGTTTATTTTGTTACCCAGAAAGAGTAATATTTCAAACTCCGCCACGCTGTGTTCCTCCGCCACTGCCTCGTTTGAGTTTTGGACAAAATGCATTCTGGGATATTGCATTTCGTCATTTCGAGCTGATTGGTATGGAAGCCCGTTTCCGCCACTAAAAAAAAAAAAAAAAAAGGATCCATAACTCAAAATTTCCAGTTACTTTCTCGAAATTTCGATTTATTAACTCAAAATTTTGAGAAAAGTAACTCGAAATTTCGAGTTAGCGCTGCCAATCAGTAATCTACGTGAATGACGTCATTTCCTTGTTACCCGGAAGCTGAAGCCCTCAGCTACAAATGCTACAGCTAAGCTACCGGTATTACATCCAGTCGTGAATGCACAGATTGCTGAGTGTTTTCAGCCTGGCTTCACAAATGATGAAATCCCTGTGTTATTAGCTGAATCACATGGTGTTACTATCAGCAAACGTACTCGCGAAAGCGCCAATTTGTTGGGATCCGTTTTTGAGTGCGCGTTCCTCTGCGCCATATGCTTCCGGGTCACAAGAAAGCGACCTCATTCACGTATATTTTTGATTGGCAGAGCTAACTCGAAATTTCGAGAAAATAACTCGAAATTTCGAGTTATGGATACTAGCTTTTTTGTTTTTATTTAGTGGCGGAAACGGGCTTCCATATATGGAGACCAAAACAGCCAATCAGATTTTTTTCTGCACAAATATAACGGTGTACAGAAAGAGTTGAGCCCGCACGGGCAGAAATGTTGAGAGCGCGAGCAACACATTGCGAACAAGTGCAAACGCAAAAACTGAGCGAGAGGGGCTGTTGTGTGTGTGTGTGGATAATAGCAAACACTGAAATACAGTTTTTGCACGCAGCAATGAATTTTGTTCACTCAAATTTAGCTTTTCTTCGCTCTAAATAAATTTCTCCTCAAAATGCAACACTTGCACCTGCAACCGTTTTTTTTTACGTGCGCTCAGAATAGTGGCACAAAAATAACGCCATATGCATGAAGTGTGATTTTTATCGTGGTGAAAGCAAAACCTAAGAGGGAATACATGACGATGTTTACGTGAAGCGAAATGTGAAGCGTAGTTTGGATCTTCCTTTGCTGCTGGTTCAGTCAATATTGTTTGGAGAGAGATAAAACCTGCAGCTTCTGAATCAGCGCAAAAAGGGCGTAAACACAAAGCGCGGACCCGCCGAAACATCAGAATCAGTGAGCTGTCGGCTTTCAGCCCCGACCGTGTCCGTGCCGTCGGGTGAGAAAGGCGACATCTCACTGATTCTGATCCGTCGGCGGGTCCGAGCTTTGTGTTTGCTCCCATTTACTGTTTTAGCTGTTTGGTGGTTGTTGAAATTTTGTGAGGTTTAATTCGAGATTCTGGCGTTTCGAGCAAAATAAATTAATATTTAAAAATTGATTCAGGATTTTAATGAATCGATCGTTATCCAAGCCAGAATCGATTTTAATCGAATAATCCACCCCTAGTGGAAGCCTATCCTTTTCCAGATTAAAAGTGAAATAATCTAGAATATTGTGTCAATTAAATTAGGTTAATATTTCAAAATATAACAAAACTTTTTTACAAGCCAGTAAAAATATACATGGGCCATTAGGTCATAAGAACTCTTAATTTGGGCGAATCCTCACCACCTCTAATTTAAACTACATATGTGCTCTCAATCTCATCTCCTTAAAGCTTGGGTTCTCTAACTGTGGCCTGCGGGTCGTTAGTGGCCCGTTCAAACATTGTTTTTGGCCTGTGGACTTTGAGAACTCCTGTCAGCAGAGGGTGAGAGTCTGCTGAGCTGGTAAAGGCGTGTGGCGGTCTCCGGTTAGCACTTCATCAGAGTGTTTTGGTGTTTTATGAGGAATCATTAATCTTGGTGGTCCAAAGATCCAAAGGCCGTTTGCTGAGAACACTTTTGTTGCAAGAACTCTGAGCACTAAAGCAGCTCATGCTAACCTCTGACCCGTGTTTGTCCCTCAGTGACCTGATGGGAGCCCTGAGCCACACATTGAACCTTACTGAACAGACTCTGGTCCAGGTGGAGGACTTGGACTCTGCTGCAGGAACTAAACTGGACACTGTGATGTCAGAGGCACAGAAACTGGAGGGGACAGTCCAGGAGCTCCTGGACCAGGTCGAGTTCATCAAGAACTCCGACATCAGAGGTAAAGGGTTAAAGGTCACAGGGAAAATAGGTGGGCCAAGGAGTACTAAAATAGGTAGTACAGGGATTTCAGAATTTAAATAAAGTTGCCTTCAGCTGATTTTGACTTTCTGTGTGTTGCTAGGTGCAACAGACAGCATCACTAAGTACTTCCTGCAGTCCCAGGAGGCCGAGGCCCGAGCTAACGCCTCCACCATCGACAGCGGCAGCCCGGTCGAAGCCTCTGCTGCTCTACGGCAGCTCACAGAAGACAAACTGAACCAGACCCGAGAGAAGTTCATGAAGAGACAGTCTGAGCATGCTCAAAAACTGGATGACCTGGCAGGAGAACTGCAGAGTCTGGACCTAGCAGAGCTCAGCAGCAAGGTGGGAGAGCGGCACAGGTCAGGTTGACAGAGTTCAGTGTATTACAAACACAAACGTTTGTTAGTTTCAGTATAAACGCATGAACACTGAGTGTTGTCTGTCCTGGTTCTGCCAGACCTGTGGCAGTCCATCTTTGGGTCAAGACGCATGTGGGTCTTCTTCCTGCGGTGGTCTGGGCTGCGTGAATCCTGAGGGCAGGGCCAGGTGTGGAGGAGAAGGCTGTAGTGGTGCGGTAGCAACGGCCAACAGTGTCCTGAGGAAGGCTCGGGACTCTGAACGGGAAATTGTCCATGCCATGGAGGAAGTGGAGAAGCTGTCTAAGATGGTGGGTGTGAGCCCTGCTGCTCCGTGTTCACTCCAGGTGAACTGTGCTGGGTTTTCTCACCTGAGTTTTGTCCTCAGGTGTCAGAAGCAAAGCTACAGGCGGACAAGGCCAGGCTGAGTGCTCAGAACGTCCTGATGAAGACCAACAGGACCAAACAGAAAGTTGACCAGAGCAACGAGGAGCTGCGCAGCCTCATCAGACACATCAGAGACTTCCTCACCCGTATGTGTCACTTCCTGTTTGGTTCAAATGTCTCCGTAGTTACGGTTACATCAGTTTTCCCAGAGACAATCAGGAGAGATCATTGGAAGGAAGTGAAATTGATTCATTGACATAAAGACTTCAGTTAAGGTATTTAGCGATTAGGTTCTGATGAGCCATTGAAGCAGAGCTGCATGCAAGCTGTGACAGGGACCCCGTAGAGTCTAGACATTGGTGGTGGAGATGAAGATGGAGGCTTGGATGGAGCCTGAGCAACATGGCAGAGGGTTAGGGGGGTGGGTTGCACAAAGGTGCACTGAGACTGAAAGTAGAGTCCAGGCTGATTAGACTACAGATGATTGGACTAGACCGGTAACGTTGTATCACTGTGAGAAAGTGATGTAATCGTAGATTAACCACCAAACAGCCGGACAGCAAACAGATGTGTGACTACAGATCTTCCTTGTTGAACTTAACTATAAGCTTCTTTTTATGAACGCCATGTCTGATGGTGACCATTATGCTCCCCGCCCTCTTCTCCTGAATGGAACGCGTTTTTATTTCAGGAAAAACTAAATCAGTCAGACTCTGTTTTTCCTGAATCATTATTAAACTGCTTTCATTTCAAAAGCAAAGATCACATTTCATGTTGAACAAACAGCCCTCTTACATAATATTAGCAGGCTTCTTACAGCCTGCTCAACCGTCGCATGACATTACAGGAAAAAAATCAATCCAGGTTATAGCCGACACCTGGATCCAAAGCTGCTTCCAGTGCTTAACACAACCAAAACTCCCTAACTGATGGAAAAGCAAAACAATGTTGAGTTTTGTTCTTGTATTTCTGCAGGTCTCATAGATCCTGTTTAACAAACATGAACTCAGAAGCTCTCTGTCTGTCTGTGCAGCAGCATTAAAGGATCCTAGATCATGTAGTGTACATGAAATCATCAGAAACTAAACCATCTACTCTTGTGTGTCTGGGACACTCTCAGAGGCCGACACGCTCACAGACTCGTTCCTTCGTGTCATCTGCTGCGTATGGCACATTAAAGAACCATAAAAACCTGCGTAGTGTAAGCTAACGAACGCTGAAATTATTTCTGATAACTGGTTTCTGATAACTTGACAAGCTTTCAGACACGGTTGGATAGACTGAGAATAATTTCAGGTATTTATTTTCATTGATCGGAGATTAAAAGTTCTTTTTAAAGAGGCTGGCTGCAGATAAACTGACTGCATTTGTGGCATTTCAGAGGACGCTGCAGATCTTGAGAGCATTGAACTTGTGGCAAACGAGGTTCTGGACATGCAGATGCCAACCACGCCAGCTCAGCTGCAGAACCTGACCGACGAGATCCGGCAGAAAGTGGGAGAACTGGGACATGTGGAAAACATCCTGCAGGAAAGTGCCGACGACATCCAGAGGGCCGACAAGCTGCTGGACGAGGCTCGCCAAGCCAGGTGAGATTTACCGTTCCATCAGTAATGTTTGCCTGGTTTGCTTCAGCTTCAGGGGATGATATCTTACAAGTTCTCCAGACTGAAATATGTCTTTCTTTCAGAAGGGATGAATGTTGTTGCAGCTCAACAGGATGCTTTTGGTAGCCATTAATAAGCTTCTGTCTGATATCTGAATTCATTCGTTCATAGTTTGTCTTCCTGGCACGGACCCAGCCTTTAAGTATACTCCACAAACTGATCCTGTTCTTGAATATCTTAGCCATTTTTCTCTCTTCTGTGACAACTTGGATCTTCTTCCAGACCTCTGCAAATCAGTCACATATCGGAAAAACTCGTGCTTGCGTACACTTGTTTGAAATTATTGTCTTGAAATATGCTGTTATTTTCTGCCGAGCAGTTATGTTTTTGGTAGTGTTTGCATGTAACCCATTCGTGTCCGTGATGAGTGAATGGATGAACCTTCTGCCCACAGCTGTACGCGTTTCTCTGCTCACACACAGCTACATTTGCTTTCCTTCCTTTAACCAGCGGCTTCTGAGATGAAGAATCTCTTCTGTGTCAATGCCCTGAGCCGACACGTGGGTGGGTTCAAGCCAGGAGACCCTGTGAGGCAGCAGTGCTAACCACTGAGCTACTTCACTGTGGCCAGTTTGGATTCAGGAGACAGACACTATCTCTACTTTCAAGATTAGGCTTCAAACTTTCCTTTTTGCTAAAGCATATAGTTAGGGCTGGACCAGGTGACCCTGAATCCTCCCTTAGTTATGCTGCAATAGACGTAGCTGCCGGGGATTCCCATGATGCACTGGGTGTTTCCTTTCCAGTCACCTTTCTCACTCACTATGTGTTAACAGACCTCTCTGCATTGAATCATATCTGTTATTAACCTCTGTCTCTCTTCCACAGCATGTCTTTATCCTGTCTTCCTTCTCTCACCCCAACCAATCACAGCAGATGGCCCCGCCCCTCCCTGAGCCTGGTTCTGCCGGAGGTTTCTTCCTGTTAAAAGGGAGTTTTTCCTTCCCACTGTCGCCAAAGTGCTTGCTCATAGGGGGTCATATGATTGTTGGGTTTTTCTCTGTATCTATGAAGCGCCTTCAGGCGACTTTTGTTGTGATTTGGCGCTATATAAATAAAATTGAATTGAAATTGAATTGGCTGCATTTAGCTACGTGCAGTGAATTAAAGCGAACCTGCCTACCTTCCTGTCCTGTCGGCCATGATCAGAGAGCTCAGCCTGCCTTTTTGTCAGAGTTTCTCAAAGTTTTAACAGCTGGTACAATGAATTAATGATTAATAAATATTGATTGCAGCACAGTTTGTCTTATCAATACTGCAGTACTTACTAACAGGTCAAATTTATTGATTAAAAGACCTGAACGTAGGGATGGGAATGGAGGAGAACTGGTTCCCAGTAGTCCAATTCCTTGTTCCTATCGATCACGCTTATCGGGTCTTGCAACCTCGCTACAATCAGCTGATTTCAGTTTGTGTGTCAGAGGAAAATAGTGGTGCCGTCTCCAGTGGGGACTTGACTTTTATTTTTATTGCATTAAAGGATGAGAGCACGATGGTAAAGTGGAGACTGCTCCAGGACAGAAACGGCTCCATTATGATGCTAACAGACTTCAGCTCTTTGCACAGACAGCATGCTAACTCTAAGCTAGCCAAGAACCCAGAATGATGCTAAAGCTGAGTGTGTGCAGACCTCAGCCCAGCACCCAGAGCCTGAACTTCAACAGGTAACAAACTGTTGAGCAGTCAGGCTGCAGCCTCTATCTGTTCATGCTTCTACAGTAGAATCACCATGACGACCGCTGTGTTCATACCTGACCACTAAGAGAAAGATGATGTGTGTCCTCATCAGGACAGGCTTCGTGTCGGTGTGGGGCTGAAGCCTCAGGTTTATATGATGAGATGATGAGTTTCAGTTTATTTTACGGAGAAACTTGAAAATAATGTAACAAATTTCTTTCTCCTGGGTGTAACTAAGTAACGTACTGCATTACTTTAAAGAAAAGTGTTCTGTGTAATATGTGCAATAATTACTTTGTTGAGTAACAGCGCTGATCACAACAAACACCTCCAACATGCACAAACACGTGACCCGCAGCAGGGGCGATCGTGGCTCAAGAGTTGGCAGTTCGTCTTCTAATTGGAAGGTTGCCGGTTCGAGCCCCGGCTCCTTGGGCAAGACACTCCACCCGTTGCCTACTGGTGGTGGTCAGAGGGCCCGGTGGCGCCAGTGTCCGGCAGCCTCCCCTCTGTCAGTGCGCCCCAGGGCAGCTGGCTACAATGTACCTTGCCATCACCGGTGTGTGAATGGGCGAATGAATGTTGTGTAAAGTGCTTTGGGGTCCTTAGGGACTAAGTAAAGCACTATATACCGCAGCAGGCAGTGTATGTGACCACACATCACAGTGAATGTCCATGAGTGTAATGTCTTTGAGAGGCTGCTTAGAGATGGTGGAGCCAATGAAAATCAATAGGAATCGAATAGATAAGTGATTTTGATAATGGAACTGGAATCACTAAATTCAGATTCCCTGGCCTACCTGAAAGTTTCACCTGTCCACTGAACCTGACCAGTTGTCTTCCTGCATTCCTCAGCGAGGAGGCGCGTGATGTCAGAGACTCTGTGGAGAAAGTGAAGCGAGCACTGGAAGAAGCTCAGAGAGCTCAGACGGCTGCCAGCAGTGCTATCCAGCAGGCCACGGCCAACATCCACAACACCAGCCACCTGCTGTCCTCGGTGAGTCTCACGGTTACTGCCTGTTTACTCTGCACACGGCTATTTCCTATCAGAAACATGCAGGTAACATGTCAAATGCCCGTGTTGTGTTCAGGTGGAGTCGGAGACGGCAGATGCTGAGTTAAAGCTTTCAAATGCCACCCAGAGGCTGCAGAAGCTCGAACAGGATGTGACGCTGCTGAAGGACAAAGCTGTGAACGTTACTCTTAGTGCCAAACTGACCAATCAGGAATCAGTGAGCGTCAGAAGCACGGCAGAGGAGCTGAAGAAGGTGAGCTCACCTGTGTGATCATTAGAGGCTTTCAGGTTGGTCTGTTTCCTTTGTAAAATTAGGTGTTTGTGTTAGGAGCTGGATGGCGAGCTGAAGGAGAAGTATGCCACTGTGGAGCAGCTTATTGGTCAGAAGACGGGAGGCATGGTTGACGCCAAGAAGAGGGCACAGTCACTTCAGCAGGAAGCCAAAGAGCTGCTGCTGCAGGCCAGTGACAAGCTGCAGCTGCTGAAAGGTGACACCACACTGTACTCCTACAGAAAATGTTTCAAGCTGAGCAGGCGGGACATCCCTTCATGTATGCTCTTCCCATTTCAGATTTGGAGAAGTCTTATGAAGACAACGAGCGCGCTCTGGAGCAGAAGGCAGAGCAGCTGGTGGAGCTGGAGGCAGCAGTGAAGGGGCTGCTGCAGGAGATCAGCCACAAGGTGACCGTCTACAGCACCTGTGTGTTTTAGGATCAAAGGTGACTGAACGTCTCGAAGACAAGAACTGCTCCACTTGTATTTTCTTCTATATTTTTTACTTCCATGTTTAATCCTCGTGTTAATCTCAATAAAAAGATCAAATCAGACTCAGTTTGCTGCTCATTTATTTCGACAGGTAATTTTACCCGATTGTCACCAGCAGTCGGTAAAACTGAACTCCTGGTTAAATATATAATTCTGCATATTTCCAGTTTACAGCAATAACACGTGAAGGGGTGAAAGTAAAGTATTCTATATATTGACGCCCTTTGTTATTTTAGATTGTAAGATGTAAGATTGGTCAAAATCTTTGCTTCTTTTGCTTCATTGTTACTTCATTTTGTTTCTTTTGCAATATTTTATTTGACGATTCCTTTAACTGTGAAGTCGTATGATCCGCAGCTGAGATTGGATTAATTTAATAAGCTTTGTTTTTCCAAAACTATGGCCATTACCACTACTGTGCTGCCTGTGCAGGTCAGCGGCCGGCCCGGGTTCGAATCCTTTGCCGCATGTCTTCTCTCTCTCTCTGTTTTCCTGTCACTCTTCACTGTTGCTATCAAATAACACCAGAAAAAAGGGCCAAAAAGAAAAGGCTAGCATCAATTAGCACAGAGCTAGCTAATGTCAATGTTACTGAGATTGGAGATGTAGACTGTTGACCAACAGGTGATGAAAGTGGAGAAATGGGCCCTATACTGAATGAAGATGCACTCAGCTGCCTGGTTAACTCACTACAGACTGTTGTGCTAATGTTAGCACTGTCCTGATAACAGTAATTAGGCGTGTTATGGTTACAGTAGCTTTGTAGCATCAGGTAACATTAGCGGGTCGCACAGAATGAGGATCCAACACAAACTGGGAGAGAGAAGACAAAACTGAATGGTCGGCAGTAGTGTGTGTGTGTGTATAAACACCTGGGGAATGAAAAGAGGCGTTCAGTGCATGCAGTAATCCTCCTCAGTCACTGCTCTGTTTCCTCCATTCAAAGCCTCAGTCACACAGCCACACAGGAAGCTTCTTTCTCACCACTCATTTCAGCTAATTTGCATACTGAGTCATATCTCAGGAAGTTACCGTGACAAGAGAAAGACAGATTTAAATCTTACCACATTATTAAATTATTTTGAATTTTCTTCCTAGAGTAATCACTTGTTTTGCTCAATCGCCACAAGAGCACTTCCAATTCACTATTTTAAAATTACTTCAAGCTTTAAGTGTGTTAACTTCACACTATTCTAACACTTATGAAAGTAGCAAGCTGATTTTCATTACATATGTCTGTGTTCTTAGCCAGGTTTAATCAGTGTCTGTGCATTAATCTTCATGAGCTCTCTTGTATAAGGTTAATGCATTTTCTGTTTGTGTGTGTGATTTTGTATATGTTTCTTTTTGCAGTGTTTCAGACTCCTTCACAATTCTCCCACTTAATCAGTCAGTTTTCTCTTTCCCAAGGTTACTAACCCAAATTTTGATTTCCCACCTTAAATAACAGCATTCCTTGTCTTCCGCCAGGAGTGAGAGCTCTCATGTCAGAATTAGTGACGCCAGTGATGCTTACCTATAAATTTCTTCCGACCGCTGCATGTGGAAAATTGATCCAGGTCTGCTTTCCCCTGAAAATAACAAAACTGAGACATTTTCATTATTATTATGAGTGCTTAAACGACCCACTTCCCTCTCTCCGGCCAGAAATACCAATTTATTTCATGTATTCACCTTGATAAATTGTAAGCGTGTTCTTCCTTGCGTTCATATGATGTGATCATGTTAATGGAGTGTAAGCTGCTTCTTCATTGCATATGTATTTTATAATCAGGTTTAATTCATGCGTCTTTGCACTGAGCTCTGGATTCATTCATCTGATTCTTTCCAAAATTAATTTCACATGTAACAATTTGTGTATGTGTGTTTTCTATTCATTAATATAATTGTTAGTTAGTTCCTCCCTCTCATTATTTTTACCTTCTTTTTGTTTACCTCTTTGTTGTGACGTGGTGGACATCCCTAAACCATCATGAGCTCAGGCTTCAATTTCAATCCAATTATATCCTGTACTCTCGCACTCAAAACCGTCCAGGCTTGACCTCTGACTGGTCCCTGTCCCTCTTCTCACAGTGTCCTGTGGGGCCCTGAAATCTCCAGCAGACACAGTCCCACTCAGCTGTTTTCTTCTTCTCTTTTTCATCTCCGTTGATCTTTTCAGTCTTCTCTTCTAGGTTAACTGCCAGCATGGCAAATATGAAGCTCAGTGTCCAGTGCTTTTTCCACAGTTCTTTGTCCCACTGTTCTTCCCAGCCTGTAATTCACAGTGCATGTTGCATCACGTGCTTCCTTACATGCTGCTGCTGGAGTTGTCCGTGTTATGGTTCAGTTGCACTGTCTTTTTGCCTGCTGTTAATTCTTCAAGTCCACGATGTTCTGTCTGTCTTCATCAGGAGATTGTCTGTCCTTTGAGCTTCTTCTCAGGATCGGGACAAAGTGAGAGGTCAAGCTGTAAAATTTTAAGCCAAAGCCTGTTTTCATCCCAATTCTGTTCATCTATGCTTTTGCCGCTGTACTCACGTTCTCAGGTTGAGAGAAATCCACCTGTATTAACACACTAAAGCATTTAACCCTTGTGTTGTCCTTGCGTCATTTTTGTCCTCTAAAGAAATCTTTTGCTATCAAAAATTTGTTTTTTATTCATCAAATGGTCTGAAAATAACAGAAGTTATTCATTACCATAGTATGCATGATTGGAATAAGTTTTAAGTAATTTGATTTATTTATGGGTTTTTTATTGGGTTTTATAACACCTGTGGTCCTCGTGGACAAAAATGACCCCAAAGTACAAAGTGTTGCAAAGGACCGTATTTTCACAACATACTGCTTTCAAACATCTTTGATCTTGGATCACTGATGTGTGGGGTCAAGCACTGGTCATAACAACAACAACAACAACAGGCAGCACAATGAGGAGGCAGGTGCTCTATATTCAATTAAATTTTATTTATACAGCACCAAATCACAACAACAGTCGCATCAAGGTGCTTCGTATTGTAAGGTCGACCCTACAATAATACATACACAGAAAGTAGCTCACAAGCCTCCATTGCACTGGAGATTTGCATACTTTGGAAATAATTCAACAGGTATGTGCCTTACCTTTGGATAAGCCGGCGTATGCCTACTCACTTCGATCACTGGTTCATGCCTGCCCGTTCGACCGCCTCGGACCCCGGATTTCTCCATCCGGGCCTCCAACTCTCCCTCCTCAATAACCGGACGAGCCCCCAAAATGTTACGGGTTCAAATATTGAGGAGGGATTCAAAATCACAACACTGGTCCAGGAGGGTTAGGTCAAACGATGATTTTAATGAACACACGTGTGGGGAGATGAACACTGTCACACACTCAGCGTCGATCTCCGCCCAATAATACACAAGCAGTTGTTTTTATAGCATCAGGGTATTATTTATGACGCTCCCTCATGCGTCAAAGCAGGTACAATACATGCATAATTTTCAAAACCACAAATGTTCTGTTAACGACTTTTGCCACAGTTTGAAAAGAACATTCTCTTCGTCTCCAAGCCAGGCGCATCCGGTAGCTCATCTCGCTCTTGCTTCTCCAAAACCTCAGATGCATGCTCTGCAACAAAACTGTCAATTCTGCAGGCTCAAAATGCAGTTGCAAGCTTGCAAAATATGTCTGAACTCTTACCTAGAAATGAATCTACCTACGATGTGTGTGTGTGGGTGTCTCGACCTCAATTGCACTCTATTTCACCTCTCACCTCGCCTACTAAAACTCACAACCAGACAAAGGCCACTCTCATATGTGTAACAATCTAACTAAAACTATATATGTATATATTGAATAAATGCTTTAATTAAATGCCACTACTCAAAGCTTAATAAAAAAGAATATAAACGAATAAAAGATAATAATGAATAACCTGGTTATTCAAATAGCCTCATCCAGACAGCTCCTCAAAATAACTACCAAAAAATGCACAAAGACATTTCAGAAGTACACTTCCTGACTTATTCTGAGTCATCTGTTACCAAGCAAACTCAAACGCAGCAGGTTGCTGAATACACTCAGGCCTTTATTCAGGCCTGTTTCTAGATTATATGTGATATATGTATTGTAAGCGTGTATGCAATCCTTCCATAGCTCTAAGCCCCTTACACAATAGATTGGCTGGACATATCGCCAGCCAAAGCTTTTGATCTTCAATTAATAGACTGAGCCACAATTCTTTTATAGGCACAAAATGCAATGTGTATAAAATGATTACAGTTGCACCTGCAATGAAAGATTATTATATGATTATGATACCACCTGTAGTACAGACTTTAATGTAATATCAACAGCTCCAATAAATGCTTTAATGAAATGATGTTTAATACAATGATAAAGATGATGGTTATGAACAGTAGCAGTAAAATAATTTCCCTGATCCCCACAGTACTCAGGGGAATAATCAGGGAATGGGAAACAGGAGGGAGAAACAGCTGGGAGAGATTAGGGCTAACAAGAGGGGGGCAGGTAAAACTGAATACACTGACATAGGACTGGGACTATCAAAATAAAACAGGAAATAAGAAAAAAATCACAAAAACGCAAACTTGACACTGACAGACAGACAGAAGAATATAACCCATGTAACAGAGAAGACAGTGACTTAAACTAGAGGCCAGAATAACAAATAATGTAAAGAGAACAAAACCAAGAATAACCCTTAATACAAAATCAAACCAGCACAACTCAAAAACCCAAACAAATCATAGTTTAGAAAAACACCAACACAGAAACAGAGAAAGCTGGGTCAAAAATTTTCCAAGACTTTTTCTTTCTTAGTGTAAAATCTCTTTTAAATACACATGACCAGACCAGCTGTAATAATACTGCTGTTTGTATGTGCATTCATACCCAAATCAAATCACTTTTATTGTCACAGCACATGCGAGTGAAATTCTTGTGTACAAGCTTCACAAGCAACGGTGTTGTGCAAAATACAAATAAAATAGCGGTACAAATATAAGAATGTATGAGCATTACTGAATATATATAGAGATATATATAGATATATACTCACACACGTATGTGTGTGGGAAGCTCACCTCCAATTATCCTTTCGACACACCGCACAACTCTCTGGAGAGCTTTGCAGTTGTTCAAAGCTGACCTCTCCCTTGTGTTTCCAAGGTTGTGAGTACAGCATGAACAGCGGCATTTTCCATGCTAATATTTTTTGTGGGTGTTGTGTATTACACATCAACAACCTTTTCAGATGTCCCTATAATCTCAGAGAGAAACTGTAAACATTTTGCAGTGGGCAAAATGATCCCGTACTCAGAGGGAGAGCTTTATTACAACAAAGTAAATGTCCTTGAACGTTGAGGGTGACGACACTTTGAATACAAGAACATATTGATTGTAACTACCCCTGTGTTTATGAGCCATCGCCCCTTTCACTTTGTCTTTACCTCCAACTTTTTACCTGCAACCAAGAACAAAGACCACCAGTCCACCAGTAGCAACAATCCCACCACAGTTTCTCCAGAAATTACATAGTTTTTTTTTTTCCTGTGGATATCACAATAGGAAAGTATGCAGTGAACTTTTTTTTTTTTTATAATTTTGTCAAATTCACTCTATTTATTATGGAAATCGTGGAAATTGCCAACAGCTGTTTGATGAAGACATAGTTTGATGTTTAGGATGAAACACAACCTAAACATACTTATTAACCTACTTATTAACCTAAGCAGTAATAAGTAGGTGATGAGGAATGTGAAGCCAAAAATGAGTTAAAAAAAAAGACAGAAATCTAACTGAAAGTGTGCAGAGTTAGTCAGTCAGATGGGTTTTCAGGGGAGGGTGAAATCAGTAGACAGAATGGCTCAGATGTTTTTATCCACAGATGAACAGAGTTCTTATAAAACAACCAACAGCTTCATTCCTGTGTGTTTGTGTTTCTGTGTGTGATAGACAGACTGTTTCCAGGAAATCAGGATGTGGGAGTCTCTTTGGGAGAACACGGTTCCCAATTCTGTTCCTTTGTGTGTGTCTTGTAACTAATGTGGGAGGAGCCATTGACAAACAGCTGGAGCAGAGAGCTGATCACTGAAAACAGACAGATTCAGACAGAGAGACAGACAGAGCTGTATCAGTGAGAGGTGGGACGCCGAAGACAGAAAAATGTCTTTTTTTGATTTCTGGAGCAGCACGAAGGAGAGAGGCGCGCTGCTGAGGAGAGCCAATCAGCTGAGGCTGAATCCTTCACAGCTGTAAGTCTGATTCAAACTGGTTTTCAGTGAAACGTGTGGGACAGTGATAGACTTTGGTTCACAAACCTGCACTCCTTCCTCTGTGTAGAACTGCAATCCTAAAATGCTATTACTATTATAATTACTATTACGATTGTGGCTCAAGAGTTGGGAGTTCGTCTTGTAATCGGAAGGTTGCCGGTTCGAGCCCCGGCTTTGTCAGTCTTGGTCGTTGTGTCCTTGGGCAAGACACTTCACCCGTTGCCTACTGGTGGTGGTCAGAGGGCCCGGTGGCGCCAGTGTCCGGCAGCCTCGCCTCTGTCAGTGCGCCCCAGGGCAGCTGTGGCTACAATGTAGCTGCCATCACCACTGTGTGAATGGGTGGATGACTGGTTGTGTAAAGCGCTTTGGGGTCCTTAGGGACTAGTAAAGTGCTATACAAATACAGGCCATTTATGACAATGGAGGATATTTTTTAGAAGCATTGCTTTAGCAAAAAAAGTAATAAAATACTAAGAAAATACAAATAATACCACAAATAAAACTGTGTTATTGGCACATAAAGCAGGTGGTTTATGGTTATATGGATCAAAATTAATGCTTCATATGTTTCTTTTACGGTTTCTTCTTTTTTACTTTTTGCTTTATTTGAGAGTTTTAGCATCTGAGAGTGGAGAGGAAAGAGGGGCAAAGTGTGCAGGGGACAGGCCTCTCTACTTTTACAATTAGGCTTAAAACTTCCCTTTTGATAAAGCATATCGTTAGGGCTGGATCAGGTGGGCGGCACAGGATTTCAGAAAGGATTTGTATTGATTTTGTATTGAAGACAGCCTTTGTTCTTTATCATTCACATCTCTGCAAAGTTTTCCTCAGTGAACACATAAAAAACACACGTTCAGCTACGCACCACCAACACAGAAACAGAGAAAGCTGGGTCAAAAATTTTCCAAGACTTTTTCTTTCTTAGTGTAAAATCTCTTTTAAATACACATGACCAGACCAGCTGTAATAATACTGCTGTTTGTATGTGCATTCATACCCAAATCAAATCACTTTTATTGTCACAGCACATGCGAGTGAAATTCTTGTGTACAAGCTTCACAAGCAATGGTGTTGTGCAAAATACAAATAAAATAGCGGTACAAATATAAGAATGTATGAGCATTACTGAATATATATAGAGATATATATAGATATATACTCACACACGTATGTGTGTGGGAAGCTCACCTCCAATTATCCTTTCGACACACCGCACAACTCTCTGGAGAGCTTTGCAGTTGTTCAAAGCTGACCTCTCCCTTGTGTTTCCAAGGTTGTGAGTACAGCATGAACAGCGGCATTTTCCATGCTAATATTTTTTGTGGGTGTTGTGTATTACACATCAACAACCTTTTCAGATGTCCCTATAATCTCAGAGAGAAACTGTAAACATTTTGCAGTGGGCAAAATGATCCCGTACTCAGAGGGAGAGCTTTATTACAACAAAGTAAATGTCCTTGAACGTTGAGGGTGACGACACTTTGAATACAAGAACATATTGATTGTAACTACCCCTGTGTTTATGAGCCATCGCCCCTTTCACTTTGTCTTTACCTCCAACTTTTTACCTGCAACCAAGAACAAAGACCACCAGTCCACCAGTAGCAACAATCCCACCACAGTTTCTCCAGAAATTACATAGTTTTTTTTTTTCCTGTGGATATCACAATAGGAAAGTATGCAGTGAACTTTTTTTTTTTTTTATAATTTTGTCAAATTCACTCTATTTATTATGGAAATCGTGGAAATTGCCAACAGCTGTTTGATGAAGACATAGTTTGATGTTTAGGATGAAACACAACCTAAACATACTTATTAACCTACTTATTAACCTAAGCAGTAATAAGTAGGTGATGAGGAATGTGAAGCCAAAAATGAGTTAAAAAAAAAGACAGAAATCTAACTGAAAGTGTGCAGAGTTAGTCAGTCAGATGGGTTTTCAGGGGAGGGTGAAATCAGTAGACAGAATGGCTCAGATGTTTTTATCCACAGATGAACAGAGTTCTTATAAAACAACCAACAGCTTCATTCCTGTGTGTTTGTGTTTCTGTGTGTGATAGACAGACTGTTTCCAGGAAATCAGGATGTGGGAGTCTCTTTGGGAGAACACGGTTCCCAATTCTGTTCCTTTGTGTGTGTCTTGTAACTAATGTGGGAGGAGCCATTAACAAACAGCTGGAGCAGAGAGCTGATCACTGAAAACAGACAGATTCAGACAGAGAGACAGACAGAGCTGTATCAGTGAGAGGTGGGACGCCGAAGACAGAAAAATGTCTTTTTTTGATTTCTGGAGCAGCACGAAGGAGAGAGGCGCGCTGCTGAGGAGAGCCAATCAGCTGAGGCTGAATCCTTCACAGCTGTAAGTCTGATTCAAACTGGTTTTCAGTGAAACGTGTGGGACAGTGATAGACTTTGGTTCACAAACCTGCACTCCTTCCTCTGTGTAGAACTGCAATCCTAAAATGCTATTACTATTATAATTACTATTACGATTGTGGCTCAAGAGTTGGGAGTTCGTCTTGTAATCGGAAGGTTGCCGGTTCGAGCCCCGGCTTGGTCAGTCTTGGTCGTTGTGTCCTTGGGCAAGACACTTCACCCGTTGCCTACTGGTGGTGGTCAGAGGGCCCGGTGGCGCCAGTGTCCGGCAGCCTCGCCTCTGTCAGTGCGCCCCAGGGCAGCTGTGGCTACAATGTAGCTGCCATCACCACTGTGTGAATGGGTGGATGACTGGTTGTGTAAAGCGCTTTGGGGTCCTTAGGGACTAGTAAAGTGCTATACAAATACAGGCCATTTATGACAATGGAGGATATTTTTTAGAAGCATTGCTTTAGCAAAAAAAGTAATAAAATACTAAGAAAATACAAATAATACCACAAATAAAACTGTGTTATTGGCACATAAAGCAGGTGGTTTATGGTTATATGGATCAAAATTAATGCTTCATATGTTTCTTTTACGGTTTCTTCTTTTTTACTTTTTGCTTTATTTGAGAGTTTTAGCATCTGAGAGTGGAGAGGAAAGAGGGGCAAAGTGTGCAGGGGACAGGCCTCTCTACTTTTACAATTAGGCTTAAAACTTCCCTTTTGATAAAGCATATTGTTAGGGCTGGATCAGGTGGGCGGCACAGGATTTCAGAAAGGATTTGTATTGATTTTGTATTGAAGACAGCCTTTGTTCTTTATCATTCACATCTCTGCAAAGTTTTCCTCAATGAACACATAAAAAACACACGTTCAGCTACGCACTCTAGGTACAACTACACGTCAAGAGTCCTGAATGTGTGAAGAGGAAGCCTTACGTAACTTACGTAACATCACAGGCAGAAATTTAAAAGACAGCAAAGTGTTAAGTTGATTAAAAAAAATCAAACAATAAAATCAAAAACTCCTCTTGATTGGAGGTTTTGTCAAAGTAAACATGATGTGACGTTAGCTGACCTCACTGTAACCCTCACCCATTTCTGTAGGTTGTGTGATGTAAAATGTTTCATAGCTTAGATATAAGACGCCCTACCCAGTTTAATGAGTCACTACTCATTGAACTGGGTAGGGCAGTGTTGGTCAAGTTACTTGAAAAAGTAATTAGTTACTAAATACTGATTACTTATTTTCAAAAGCATTTACTTAGTTACTTTTCAAAAACATGATACACAACCTGAATACGTTATAGAGCAATAGTCCTTCCAGCAAATTCTTTTTTTTCTGCATAATCCAGCATATAAAACATTTTTTTATGTGTTTACACTCACTCTTTCAAATACATGCAAGTAAAACACAGGAGAAAATAAACAAAAATCAAAGATTCAGCAGCTCCTAAATCTGTTGTCACCTGTTTAGCAGGAGTGGGGCGGGTAGAGGTTTGCCCACAGCGGTCATGTCATGGGGGGATCCGGCGGTTTGTCTGTGAATGTCACATTCCCGTGGCAGCGTGCTCTCTGCTTGCTCAGATTTGAAGTTTCATCTTTCGCTGTAGAAAGGAGTTTTCTTCCCACGCAGAGTGTACAGCAGACGCTAATGTTTGTGTCCCTTTTTACGGATTTAAACTCAAAGTAATGTGATTACTTCCACGCTTTAAACGCTGCGTGGTCTTACTTTCTCCATCGCTCCATATTATCCATTGTTGATCTGCACACGTCTGTTACCACGAATGTCGCACGCGCTTATGTCATTGTCACGAGACACTCTCACAAACAAAATCACGGTTTAGTAGCACAGTAACGCAGCATGCTTATGGGAAAGTAACAGTAATCTAATTACTTTTTTTGCAATAGTAGTCCCTTATATTACTTGTTAATTAAAAAAACTAATTGGATTACAGTAACGCATTACTTGCCTATCTCTGGTGCCTTAAATCTGACAAAATTAATTTCACACAAATACATTTAACTGATTTCTAAACTTGTGCGGTCTGTGGCGCCCCCTAAAGTAAACCCGTTTAGTGCTTTAGCTCGGGCTTATATCCCAGAGTGCTCACGACTTAATGAATGTTTTCTAAATAATCGGACTGTCATGAGAAGGATTAGTTTCAAACAGTGAAACTAACCTGTCTCATGACAGTCCGATCAAAACACCAAAATGCCACCCCTATTTTCCCCGTAGAACCCTGCTGCTAGGTGACAACAAGATCCGGGCAGCACTGCAGGGTGACAGCATGGTGTCTCTGCTGCCACCTGTGGGTACGGAGGTCTTCAGACACTTCACGGTGGCCTCACAGGAAGTCCAACAACAACATGTAACTGGCGCAAAGGAGCGAAAGACGTGGAAGGATAAATGGGTACTGATCAAACTTTCAGCTGTCAATAACTGATAACTAATAAGTGCACTCGATAACGCTGATCAACGGCATGACGGGAAGGTCCTGTGTGTAACCTAGGTAACTCAGAAAAACCTGCCCAAACCAGCTGCTCACCTGGAGACTGGAAAGTCCCTCCCCTTAATCTATGGGGACCTGCCCCCTCAGCTTCTCAACACCCCATTGGAGGATCTAGATCCCTTCTACCAATCACGCAAGGTCTCTGACCTGTCTCTTACCTGTCTGTCCCTCACCCATTTGTCTGTCTCTTACTTGTCTGTCCCTCACCCGTCTGTCTCTCACCTGTCTGTCCCTCACCTGTCTCTCTGCAGACCTTCATGGTTCTCAGTAAAGGAAACATCATTAACAGGTTTAGTGCTGACTCGTCTTGTTACCTGCTGAGTCCATTCAACCCACTGAGGACCCTCGCCATCAAGACCCTTCTTCATCCATATCCTTTATGATGTCATAGTGTCAGGAGCCTCTGTGTGGTCAGGTTTTAGCTCTCTGGACCAGGTGAGGTGAGTTTTCCCTGAACTCTCACACTTTCTTCAGTATATTCATCCTACTGGCAATCCTGAGCTTTGGTGTTCTGGAGTTCAAATTTCCTGTGGTGAAGTGAGTCACACACACACACACACACACACACACACACACACACACACACACACACACACACACACACAGATCTTTCATCAGGAGCAGAAAAACACGACAAAGTGATGAACAGGGCTGTTGATGGCAGCATCGATGAGTCACAGCATGAGAATGGTTTTAAAGTCTAAATCCATGCTAAGGCTCAAAGACAAAGAGCCAGTCTGTCCTCAGTCTGTCCTCAGTCTGACAGCAGCAGCACACACAGGTCTGTAAAGGTCAAACTGACTTTGCTCGCTGTTGTCGAGACAGGAAATGCTCAGAGTGTTCTGATATGTGAACAGATTTGTCATACAGACAATTAAGAGACGGCTTAAAAGGCCTGTTGTGATGTTTGTCCATCGAGACAGCTTTTGTGTGACTCGTCCATTTAGGAGAGATCTGCGGTGGAAGTGTTTGCCTCCTCTTCAGTATAATGGAAGCACTTTACTGTCTTGGGCTGGCTGTAGCTCAGGAGGTAGAGCCAATTCAAACTAACTAACTGAAAGTTTGGCGGTTCAGTCCCTGCCTACTCCAGTCTGCATGCCAAAGTATCCTTTGGCAAGAACCCTGAGCTGGTGTGAAAGCTCTCAATCAATCAATCAATCAACCAATCAACCAATCAATCAATCAAGGCTTTATTCGCCACATGCAGGTTGCCCTGCAGTGAAATGGGATCCCCCCGACCTTACACACACAACACAGACATCACATGGGGATACAGGTCGGAGATCGGTAGCGTTACAGAAAAAACACTGAAATGTACACTACAGTGGGAAAGTACAAGAGGAAAAAAAGAGACCTCTACTCATGCTGGGCACCTGGGAGGACAGCACGAGAAGAGGAAACAAAAAAACTCCTCTGCACAGAAAGCACATAAATGTCCACAGCACAACATTATGGAGCACGTGACAAGCCACAGGGTCGGGTGGGGGGTGAGGAGTAATCCGAAGCAAACACAGCAGCCATCCTGCCCTGCAGCTATTATTCCAGCGTGGGCCCAGACCCGCCGTGTTCTCCAGGAGGGAACAAGCATCGAAGGCGTTTGGAAAGGGAGGGGCCGCAGTGAGCTGCTCCAAGATGTGATCCAACTTTCGCTCAGAGGTGTTATTCTGAGTATTCACGGCAGCCGTAAGATTCTCCAAGATCTTAACCGTGCTGCACTCAGTAAGCCCATTCTGAGACGTCGCCCCTCGTCCCATCGTTTCAATCCCAGCAGGCAGCCTTGGGGGGGTTTGAACAGCTGGTTCCACTTTCTTAATTCTCCGATAAGTCAGGGCCAAGCCAGCTCCGATCAGCAAGAACCCTGTTATCATGGTTCCGAATAGGTAGATATCTTCAGCGTCCTCGATCCACAGTCCCACCAGGCACATGATCCTGCATGTCTGCCACCCGTCCATCGTGTATCCCTCCAGGGCACTCGGGCTCTCCCCAGCCCAGACTTCTCTGGTGTGAAAGCTCTCTGTCTCACGTTTATGTGAACAGGTACGTGTACATGGCAATCTTCGTGTTTGAGGCTCTGGTGAAAGTCGTGGCGAGAGGCTTCTGTGTGGGACGCTTCACCTTCCTCAGAGATCCCTGGAACTGGCTGGACATCATCATCATCAGCACCCTGTAAGGCTCAATAACACACCTCACACTCTCACACAGACTGTATGTAAAGCCATGAATCTGCATTCTTTCTAATGACCAGCAGGGGGCAACTTCAGGTTGCAAAAACAAAATTCAGTGTAATCTGTTTTAGATTTATTGGAAAACGGCTGACATGAAGTTGGTGAGACTTATTTCTCTGCCGTGATTCTCCGACACGTACAGTTATTGGAAAAGAAAGTTTTCACAGGACGATCCTGAGAAAAAAACAAGCCCAGCCTTATTGCCTTCATGGGAGTTAAGAGGGTAAGCAGCAGCCAGGTGCTCCTAATCGAGCCAGATTGATTAGTCATACAGAAAATGATCACATCAAGCTGTTGCTGCTGAAGGTGTCTCTGCAAGCTACTCATTGATGAGGTACAATTAGGACTGCTTATACTGTGAGTTTGTTAATGGAAGAGCTCCTCTTTGATCACTTCTTTAACCTCCTAGGACCTGGCGTCCACATGTGTGGACATCAAATTTTGGGTTATTTAGACCGAAATACTCAATTTCGCTCTACAACGGCCTGATATCCACTCACGAGGACATTATACTCCTACTGTTCTATTGAAATTTTAAACAAATATCCTCATATGTGGCTTTCATTTTTCTTAGAAACAAAAATTAGGTAAAAAAAAAAATCTGGTAATTCTTTATTTTTACATTCATCGGATCCCAATATGCCCAAATATCAAAGAGAAATTAAAAATGCATGCCGAGGAAGAGTTCGGATCTTAGGGGGTTAATGTTGGTTACAGATTAACGTGATCCAAAAAACAGGAAACAGTATAAAAGAGCCTTCACAATAAGAGCCTCTCAGTCCTGAATAACAAGGCTCAGAAAATACTCAAGAAATGTGATCTACCGATTGAATCCACTCAATGCTGGACATGACCTTTACAGTTACACCAACACAGTTCTTGTCAGTGTGGTCTCATATCTATAGATCCATGTCCGTGCAAATAAGGTGGGCTTTTTCCAGCTGCAAAGATGAAAATTATCTTTTTGCTGCTTTCACCACCACATCCACAGCCTAAGCAGAAAAGCCGAGATCTCTCCACGATGTCCTGGGTCTGCCCCGGGGCCATTCCTTTGTTATTACCCTTATATTTCGAGTTTAGTTGTTCCTTGGTTCAGGCACTGAAACTCCTTGTTTAGGTTTGGGACTCTTTCAGTGTTTGAATCCAGGCTGACATCAAACACTGTCCCAGCAAACTGACCACACAGAGACGCTTGATGTTTCTTAAGGCTTGGTAACAAGCTAACCTCCTGTAGCTGAACGCTCGCTGTGCTGCTCTGCTTTCCTGTGTAGCTTTCCTGTGTATGTCTCCTCTACCTTTGTCACTGATAGTTTTTAGATTTATATTAGGACACTAACTGTCACGTCCTTATCACCGGCTTTGCTTCTGTATGTTCTGCTCGACACACTTTGGCTTTTTCCTGCTCGGCTGTAAATGTGTCTTTATGTTTTACAGCTGCTTTAATCACTGCTTCATGATGATGATGATGATGAAGGTGGTGATGATGACTCTGTGTCTCAGATTGGTGTCACAGTTCGTAGATTTGGGGAAGTTTGCTGTGCTGATGACGATTTCTCTGCTGCTGAAGATCTTCACATGCAGCCGAGGTGTGTGTGTGTAGGTGTGTGCGTGCGTGCGCGTGTGTGTGTCTGTGTGTGTAGGTGTGTGTCTGTGTCTGTGTGTGTGTGCGCATGCGTGTGTCTGTGTGTGTAGGTGTGTGTGTGTGTGTGCGCATGCATGTGTGTGTGTGTATGTGTGTGTGTGTAGGTGTGTATGTGCGTGGGTGCGCGTGTGTGTGTCTGTGTGTGTAGGTGTGTGTGTGTGCGCGCGTGCGTGTGCGTGCGTCTGTGTGTGCGTGTGTGCGCGTGCATGTGTGTGTGTGTGTCTGTGTGTGCGTGCGCGCGCATGCGTGTGTGCGCGTGTGTGTCTGTGTGTGCGTGCGTGTGTCTGTGTGTGTGTGTGCGTGCGTGTGTGTGTAGGTGTGTGTGTGCGTGTGCGTGTGTGTGTCTGTGTGTGTAGGTGTGTCTGTATCTGTGTGTGTGTGTGCGAGTTGTATTCACAGCGTTGTGCTGTCTTTACAGGTCTGAAGAAGACGGTCGAAGCTCTTGTCCAATCGGTGAAGAGGCTTGATTGTGTCATCATCCTGACGTTGTTCTGCCTGAGCATCTTGGCTATGATTGGTTTACAGCTCTTCATGGGAACCCTGAAGAACAAATGTGTCATCTGGTCGTTGAACACAAACACGACAGAATTCGATTTCCACAACCACACCACCTCTCCAGGTACGATGGTCGTACCACATCCTGATTGGCCGGTTAGCCTTTTAAGACAGTTAGATGGCTGACTCGCAGGTCTTCTTCCAACATTACAATGAAAGCAGTGGAAAGAGATCTCATGTGAGATCAGGTGAACCTCTGAGGAAAAGTCTTCAGGTCCAAAAACAAAAAGTCCAAAAAACAGTTTTATTTGTTGTTATCAGATTTTAAAATCACCCGCAATAATGTAGATGCTGAAAATTGCAGCGTAAATGTGACCTTTAATCTGTTATTGAGAGTATTTCCTGGCTCAGTGATGTATTAAACATGTCCGTGAAGACAGTTCTGCAGCACAGTCCCTCAGTGCTCGTCCAGGGATGTTATCAGGACCTGGGGCTCTGCGAGAATTGATCCTGGTATTTGAAAGTTTAGAAATGTTCAGCTGGCTTTGTAGTGCAGACTTCAGCACCTGTCATCGTTGCCACCCCTGCCCTTAAATTAGAAAGGTGAAACATGATCTGTTTGTACGGTTTGGATGTCTGTCTGTCTTCTAGCAAACTATTACTACATTCCTGAACATCCTGATCCTCTGGTGTGTGGAAACCAGTCAGACGCTGAGTAAGTAAACATGAGTCTCTTTCATTCACTGACAACAACAACAATAAAAACAAACTGTTTTTTATGTGTTCAGGTGCTGTCCAGATGGTTTCAACTGTGTGAAAGCAGGAAGTAACCCAAACTTCGGATACACCAGCTACGACTCGTTTTTCTGGTCTCTGATGTCACTTTTCAGACTCATGATGCATGACTTCTGGGAAGGCCTGATGCAGTTGGTCAGTAACTCACTGATGACCACATGCAGGCTCCTCCCAGTACTCCGGTTGTCTCATCCGTTTCTCTCACCTGTCTGTCCCTTTGCAGACGTTGCGAGCTGCAGGAAAATCCTATCTGATCGTCTTTCTGTTCGTCTTCTTCCCGGGTTGTTTCTTCCTGCTCAGTCTCATTTTGGCGGTGGTTGTCATGACACGAGCGGAGCAAGAAGAGACTCAAGATGCCGAGGCCATACAAAGAGAAGAGGAGTTCGGACGGATTGTGGAGGTGCTGAAGAGGAGAGAGGAGGAGGAGGTCAGTAAGGACTCACTGCTTCCACAGGAATTAGGAGGGCAATGAGCAGCCAAATACTAATCAAATCTAATCAGATTTAGTTCATTGGTTGGTCATTAGTAAGTGTGTGCACCTCTTTAACAGCAGATTTTGTCAGTTTGCTGTGGAGCATCCAGGTGTGTGCTAACACAATACCACATTCTCTCCAGGACTGGGTGCTGCACCTTCAAAAACACAAAAGCAGGAATCAATGATCCACACACAGGAATAAAGTTGCTTCTTATTTGCTGAACCTTGTGTCACATGTTACAGGTGCAACTTTTTTACGTCTACCTAACTTACAGCCCTCTCTTCTTCTAAATTCTTACGTTTATCTCGACTTCTGGAACAGACTCAATACCGCTGTTGGGTCTGCGCTACAGCAGGCCCGCTGGTTCAGACTGATTCCCGTGAAGAAAGAAATACAGAACAGCAATCGATCAGTTTTCACATGCTACAGCAAGGGGAGGATCTCGGGGCAGCCCTTCTGCCCTCGAGCTCAGATTACTCCAAAGAACCAGCCCCCGCTTGCAGCCTTTTTTTTGTGTGACACACAGTTTACACAAACACCCACTGTAAAAAACCCCTATGGTCACAAAAGGTTAAAACACTGCGTGTGTGTGTATGCATGTGCGAGCATGTTTGTGTGTGTGTCTGCATGTGCACGTGAGTGAGTGTGTGTGGATGGGGGTACGTTTGTGTGACTTCCTGCTGAGGATGTGCCTACAGTTACACTATAGCCCCCCCTCACCATTCAACAGGCTGGGGAGGGCAACAGAAACAGAAGAATGTCTCTGAGCGTACAGTTTAAGGCCAGGCTTACAAATTTAAGTACAATAATGGCAACATTTAACAATTTCAGCCTAACAACCGCCTTTCCTGGCCTCACTAGTATAGCAACACACAATGCCCTATCTCAACAATCAACCTACTCTGTGCGCTTCTCCAGAGAAATAAACATGAACTTAAGACGCCTGTACTAATAATAACTGTTATGCATATATAAACAAATGATTCATTATGATACCACACTGGGCATTGCAGCAAATTCACGGCAAGAACTGATGCTCAGAGAGACCACAGAGAAACCCCAGTTACTGTGGCTGAGGTCCAACAGCCCCACCTCAGACTCTACAGGCCTCATTAAGCAGGTTGATGGGCTCCATGGCCACGACAAAAGGAATCGCCTTTATTGGCCGTGTATATGCTCAGACACATACAAGGACTTTGGTTCCGGTAGATGACGACTCTCAAGCACAGCAATGTAAATCACAACAATATGTAAACAACACAATAGAAACAATATAAAATAACCATAAGGTGTGTGTCTCTAGGAGGAGAGCCACACCAACAGCTGAGCTCTGACAGCTTTCGTAGAGCACTGGCACACTAGGCCCAGGTGTTGCCAGTGTTGCTAAAACATTCCACACCTGTACAAAATGTACTGGAATAACACGAGTAGGTCTATTATCGGGCTTTAGTTCTGTTCATATATCAAACAAGTCCTATTCTTCATCAAAATATCCTTCCATCTGTGTCTAGCATGTGACCGATCCTGCAGACCTGTCGGCAGCTGATGCCAGTGTGCATTTAAAATCCAGCTGTTCCAAAAACCTTTCACCAGCTTCTTCTCAACTTATTGTGTCAGCCATGACCCTGTTTGGAAACTGTTCAGAGTACTGTGGGATGGCTCTGCTCAAATCGTCATTTAGCATAACTGAGTTTGGGTGTTTTGTTATGGACAGCAGGCTTCCAGCAGGGCAGAGACTCCAGAGCAACAGGACTCACTGCAGAAGAAGAAATCAGCTGCCAGTATACGAGCTACTAAGCAAGAATACGTTGAAGGTAAACAGATATTTACCTCCACCTCTTTAACCTCCACCTTCCTTCATTGGGACAGGACATTACAACACGCTCCGTTACTGAGAGCAGTCACAGGTACACAAACACAAAGAGCCGAGGCTCTGCAGACAACTTAATGCTGACACAGTTTGTGGCCTCACAGAGTAGCTTTGTGTTGCAGAGGCAGAGGAGCACCACCGGCCTTTGTGCTGCACCTGCACTGACGCCTTCCTGAAGGGGGACTGTTGTGGCTGCTGGCGATGGCTCAAACAGCAGTTTCACACCTTTATCACGAACCCTTTCTTTGACCTGGTCATCATCATCTGCATCATTGTTAGCACCATCTTCACAGCCATGGAACATTACCCTATGATGGAGGAGTTCATGGAGACCCTGGTCATCGCTGATCTGGTGAGTGTTGAAGAAGTGTCTGCAGATCCTGTTATCTCCTACTTGGTTAATTTAATGGCAGCTTCTTCACTGCAGGCCAAAATCAGGACTTTTCCATTCTGCTCCCTTAGTTTGATGTAAACTTGATCAGTCGGAGGGACCATATGTTCTTCTTCGATGTGCCTCCATGACCAATTTAGTGATGAATGCTTTTAGCGGGTTCTTCAGCCACCTAGCAAGAGTGGTTTAAAATGTCCACTCAGAGCAACTACATCACAAATGGTAACAAACCAACGGTACAAACCTGTAAACGACCTGCATGACTGAGAGGAAAAGCAGCACAGTGAGGTAAAAATGTAACGGGGGTACAGTATAAACCTCTGGCAAGTCTCGAGAAAAGTAAAGATAAGCTGGGATTCAGAGGGAGCTTTGCTGAGGTTTATTTACACCGTGAGTCTTTTTGCAGTAACAGTGATGCCTGGTCAGAGTGATCTACCTTTACATGTGTGACATTTCACAGGAAAATTATTGTTTTGTTGGAACTTCTACTTCTGCACGGGACTCGGTGTGTTCGAGGTTTTTCGTCCGCCTGTCTGCCGATGGTTGGATGAATTGGATGCAAAACATGCTTCTACCCTGTGACCTCTGACCCCTTTGAACTGTGCAGGTCTTCCGTGTGATCTTTGCAGCTGAGATGATCATCAAACTTGTCGCACTGGGCCTGCATGGATACTTCCAGGTCAAATTTGTAGTTTCTTCTCAACAGTTCAGCGATCTGCCATTTTCAAAGAAACATTTGTGATTGTTTGTTGTCGTGGTTACAGGTGCGCTGGCATATTTTCGACTTTATCCTCGTCATCATTTCTCTGGTGCAGCTGGGACTGGCTGACGTTGAGGGTCTATTTTTGCTGCGCAGTTTTCTTCCGGTTAGTATAACATCACCATTACCGTCACCATCATCATCGGTTCTCACGTATCTTTCTGTTTGTCCAGTTTCGGCTGGCCCGTTGGTGGCCGATGCTCCACATGTTTTTGAAGATCGTCTGGGCCTCAGTGGGGAACCTGACTCTGGTTCTCTTCATCACGGTCTTCATGTTCTCTGTGGCGGGCGTGCAGCTGTTCCAGTCGGACTACAAAGCTAACATCTGTCGCATTTCTCATGACTGCCAGCTTCCTCGTTGGCATATGGAAGACTTTTTCCACACCTTCATGCTTGTCTTCAGGGTCTTGTGTGGACTGTGTTTAGAGTCTTTATGGGATTGCATGGAGGTCTCGAATGATGGCATGTGTGTGACCTTCTTCATGATTGTCCTGATTGTTGGAAAGCTGCTGGTGAGTCTCTTTACACTCAACAACCTAGAATGACCCAGTCCACCTTAGTCCATCAGGAGTTTTTGAATGAGTTCCTGGTCTGTTTGCAGATCCTACATCTGTTCCTGAATTTATTGTTCATCAGTGATCAGCTGGTGGATTCAGAAGACAAAACAACAAACATCCTGCAGAGTACCATGAAACAGACCAGAACCTGGATCCCCAAGAGTATCTGGACTTTGTGGGGGAAGAACCAAGATCACAAAGGTGGTTTTTGTTTGTATATTTGTCTTTGTAGGTTCTCAGTTATCCAGGTCACAGTAATCCAAGGAGCTTGTTTTGTGCCATTACTTTATTGCTGTTTTGGGGGTCTGCATTATTAACATGGAATGTAGCTATAACACTGGCACAGCCACAACGAGGTAACATATTAGTCAAAGTCAAGCTAAACTTTATTGTCATCTCCGCTAAATGGCAAATGGTAAATGGCCTGTATTTGTATAGCGCATTACTTAGTCCCCTATGGACCAAAAGCACTTTACACTCCATTCAGTCATCCGCCCATTCACACACTGGTGATGGCCAGCTACATTGTAGCCACAGCTGCCCTGGGGCGCATTGACTGCTACAGCCAGTGCAGCATATAAAGACAAGACGACGAGGGTCCGGTTACATCAGTGCAAAAAAACCCTAATAAATGGATATAAAAGGAGTAGAAAAATAAATATACACTTAAGACTAAGACTTAGTGAAGCCCTGTCTTGAAGCCTGAAACTGGATGTTTACAAACTGTATGTGTTGAGTGAGGGTTAGATCTGACTGCGACAGTGAGGGACTCTGCTCACTACTCATTGGTAATAAGATATAAAGTGGATTCACACATAGCAAAATCAGTATGGCCCAGATCTGGCCCACACAATGTGTTTACACATGGCCCACTTACCCAAAGAATGATGTCCCTTTGGTGGCCTAGATCTGGTTTGCCAGAGGTGGCCCACACATGGGCCAGCACAAGACCAGTTGCAGACACACTTGTGGTCCTGATCTGGCCCATGTGTGGATTCCCTCTGGCAAACCTGATCTGGGCCACAAAAAGGGACGTCATTCTTTGCGGTATATGGGCCATGTGTAAGTTGTGTGCAGCCACGGGCCAGTTGAAAACACACTGCTGGCCCAGAACAGTTTCAGCTCTGGCCCCAGATGTCAGCCTAATGTGTCCCTTAATCAAGCCATGTAATAACAACATAATGGTGTGAAATGAACATGGCAAAACTCTGTTCAGACAGTGAATGGACTGATTCTTATATAGCACTTTTTTACTCACCCATATTACTCAAAATGCTCTATACAACATGCCACATTCACCCAATCACACACTTTCTCTAAACTGAGTGCTTCCTAACTACATTCCTACACATTCACACTCTTGACATGCAGACTGGAGGAACCAAGGGTCGAACCACTAACCTTCCGATCAGTGGGTGACCTGCTCTATCTCCTGAGCTGCCGCCACCCAGTGGTAAACATGAGTAAACCCTCACTAGGTTTTGGATAAAGTGTACACTCACAAACCTGTCAAACCTGCATTTGAAACGTTGGCTACCATAGCAGTATAGCATTGCAACATGGGTCTTCTAACTAAAATAGGAAATAGGAACATAAATAGTGCCATCATTGCCAGACCTGGCCCACATCTGGTTGACACACACACTGCCATGACACCAGTCAGTCAGAAGTGCCAGTTTGATGCCAGATCCGGGCCAGACCTGTGTGCTTTGTGGGTTGTAGTTCCAACCTAAATCCTCCCGTGCTTCCTTCTCCTCAACAAGACTTCAAACTAGTGACTGAGACCATAAATTCATTAGTGAGCTGAGAGATGAGGTGAACTCGAGACTCATTTTTATGGGCTCAAATTGTGGTCATAAATATTTTGTACTTGTAAATCAGGATTTGTATATGTAAAAAGAATTTGTGTGTGGACAGTCTTGTCCTGTGGAGGTGGCTCTTCTATGTTGTGCCATGCGCTGGTGAAGTGGCTGTTTGGTCTCTCCAATGTAGAGGTCTGGGCATTCCTCGCTGCACTGTACAGCATACACCACGTTGTTAAGTCTGTGTTTTGGAGTTTTGTCTTTCGGGGAACCAGTTTTTGTCTGAGTGCGTTGCTGGGTCTGAAATGTTTCTGGTCTTCTTTTCTGTGCCTCTTTGCTGACTTTATGAACGCCCAATTATGATAACCGCATGTTTTAAGTGCTTCCTTTACATGTGTGTGTTCCTTCTTTTTCCCTTCAGGCTTAGAGGGAACATGTTCTGCCCGGTGGTGTAGGGTCCTGATTACTCCAAGTTTGTGTTCCAGAGGGTGATGGGAGTCAAAGAGGAGGTACTGGTCCGTGTGTGTGGGCTTCCGGTAAACTTCGATGTTGAGGTTGCCATTCTCTTCAATGTGCACAGAGCAGTCCAGGAAAGGCAAACAGTCGTCCTTTGTGTCTTCCCTGGTGAACTTGATGTTCTTATCTACAGCGTTAATGTGCGCAGTGAAGGATTCCACTTCTTGTGTCTTGATTTTGACCCAGGTGTCATCTACATATCTGTACCAGTGGCTGGGTACTCTTCCTTTGAAAGAGCCAAGAGCCTTCCTTTCCACTTCCTCCATGTAAAGGTTGGCTACAATAGGTGACACGGGGGAGCCCATGGCACAGCCATGTTTTTGTCTGTAGAAGCCTTCGTTGTATTTGAAGTATGTTGTGGTGAGGCAGAGGTCTAACAGTGTGCAGATCTGATTGGGTGTGAAGTTGGTCCTGTCCTCCAAGGAGCTGTCTTCTTGTAGTCGTTTTCTGACCGTCTCCACGGCCTCCGTGGTGGGTATGCAAGTGAAGGGAGAGACTACATCAAAGGACACCATGGTTTCATCTGGATCCAGGGGAAGTTTCTGAACCTTGTCGGTGAAGTCGGTGGAGTTCTTGATGTGGTGTGGGGTGTTCCCCATGAGAGGTGCAAGGATGGTAGCAAGGTGTTTAGCCATGTTGTAAGTGGCTGAGTTTATGCTACTGACTATGGGTCTGAGTGGGACCCCTTCTTTGTGGATTTTAGGAAGTCCGTAAATGCAGGGTATGGCATCCCCTGGATAAAGGTGGTGATATGTAAGGCGGTCATTGATTTTGTCCTTTTCAAAGTCTTGAAGACAAGCTATAACTTTCTTTTTGTAGCTGCTTGTGGGGTCTCACTTTAAGGCTTCATAGGTATTGTTGTCACTGAGGAGCGTAGTAATCTTTGTGTGGTAATCTGTAGTGTTTAGGACCACAGTGCATCTTCCCTCATCAGCTGGTAATATAGTGATGTTGTGGTCTTTGCTCAGGGAAGCGACGGCCTTCTTTTCTTGTATTGTGAGGTTGGATGGAGGGATTTTGGTACTGGAGAGGGTGGCTGAGACTTTCATCCTGATTTGCTCTGCTTCTGTCTGTGATAATTTATTAATCCATATGGCGGTTTCTGTGGCTGTGATGAGGTCCACTATGGGCAACTGTTGCGGGGAAACGGCAAAATTGAGTCCTTTGGCTAATACTTTCTTTTCAGGTTCAGTGAGGTTCCGGTCTGAAAAGTTCTTTACCCATTTCTTCTGACTGTCTTCAGTTGTGTTTTCTTCTCTGAGTTGTGTAGGTTCAGAATGAGGGGTGTGTGTTTTTGAAAGCAAGATGTGAAATTTCCTGCGTTGTCTTTCTTTTCCTTTAGAGTGTTTGGCCCGCTGAGCCTTGTCCACAAACTTGTAAACCTCTTCTAAGATTGGAGAGGGTAGAAGGGTTTCCAGTTCCTGCAGAGTCTGGCTGATCTTGATCTGGAGGGCATCTATAGTGAAATGGACCTGTCTTATCCTTTCACTTAAAAGCTGACTTTGTGCTCTCTGTAGAATCAAGTCTGCTCTGTGTCCCCTGACAGTGGATCCAAGGCGCAAGCTCTTAGGAACAACTTTGCTTTGTCTGCATCTTAGGTTGAAATGGAGATGGTTCCTATAATCCGCTAGTTTCCTTGATTCCCTTTCATACTCCCGCACCAGTTGAAGGGTGTTCCTCCCAAAATGTACGGCAATATGTCTGTGAAGGTTCTCAGTCATGCAGGTCATCGTAGTCTAAGGAGCTTGCAAAGAAAAGCATCTGGAATTCTTTAAGTTGCTTGAAGACGTCTCACCTCTCATCCATGAAGCTTCTTCAGTTCTAAGGTCAAATGACAAAAATGACAAAAACTGGTTCACCCGAAAGACAAAACTCCAAAACACAGACTTAACAATGTGGTGTATGCTGTACAGTGCAGCGAGGAATGCCCAGACCTCTACATTGGAGAGACCAAACAGCCACTTCACAAGTGCATGGCACAACATAGAAGAGCCACCTCCACAGGACAAGACTCAGCAGTCCATCTGCATCTAAAGGTCAAAGGTCACTCTTTCAAGGATGCCAATGTTCACATTTTGGACAGAGGGGACAGATGGTTTAAAAGAGGAGTGAAAGAAGCCATCTACAGGGAGTGCAGAATTATTAGGCAAATGAGTATTTTGTCCACACCATCCTCTGCATGCATGTTGTCTTACTCCAAGCTGTATAGGCTCGAAAGCCTACTACCAATTAAGCATATTAGGTGATGTGCATCTCTGTAATGAGAAGGGGTGTGGTCTAATGACATCAACACCGTATATCAGGTGTGCATAATTATTAGGCAACGTCCTTTCCTTTGGCAAAATGGGTCAAAAGAAGGACTTGACAGGCTCAGAAAAGTCAAAAATACTGAGATATCTTGCAGAGGGATGCAGCAGTCTCAAAATTGCAAAGCTTCTGAAGCGTGATCATCGAACAATCAAGCGTTTCATTCAAAATAGTCAACAGGGTCACAAGAAGCGTGTGGAAAAACCAAGGCGCAAAATAACTGCCCATGAACTGAGAAAAGTCAAGCGTGCAGTTGCCAAGATGCCACTTGCCACCAGTTTGGCCATATTTCAGAGCTGCAACATCATTGGAGTGCCCAAAAGCACAAGGTGTGCAATACTCAGAGACATGGCCAAGGTAAGAAAGGCTGAAAGACGACCACCACTGAACAAGACACACAAGCTGAAACGTCAAGACTGGGCCAAGAAATATCTCAAGACTGATTTTTCTAAGGTTTTATGGACTGATGAAATGAGAGTGAGTCTTGATGGGCCAGATGGATGGGCCCGTGGCTGGATTGGTAAAGGGCAGAGAGCTCCAGTCCGACTCAGACGCCAGCAAGGTGGAGGTGGAGTACTGGTTTGGGCTGGTATCATCAAAGATGAGCTTGTGGGGCCTTTTCGGGTTGAGGATGGAGTCAAGCTCAACTCCCAGTCCTACTGCCAGTTTCTGGAAGACACCTTCTTCAAGCAGTGGTACAGGAAGAAGTCTGCATCCTTCAAGAAAAACATGATTTTCATGCAGGACAATGCTCCATCACACGCGTCCAAGTACTCCACAGCGTGGCTGGCAAGAAAGGGTATAAAAGAAGAAAAACTAATGACATGGCCTCCTTGTTCACCTGATCTGAACCCCATTGAGAACCTGTGGTCCATCATCAAATGTGAGATTTACAAGGAGGGAAAACAGTACACCTCTCTGAACAGTGTCTGGGAGGATGTGGTTACTGCTGCACGCAATGTTGATGGTGAACAGATCAAAACACTGACAGAATCCATGGATGGCAGGCTTTTGAGTGTCCTTGCAAAGAAAGGTGGCTATATTGGTCGCTGATTTGTTTTTGTTTTGTTTTTGAATGTCAGAAATGTATATTTGTGAATGTGGAGATGTTATATTTGTTTCATAGGTAAAAATAAATCATTGAAATGGGTATATATTTGTTTTTTGTTAAGTTGCCTAATAATTATGCACAGTAATAGTCACCTGCACACACAGATATCCCCCTAAAATAGCTAAAACTAAAAACAAACTAAAAACTACTTCCAAAAACATTCAGCTTTGATATTAATGAGTTTTTTGGGTTCATTGAGAACATGGTTGTTGTTCAATAATAACATTATTCCTCAAAAATACAACTTGCCTAATAATTCTGCACTCCCTGTATGTCCACTGTGAGCGACCATCTTTGAACAGAGGCAGTGGTTTACGACACCAACTGTCTGCCATCTATAATCCAGTTTTGAGTTCCCTCCCCAGACGCCTTAACATCCACTCACATCCTGGGCCATCTGACCTCAGGAAATCACATGATAGGGTGGGGCCAGGTTTCACAATGAGCTCACCCGAAACCCTGGCTGATTGTGACCCACACCCGTTTTCACACCTTGGCTCATGTGATTAGAGGATCATCAGGGGGTCCTTTTCTCCCTCTTTGGGGGGATACCCCCACTGGGTGGGACTCTCCACCATTTGACCTTAGAACTGAAGAAGCTTCTTGGATGAGAGCTGAAACGTCTTCAAGCAACATAAAGAATTCCAGACGCTTTTCTTTGCAAGCTCCTTTGACTCTAGAAGAGTTTTTGGTTTTTTTGCTGGTTCTTCAAATATTCAATAAAAACATGTATGCTAATTCATAACGAAGAAACCCCCCCCCCCCACCTGTCCGCAGAGCTGTTGAAAAGGCTCTGGAGGTCCCTGTATAGAGCACGTAAACCTGTGACACAAAAATCACAAAACTCGGACAACCACAGGCTGTTTTCCTTCGTGGTGATGAAGGAAAACGCTGGGCTGGCATGTAAAAGGGCATTTATTCCCTTCAAGGACCGGAAGCTCCATAAAGCACCCCCCCAATAGCCAAACCCATCTGTTCTCTGATTGGATAGTTAAATTTGTGATTGACATGACATTGGCCAATCAGATGAAAGGAAGAAAAATAGGGTCAAAATGCGCACTTGTAACTTGAAACTTGAGTGCAGAGTTTCACACGTATTTTTTGGATAAGTCCACAAACAAATTCTTTTTACACATACAAATCCTGATTTACAAGTACAAAACTGATTTACAAGTACAAAATATTTATGACCACAATTTGAGCCAATACATTTTCCCATATACTTCCAAATGTTCAGGTTTCTTTTACAACCAGAGGAGTCGCCACCTGCTGGACATTAGAGAGACTGCAGGTTTGAGGCAGTGTTGCCTTCATGTTTCAGGTCATCCTCACACATACTCTGTTGTTAGTGGTTTATTTTTTTTCTGTAGATCATATTTGGATTTCTGTGTCTTTTTTAAGTTTTAGATTTAGAGCTTTTAATTTGAAAATATTTTCATGTTTTCCTCATTTGCAGGTGACACTGAAAAAGACAACAAGGAGGAGTATCTGGCCTTAAGCTCTGTGAGCTCAGATCAGCTGACCCTCGATGATAACCACACAAACATGGCCGCCTGGGAGGCCCCCGTCGCTGTGGCTGAGATCGAGTTTAGGACGCCTGAAAATGCACAAGAAAAGGAGACGCAGCATGTAAAGCAGATTCTACTGTTTTTGATCCTAGAGCAGAATTTCATGTTAAAAGTAAATACTGATGTGTGATGCAGCTTCGGCCTCGAGTATGAACAGCAGATAAACATGTTTGTGTATTTATTATTACACAGTGCTATTTTCCTCACTGTGATCCCTGTGCATGAAGAACATCTCTCCACACTCGATGTGATTGCAGCATCATCAGAGCTTCAGCATAACTGCAGTTGTCTTTATGATGAATTGAGTGAAACACAGCGATGAGACTGCTTTCACACACACATCCACAGCACACAGGTTTAAAGCAGACGACTGGACCGTGTAAAGTTCAGGTTTTAGTTTGAAATTCATCAGCAGCTGCTGATGTTAAAATCACTGCAACAGTTTAAAGAAGCTGCAGGTGATCATCAGACTTTTACAGGACTGAAATCAGCCATCCTGAATTCACAGACACAGTAAAGACCCGAGACATAAACCGCGTGAGGTTTCAGAGTGTGAACACTTAGTCCGGTGACAGTATTTTAAAGTAACTAGGACATTAAAGTTTATTTATGTTTGTGAACTTCTGTGTCTGCAGTGTGACGTCATGCAGAAACGTAAAGATGAAACGCATCCAGAACCTGAGGACTGCTGCTGCAACAGTATGAGCACACACACACACACACACACACACACACACACACACACACACACACACACTGTTATATCAAATTATTATATGTAAAATAGTTTAAACCTGCAGTGACAAACCTTTGTCTCCATCTTCTGGCAGTGAGAGTAATTACGTAAATGCTGAGCTTTGGTAAACGTGTTCATGTTTCATCATATTTGGATCACACAGACTCAGATACCTGCTAATTAGTGTTCAGTAACATCCAAATAAAATCCTCAAGTTTCAGTCCCTGAAACTGGACCTCAGAGTTCTTGAATGTCTGTTGGTCCAGTTAACCTCACAGCAGCCATATTATTGGTCAGATGATTGCAATAAAAATGATCCAAAAGGCTCCAACAGCACAAACACGGTCCAGAGGTCCAGTTCAGGGACTGCAATTGGCAGACAGCTAGCAGCTACACCCGCCTGTGTCACCATCCACCTGTTAGTCAAAGAGGCCCCGCCCCTAATAATGCCAACTTTAAGGCTCAATACAAACCTTCTCTCACTCTCTTACAGTTGTCATGAAAGGGGGAAATTATGGATATGGATTTGGTCTCAGGCTGTAAACATGTTTATTTGTGCTGTAAAGTTTTAACATAGGGACATGTTAAATCTATGGGGACTGGCTCACTGCTGGAGCCTCTGCTAGAGGAACTGCAGCTTTTGGTTCTGTGCATGATTTAGTTTTCAGTGCCTCAGTTTGATGGATGATGTAGACCCAATTTAAAAGTTCAACAAACTGTGACATACAGAGATGATATCAAAGTTCCTGCACTGCAGCTGTTTCCGTTACATCAAGAGAACAGAAGCCAATCAGTCAGCAACGCCTCTGATGTGTTTCAGGCTGTTACATCTGCTGTCCGTTCCTGGAAATAGACACATCCCAGGGTACCGGCAGGGTCTGGTCTAACTTCAGGAGAGCCTGCCTCTGCATCGTGCAACACAAATTCTTTGAGGGCTTCATCGTCTTCATCATCCTGCTGAGCTGTGCAGCTCTGGTAAACAGACATTGTCAATACATATTTGACAATATACATTATGAATTCATGTCACATTCAAACCCTGAACTCACTCGGACATGAACACGTTTTATCTTCCTGGCTTAACTCCACACTGAAACCACTGAGCTAAACATATGGCACTGATAGCGACCTGCATGAACCCACAGACAGTTGATTTGGTTTTTGAAATCACTTTTGGATCAGTGTCTTGATGCATGCTCAATCATCCAGGTAAGTAAATCCCAAAGGTTGAATCTGTACACCTGGTCGTAACGTTTTCAGGAGAAACTTTCATCATCAGGGGACTTCTTCAGTCTCAGCTGACTGCAGGTCTCCAACCATATAAACAGGACATTTGCACACTGACTGAAACTAGCACCACTGAAGGAACAATGGGCTGGGAGGTCAGTTCCTTCATCGTTAATATGCAAATTCTTTTGACCATTGATCAAAGACGATTGATCAATAACCATGAGTCCCATTCACAGAGAGTTGGGGAATGGCTGCAATCACAGCATTGTAAGATGGTAACAGATGTACCCTTAGGCCCCCTCCTCCATTCAGAGATGGTCTTTCCCTTTTCACGTAAATGGCCTCCTTGGCTCCGCCTTCAAACCAGCGTTCCTCCCTGTCCAGGATGTGAACATCCTCATCATTGAAAGAGTGTCCACTGGCCTGTAGGTGTGAATAGACTGCAGAGTCCTGGCCTGACGAGGTGGCTTTTCTGTGTTGTGTCATCTGCTTGTGCAATCTACTGTTTATAAGGTTGGAAACCTGCAGTCAGCTGAGACTGAAGAAGTCACCTGATGATGATGAAACGTTTCTCCCACTGAAAACGTTCAGAGGAACTGAATCAACCTTTTTGGGTTTTGGAGCTGTTGGGGTGGTTTCCTGTTCACGGGTAGAAAAGTTATGTCTTATTATTGCAGAGGTGCTGCTCTAAAAGACACAAAACATCCCCTCACTAAGGCGCCAGAGTTGCAGATGATCACAGTCTACAATATTAGAGAGAGGATCACAACAATCAGATGACAAGAGCAGCCCTTGGTGACAGTGGGAAGGAAGAATCCTTTTTTTAACAGAAAGAGACCTCCATCTGAACCAGAATCAGGGAGGAGCAGCCATCTCCTGGATGTGTCGGAGGGTGGTGGGAAAAAACACAGACAGAAAAGAAGAGCTCATGAAGAACAAACAGGACAGCAGGTCGTCTGTTAAACCAGAAGGTCACACTGCTAGAATGACAGTGGTTGTCCTCAGATCGTCTCATATGCTGCTTGTTGTGAGTAAACAGGCGTGTGTTTGTGAACAGGTTTTTGAGGACATCTACCTGGGGCATCGTCCAGTCTTGCAGAGAGTTTTGAAGATTGCAGACCTGGTGTTCACCTTCGTGTTTCTGGTGGAGATGCTACTGAAGTGGATCGCTTTTGGATTCAAGAAATACTTCACAAGCTTCTGGTGCTGGCTCGACTTCCTCATCCTAGATGTAAGAGCACAATCGGCAGCACCGATTATTGGCAGTATTTTACAAAGCCAGTCACGGAGGGACCACAAGCCAGTGTTGTCCTAGTGCTGGTCCCAAGCCTGGGTAAATGGGGAGGGTTGTATCAGTAAGAGCATTCTGACTAAATCTTGGAATGAACGAAAAATGATGTGGGGCATTTAACCATGTGTGGAGCTGGGGATCATAGACCCACCTCAGCATTGGTGATGGCACTGAAGCTAAAGGACGGGCTGTTCATGTCTGAGATGTGGGCGGCTTTGACAGGATGTCAGTATTTGACGTTGTAGTAAAGAAATGGGGTTGTTTCAGTTTGAACAGATAAACTAACAGCACACAGTCAGGATGGGTAAGATGAACCTGCTGCTGCTGCTTCACTGCTCTCCTGTACAATGAGGTCAGTTCAATTTAATCGAGTTCAATTCAATGTTATTTATATAGCACCAAATCACAACAACAGTTGCCTCAAGGTGCTTTACACTATAAGGTCAAGACCCTACAGTAGTGTTAAGGAAACAGAGAAAACCCAACAATAATATGACCCCCTATGAGCAAGCGCTTTGGCAACAGTGGGAAGGAAAAACTCTTTTAACAGGAAGAAACCTCAAGCAGAACAAGGCTCAGGGAGGGGCGGGGCCATCTGAGGCGGGGCCTGATGATTTAAGACCTTATTGGTTTAAGAGTATGTGAGGAGCAGGATTTTGAATTCTGGATTTAACAGGAAGCCAATGAAGGGAAGTCAAAACAGGAGAAATCTGCTCTCTCCTTCTAGTCCCTGTCAGGACTCTTGCTGCAGCATTTTGGATTAACTGAAGGCTTTTCAGGGAGTTTTTAGGACTTCCTGATAATAATGAATTACAGTCGTCCAGCCTGGAAGTAATAAATGCATGAACTAGTTTTTCAGCGTCACTCTGAGACAGGATATTTCTAACTTTAGAGATGTTGCGCAAATGGAAGAAAGCAGTCTTACATGTTTGTTTAATATGTGCGTTGAAGGACATGTCCTGGTCAAAAATGACTCCAAGGTTCCTCACAGCATTACTGGAGGCCAAGGTAATGCCATCCAGAGTATGAATCTGGTTAGATACCATATTTCTAAGATTTTCAGGGCCGAGTACAATAACCTCAGTTTGATCTGAATTAAGAAGCAGAAAGTTAGCGGCCATCCAGGTCTTTATGTCTTTAAGACATTCCTGCAGTTTAACTCATTGGTGTGTGTTATCTGGCTTCATGGACAGATAGAGCTGGGTGTCATCTGCATAGCAGTGTAAATGTATGCTATGTCTTCTAATGATGCTGCCTAAGGGAAGCATGTATAATGTAAACAGAATTGGTCCTAGCACTGAACCCTGTGGAACTCCATAATTAACCTCAGTGTGTGAAGAGGACTCTCCATTTACATGCACAAACTGGAGTCTATTAGATAGATATGATACAAACCACTGCAGCACAGTACCTGTAATACCTACAGCATGTTCTAATCGCTCTAATAGGATATTATGGTCGACAGTATCGAACGCTGCACTGAGGTCTAGCAGGACAAGCACAGAGATGAGTCCACTGTCAGAGGCCATAAGAAGATCATTTGTAACCTTCACTAAAGCTGTTTCTGTGCTGTGAACTCTATGAGTAGTAAGAAAAGTTTATTTATTAAGTTTATTTATTTATTAAGCACTTTTCACAGAGTCGCTGTACACAAAAGGGTCAAATAAATCTGAACATTAAGTGCTAAAATATTCAATAAAAAGATTTGATAAAATAAAATAAACAGGTAGTTTTAAAATAAATAAATAAACCTATAATCATTCCAATAAAACTTCTGAAGCCTGTTTAAACAAAGATTTTAGTCCACAGAGTCCACTAAGTGTAGTTGTGGTGGTAGACTGTTCTACAGCCTTGGTGCCACAGACTGAAAGCCTCTGTGCCCCCTCGTCTTTAGTCATTTACAGGGAACAACCAAAAAATCCAGAGTCTGTGAATGAAGAAAGAAAGCAATGATTTGTCCAAGCTGGAAAACAGGTTATTACAATAGTCTAAAAATAACTTAGAAATGTTACTTAAATGAAATGAACAGCAATATGATGAAGATTTTATATGCAAGTCGAAGCCAGAGAAGAATCCAATATTACAGCCCGTATATGGCTCAACTCCTTGAACGGTCCACCATATACAAGCACAGGTGAGCCCATAAATGGCAGGAAGTAAACATTCATTACTAAATAAGGAAACCAGAATCTTACATGCAAGCGTGCCTGCAGTTAAACGCTATAGCTAATAGCATCCCCCACCATGCTAGATGTAGGGGAGGAAAAATATCTGCACGCAGTTCAAGAAAAGGTTTAGAGTTTTAAACACAACAATGACAACTTTTATCAGAATGACTTCAACAGAGGCAATGGTTTGTTCTAACAGAGACGGTCCTATCAGATAAGTAAGAAGAAAACCTAAGGCAGAGCCACATACACCAGCCTAAACCTCAAGCCTGTCAGGCAGAATGTTATGGTAAATGGTATGAAAGGCTGCACTAACACTGGACAGAATGATAGCAGAACAGTACCCTGCATCAGAAACCATTCAAAGATCATTACAGATTCATTATACAAAAGACAGAGTAAAGACCTGATTTCCTACAGTTGAAACCTGACTGAAACTCTTCCAATAAGCCATTCCTCTGCAGATGATCTGTTAGCTGTTGACAACTACTGTTTCAAGAATCGATAACATGAAGGCTGGGGATTGGCCTATAATTAGCTAAGACAGCTGGGACAAGGGGTTGGTTTTAAGTAATGTTTAACAGCTGCCATCTCGAAGGCCTGTGGCTTGTAGCCGATTATTAGAGACAGGTGGATCACATTGTCACCGGTGTGCTGTCTTCTAGGTGTCTCTGTTCTCCCTGATGGGCAACATGCTTGGATACACCAGCCGGCCTCTGAGAGCTCTGAGGACTCTGAGGGTCCCGTCTCGCTTCAAGGGCATGAGGGTGAGGCAGGCACTCATACAGATACAGACATTGCCGAGCAGGATGTAGGTGTACTCTTCTGCTAGAGAAAGAAGATCAAATATTTATAAAATTCTTTGCTTGTTAAATGATTTGTAGGGTTCGTGTGACTTTCTCTTTTGCTCTACTCATCATTGTGTTCCCTTTTTAGGAGATTTGACTCCTTAGGGTGTGTCTGTTATTTCCCATAGACACTGAAGGTTTGTCCTATCCATCATCATTCTCCTTATTTGCAGGGCATCTATCCCTAACAGTTTCTTCAATCTCACCCAACTCGGGGAGCGTTCATCAAACAATCTTTGTCTTCTTATTTCTCGGTTGTCCATCCTACAGACGTGGCCCAGGTATTTTAATCGCTGGTGTAAGCAGAAGGACTTTATCACTTTTGTCTCAGTAATGCGTGCAGGTCTGCATTTGTGAGTTTTAATCGCCAACCCGTTATTCAGCCTCCCAAATCTGTATGACCACACAAAAAGAACACACTGTCCTTTGACGTTCAGAGGAAAGTTTTTCCATACTTGAGGAGGTTACTCCACAGACTGGCGGCTGTGCTCCGTTTGCTCAGCCAGGCACAAGACTGGGTTCCCCAGGGTGTAGCTGTCCTAATGACAGAGGTGTGAGAGGCGACTGGTCTTACCAGGACTTATCAATGCCTTGTAGCTCTAGTATAAAACCAGTTGCATGTCACACAATTTACACCCCAAGTTGAATGATTGTTTACGTTGTATATCATTTGCTTAGTTTTTGTTTACAGGTTTTCAGGTCTTTCAGTAGCTAATAGTGAACTTTCCTGGCAGAACTAAAGTCCTGTTGGATGGAGAGCCAACGTGGAGGCAGCTTATTAACTGGATGTGAGCTGATTCACAGCAAAGACCTTTTTGTCTCTCTGTCTGTGTGCAGGTGGTGCTGAAGGTGCTTGCCGTGACGCTGCCCTCCATGTTCAGCATGCTGCTGGTGATTTTGGTCATCTGGCTTGTCTTCAGCGTGATAGGAGTGAATCTGTTTGCAGGAAAGTTTTCTTACTGTTACAATGAGACTTCAGAGGAGCTTTTCTACTTTTACGTGGTGAACAACAAGACTGAATGCTTTTCACTGATGGATCAGAATTTCTCTGAGGTCAACTGGAAGACGTGGACGTTTAATTTTGACAATGTGGGGATGGGTTTCCTGTCGCTGCTGATCATGGTCAGTGTGAACACTCTAACTTGTTAGTTAGAATGCATAAAACCATCAACTGTGTGGAAAAAACATAACCAAGCTAACTAAAATCAGTATCATTTAGTAATACAGCTTGAATTCATTGTTTTTCTAATGAAACTCTGTTGATTGTGGGTCAGGGGACATCTTCAGGCTGGATGGACATCATGTATGCAGCTGTGGACTCCAGACAAGTCAGTATACACTGTTGTAATCTCCCAATTCTTTTAATCTTTGGGCTGAAGGAAGGACAATACTCGGTGTATAAATGCTCGATCGACAATCATTTATTTCCATACAATTCAACACTTATGAGCATTAGAACCATCATGATGGGGAGACCTGCCTGCAGAGGGTCACAGCGAGTCTCAAAATGGTGACGGGTTACACAGCCTCTTATAGCTCCTAGCAGCCCCCACCTAGTCGTAAAAGCCTAAACATTCACATTCTTTCTCTCTTACGGCGCCTAAGTTATGACCTCGGCTCCCTGTCTTTCTGCTCTCTGTAAGGTGGGGGTATGGAATGTGGTTTATCTCTTCTGCCCTAGACACCAAGTCTCCTGCTTACAACCTTCTTTTTATGATTCAACAATAAAGCATGTCCAGAAAACAGTGTAACACATTCACAGCAGATCAAGGATACAGAGTGATGCACACTTATCTAATGAACTACAAAAATGATTATGTTCTTTTAACCCAAAAGTATAATGAGGACTAAACTACATACACAGCACACCATCTAAACTAAAGGATAATATATGTCCTACAGCTGTTATCATAATTCAACTACTTTGATTACATATATAAGGTAACATATGATAACAGAATAATATCACAACACGCTGGATCAGTACTGTTACTGTTGCTGTTATTACTGGTATATTACTACTGTGTGTGTGTGTTAAAACCACTGTGTGTGTGTGTGTGTGTGTGTGTGTGTGTGTGTGTGTGTGTGTGTGTGTGTGTGTAGGTGGAAGACCAGCCGCACTACGAGATCAATGTGTACATGTACCTGTACTTCATCTGTTTCATTATCATCGGCTGCTTCTTTACGTTGAACCTCTTCATTAGAGTCATCATTGATACGATCCACCAGCAGAGACACAAGATAGGTCTCACACACGCACACGCACACGCACACACACACACACACACACACACACACAGTTGGGTATCAGTCTGTAGAAGCTCCAGTGTTGGCTGAATTCGTTCTTCCTGTTTCTGTCAGTTAACTTTGCTCTTGTCTCTCATCTCTACTTCGGAGGGAAACATGTTTTTGTGACGGACCAGCAGCAGAAATATTTGAGGACCATAAAGAAACGATTCTCTGAAAAACGCAACAAAACCGTTCCACGACCTCAGGTCAGTTCAGACATAGTTCTTCAGTCTTTGTCAACTGCTGGCTGATTTTCATTTTCAGCCCAGTCCTTGTACCCGACCACTTTCAGAAGATTACCCAACTCTGACCCATTCAGGCATAAAAGAGGCTCCTAACTCAAGGGATGAACTAATGTTGCGTCCACACATGATGCACATGTTATGCAGAGTGAACGGACTCTCTGGCAGAACACACAGAGGCGCAGGGAATGCAGGAAGTGCTCTTTATTTACAGTGTCAGAATTATTTACACAGGATGGGAGATTATGTACACTGATAAATAAACGGAGGGAAACCAGGGAAGGGGGCTGACACACACTCGGAGGGAAAGGGGTAATCTGCGCACGCAGGGTGGATCTACGGAAAAAAGAAAAACGAAACTTTAGGGGAAGATACCAAACAACCGGTAAGAAATGGCAATAAATATGGGGAGAGTTGGAGAGCTTACTTGTCACACAAGCTGTACAGGCTCGTTCGAGGATCTCCGGGATGCGAGGGTAAGGCTGAGGGTAAAGGAGAGACAATACTCCGACACCAGACGTCTGTCGCGCTGCTCCTAAATAACGCTCCATCAAATAACGTCTGATGTACGGCCGGTGTGCCAGCATCCCATGACACACCGCCCCGCCTACCTGTGCTGAAAACAGAAGCAAACCCATGACACCACACCAGAGAAACCCCACCAACTCCTAATAGCACAACTCAGCAAACAACCAGTTTGAAGTTGTATCTTTGAGCTCTTTTGCTGAATTTGTGAAAAATGCCAAAGGAATGGGAACAAATTATGTGTTTTTGTGACGGGCATCTGGTAACTTTGACAGGAAACTGGACAGAAGAAGTTGTGCGAGGCCTAAAAAAACAAATCTACAACAGATGAAAGTAATGTCCTCAAGAAACAGGAAAAAATCGAGCAAAGACCTGACACAGGACCAGAGAGAGACATCTGGTATTAAAGAGCAGCTACGGACCCACTGATGAGACACTGAGAAAAGGTGTCTCAGGTTAATTTGCAGATTAAGAATGTAGAAATAACACAGTCAGAGATACTGTATGGTCCAGGAGAGGTGGCAGAGGATTGGCCGGTTGTCCGAGGGCTCTCACACACACTGTCACATAAGCTAATGGGGTTCTGAAAATGTGGAGAGCATAAAGGTACGGTGTTTTTCTAACAACAAGCCATGGATAAATCCTGAAATAAAGGCTCTCCTCAAGGAGACGAAGAGAGTCTTTAGATCTGGAGACAAACAGGAGCTGAGAGTTGTCCAGAAGAAGCTGAAATGGAAGATAAGGCAAGGGAAGGAAAATTACAGGAGGAAGATAGAAGAGCAGCTGAAACACTAAAACATCAGAGGGGTTTGGAACAGCCTGAAGACAATCTCAGGACAAAAACCAACCGCCCAGGCTGCAGGAGACTTGGGGTGGGTGAATGACCTAATATGTCTGTGAAGGTTCTCAGAAGTTCTCAGTAAATGACCTAAATAAATATTTTAATAGGTTTGATTAACCACCTCCCCCTCCCCCAGCATCGTCCCCCCGTTGCAATCTCCTTAATCTTGAGGGACTGTCTGTCATTCATCTTGGTGGCGCTGTCACTTGGTGTTCGCTCGCTCTGTGGTAGAGTATCACTTCCTGTTCCTGCTCAAACACAGTGGTGTTTCTGAGTAGCTTATTTGCTTAGCAATTTAATTAACAACTTTTAAATACATTCTTCTTTCATAGTATAATCTTCACGTGCTTCATCCGAAGCACACTTTCTGTGTACTCACTACCTAATTTATAGCCAAAGTATTCACTCACTGTGTCTGTACTGTTTCGCTAGCTTAGCTTAGCTCGTAGCCGACTCGTTAGCACCATGGCTACTTCACCTGTCCCTCCTGCACTTTCTTGCTCATTGTGTCAGATGTTTAGTTACTCCTCGGCCTCCTTTAGCAGTAATGATATCTGTAACAAATGTAGCATATTTGAAGCTCTGGAGGCCAGGATTACTGAATTGGAGACTCGGCTTCGCACCCTTCATTCACCCGTAGCTAGCCAGGCCCCTGTAGCTGGTGCAGCCGAAGATAGCGTAGGCCCCGCTAGCTGTTCCCCGGCAGACCCCAAGCAGCTGGGGAAAGAGGGCGGCTGGGTCACGGTGAGGAGGAAGCATAGTCCTAAACAGAAGCCCCAGGTACACCACCAACCCGTTCATGTGTCTAACCGTTTTTCCCCACTCGGTGACACACCCGCCGAGGGTCAAACTCTGGTAATTGGTGATTCTGTTCTCAGACATGTGAAGCTAGAGACACCGGCAACCATAGTCAATTGTCTTCCAGGGGCCAGAGCAGGCGACATTGAAGGAAATTTAAAACTGCTGGCTAAGGGTAAACGTAAATTCAGTAAAATCATAATTCACGTCGGCAGTAATGACACCCGGTTACGCCAATCGGAGGTCACTAAAATCAATATTGAATCAATGTGCAACTTTGCTAAAACAATGTCGGACTCTGTAGTTTTCTCTGGTCCCCTCCCCAATCAGACCAGGAGTGACATGTTTAGCCGCATGTTCTCCTTAAATTGCTGGCTGTCTGAGTGGTGTCCCAGAAACGATGTGGGCTTCATAGATAATTGGCAAACCTTCTGGAGGAAACCTGGTCTTGTTAGGAGAGACGGCATCCATCCCACTTTGGATGGAGCAGCTCTCATTTCTAGAAATATGGACAAATTTATTAAACCCCCCAAAATATGACTATCCAGAGTTGGGACCAGGAAGCAGAGTTGCAGTCTTACACGCCTCTCTGCAGCTTCTCTCCTCCTGCTACCCCCCCAAAAACCCATCTCCATAGAGACTGTGTCAGCTTCCAAAAAGACAAAAAACAAACTAAAAACCAGCAACAAACAACTTAAACATAAACAATCACAAAGAAAGAACAATACAGTATCCACATCTGAACCAAAGAGTAAAACAGTGAAATGTGGATTATTAAATATTAGGTCTCTCTCCTCCAAGTCTCTGTTAGTACATGACTTAATAATTGACCAACAAATTGATTTACTCTGCCTTACAGAAACCTGGTTGCAGCAGGATGATTATGTTAGTTTAAATGAATCAACACCCCCGAGTCATTCTAACTACCAGAAACCTCGAAGCACAGGCCGAGGGGGCGGTGTGGCAGCAATTTTTCACACCAGCCTATTAGTCAACCAAAGACCCAGACAGACTTTTAATTCATTTGAAAGCCTGATGCTTAACATTGTCCACCCCAGCTGTGAAACTCAGAAACCAGTCTTACTTGTTATCATCTATCGTCCACCTGGGCATAACACAGAGTTTCTCTCTGATTTCTCAGACTTTATATCTAATTTAGTTCTGAGCTCAAATAAAATAATTATTGTGGGTGATTTTAACATCCATGTAGATGCTAAAAATGACAGCCTCAACATGGCATTTAGTCTGTTATTAGACTCAATTGGCTTCTCTCAAAATGTAAAAGAACCCACCCACCACTTTAATCACACTCTAGATCTTGTTTTAACATATGGCATAGAAACTGAACATTTAACAGTGTTTCCTGAAAACCCTCTCCTGTCTGATCATTTCCTGATAACATTTACATTTACAATAATTGATTACACAGCGGTGGAGAGTAGATTTTATCAAAGTAGATGTCTTTCTGAAAGCGCTGTAACTAAGTTTAAGAATATAATCCACCCACTGTTATCATCTTCAATGCCCTGTACCAACACAGAGCAGAGCAGCTATCTGAACGCTACCCCAACAGAGGTCGATTATCTTGTTAATAATTTCACCTCCTCACTACGTACGACTCTGGATACTGTAGCTCCTGTGAAAACTAAGGTCTCTAATCAGAAGTACCTGACTCCGTGGTATAATTCTCAAACACGTACCCTAAAGCAAATGACTCGTAATCTGGAGAGGAAATGGCGTGTCACAAATTTAGAGGATCATCATTTAGCCTGGAGAAATAGTTTGCTGCTTTATAAGAAAGCCCTCCGCAAAGCCAGAACATCTTACTATTCATCACTGATTGAAGAAAATAAGAACAACCCCAGGTTTCTCTTCAGCACTGTAGCCAGGCTGACAAACAGTCAGAGCTCTGTTGAGCCAACCATCCCTTTAACGTTAACTAGTAATGACTTCATGAACTTCTTCACAAATAAAATTTTTATCATTAGAGAAAAAATTACCAGTAATCATCCCACAGATGTAATATTATCTACAGCTACTCTTAGTACCATTGATGTTAAGTTAGACTCTTTTTCTCCAATTGATCTTTCTGAGTTAACTTCAATAATTACTTCCTCCAAACCATCAACGTGTCTTTTAGACCCCATTCCTACAAAACTGCTCAAAGAAGTCCTGCCATTAATTAATTCTTCGATCTTAAATATGATCAACCTATCTCTAATAATCGGCTATGTACCACAGGCCTTCAAGCTGGCTGTAGTTAAACCTTTACTCAAAAAGCCATCTCTAGACCCAGCAGTCTTAGCTAATTATAGGCCAATCTCCAACCTTCCTTTCATATCAAAAATCCTTGAAAGAGTAGTTGTCAAACAGCTAACAGATCATCTGCAGAGGAATGGTTTATTTGAAGAGTTTCAGTCAGGTTTCAGAGCTCATCACAGCACAGAAACAGCTTTAGTGAAGGTTACAAATGATCTTCTTATGGCCTCTGACAGTGGACTCATCTCTGTGCTCGTCCTGCTAGACCTCAGTGCAGCGTTCGATACTGTCGACCATAATATCCTATTAGAGCGATTAGAACATGCTGTAGGTATTACAGGTACTGCACTGCAGTGGTTTGTATCATATCTATCTAATAGACTCCAATTTGTGCATGTAAATGGAGAGTCCTCTTCACACACTGAGGTTAATTATGGAGTTCCACAGGGTTCAGTGCTAGGACCAATTCTGTTTACATTATACATGCTTCCCTTAGGCAGCATCATTAGAAGACATAGCATACATTTACACTGCTATGCAGATGACACCCAGCTCTATCTGTCCATGAAGCCAGATAACACACACCAATTAGTTAAACTGCAGGAATGTCTTAAAGACATAAAGACCTGGATGGCCGCTAACTTTCTGCTTCTTAATTCAGATCAAACTGAGGTTATTGTACTCGGCCCTGAAAATCTTAGAAATATGGTATCTAACCAGATTCATACTCTGGATGGCATTACCTTGGCCTCCAGTAAAGCTGTGAGGAACCTTGGAGTCATTTTTGACCAGGACATGTCCTTCAATGCACATATTAAACAAATATGTAAGACTGCTTTCTTCCATTTGCGCAACATCTCTAAAATTAGAAATATCCTGTCTCAGAGTGACGCTGAAAAACTAGTTCATGCATTTATTACTTCCAGGCTGGACGACTGTAATTCATTATTATCAGGATGTCCAAAAAACTCACTGAAAAGCCTTCAGCTAATCCAAAATGCTGCAGCAAGAGTACTGACAGGGACTAGAAAGAGAGAGCATATTTCTCCTGTTTTGGCTTCCCTTCATTGGCTTCCTGTTAAGTCCAGAATTGAATTCAAAATCCTGCTCCTCACATACAAGGTTTTAAATAATCAGGCCCCATCTTATCTTAATGACCTTGTAGTACCATATCACCCTATTAGAGCACTTCGCTCTCGCTCTGCAGGCCTACTTGTTGTTCCTAGAGTATTTAAAAGTAGAATGGGAGGCAGAGCCTTCAGTTTTCAGGCCCCTCTTCTGTGGAACCAGCTTCCAGTTTGGATTCGGGAGACAGACACTATCTCTACTTTCAAGATTAGGCTTAAAACTTTCCTTTTTGCTAAAGCATATAGTTAGGGCTGGACCAGGTGACCCTGAATCCTCCCTTAGTTATGCTGCAATAGACGTAGGCTGCCGGGGGATTCCCATGATGCATTGAGTTTTTCCTTTCCAGTCACCTTTCTCACTCACTATGTATTAATAGACCTCTCTGCATTGAATCATATCTGTTATTAACCTCTGTCTCTCTTCCACAGCATGTCTTTTATCCTGTCTTCCTTCTCTCACCCCAACCAATCACAGCAGATGGCCGCCCCTCCCTGAGCCTGGTTCTGCCGGAGGTTTCTTCCTGTTAAAAGGGAGTTTTTCCTTCCCACTGTCGCCAAAGTGCTTGCTCATAGGGGGTCATATGATTGTTGGGTTTTTCTCTGTATCTATGAAGCGCCTTCAGGCGACTTTTGTTGTGATTTGGCGCTATATAAATAAAATTGAATTGAATTGAATTGAATCTCAGGACTTCACACCTCTCAGCTTCACACCTCCCAGCTCCCAGTCATCACACCCACCCCGGCTTCTGTGGACTCCAACATACACACCCCTCCTCGCAAAATCCACTCTTTCTATCTCAGCACTTCAAGTGAGGAATGAGCTTCGCAAGATCAAGGTGAGGAAGGCTGCAGGTCCAGATGGCATCAGCTCCATTCTCCTGAGGTGCTGCGCAGATGAACTGTGTGGCATTCTAGGATATCTGTTCAACCTGAGCCTGTCACTGGGGAAAGTTCCACAGCTGTGGAAGACCTCCTGTGTGGTACTGGTACCAAAGACCTCCCATCCCAAGGACCTCAGCAGCTACAGGCCGGTAGCCCTGACATGACATCTGATGAAGACCCTCGAGAGGTTGGTTCTAAACCATCTGCGGCCCCTGGTGAGGTCTTCATTGGATCCGCTGCAGTTTGCTTACCAGCCTGGCATCGGGGTGGAGGACGCCATCATCTACTCCTGCACCGAGCTCTGACTCACCTGGAGAAGCCTGGAAGCACTGTGAGGATCATGTTCTTTGATTTCTCCAGTGCTTTCAACACCATCCAGCCACGACTTCTGAGGGACAAGCTGGAGCTATCGGGAGTGGACCACCACATGTCCCAGTGGATACTGGACTACCTCACAGAACGCCCACAGTATGTGAGGTCACAGGGCTGTGTCTCTGACATGCTGGTCTGCAGTACGGGGGTCCCACAGGGAACTGTGCTGGCACCGTTCCTCTTCACCCTTTACACTGCAGACTTCTCCATCAACTCCCCACGCTGCCACCTACAGAAGTTCTCTGACGACTCTGCCATAGTCGGCCTCATCACAGGTGAGGACGACTCAGAGTACAGACAGTGGACTCTGGACTTTGTAGACTGGTGTCAGCAGAACCACCTGCTGATCAACACCAGGAAAACCAAGGAGTTGGTGGTGGACTTCCAGAGACGCAGACCCACCACACTGACACCAGTGAACATCGAGGGAGTGGACATTGAGATAGTGGACTCTTATAGGTACCTGGGTGTTCACCTGAATAATAAACTGGACTGGAGCCACAACACTGATGCTCTTTACAGGAAGGGTCAGAGCAGACTCTACCTGCTGAGGCGGCTGAGGTCATTTGGAGTCCAGGGAGCGCTTTTAAAGACCTTCTATGACTCTGTGGTGGCATCTGTCATTTTTTACAGTGTGGTATGTTGGAGCAGCAGTTTATCGGCAGCTGAGAGGAAGAGGCTGGATAAACTCATCAGGAAGGCCGGCTCTGTTCTGGGATGCACCCTGGACCCAGTGCAGGTGGTGGGAGACAGAAGGACTGTGGCCAAAATAACATCTCTGATGGACAGAGCCTCCCACCCCATGCATGTAAATGTTGCTGAACTGCAGAGCTGCGTCAGTGACAGACTGCTGCATCCTCGATACATGAAGGAGCGTTTCCGCAGGTCCTTCCTCCTCAGACTGTGCAATCAAAACTGCTCCCAACAATCATAGGTACATCTGCGCTGTAACTGCAATAATTTAATCAACCGATTCGCACAACAACCTGGTTTGCCTCTTATCTGTAGTTAACTTTATTTAATTTAACACTAGATTTACTAACCCTGCGCAAATTTGCGTAAATCCCCTGAACCTAAAACCTATTAGAATTACTGACTTTTTTATTTTCTGGCGCAAGTCCCAAGGTGTTATTCACCCCTGCTGAGTTTTTCACAGGTCATCAGCTCGATTCTCCTCCTGCTTCTGTTGTGCAAACCACCCATTGCTCATTTGCATTTGTTCACTCAGAGTAGCTCAGATCAAAGGCAGGAGAAAAATCTGTGTTATAACCCTCAAAAATGCCTGCCATATCTATACAAAATATCCCACACATTTACTGACCTGCAAATATGAAAGACACACATTCACAATATATGGACAATTAAAGGATTATTCTATTCTATTCTATTCTCTCGCCGTCACTCCTAAAACTTCCCCCTCTTCCTAAACAACCAAATGTCATGTTGCCATATCATTTTTGATTGGTCGACATTGTACAAGTGATTCAGTAGGTCTAAGTGTGGAGTACTTCAGGTCACCAGCTGGAGTTTTTTCTTCCCATTTTTTTAAGTGCGTGGTAATCAGGGTACACCTGATTGTTGGAGTCATATTGTAGGTCTTACCTTGAGGAAACCGTCATAGTGAACTTGTGCTAAACGAATGCAATGAAATCTTCCAGTCATTCGGGTACAAGTAGCCAAACGTGAGTACAGGGACAGGGTGGAACAACAGTTTGACAACCCTCGGAGTATGTGGCAGGGACTAATCACAATCACAGACTTTAGAAGGAAAACCAGCACACCGCAGACCACGGCCTCTGTGTGTGAGGATCTAAACGTATTCTATGCTAGATTTGACACAGCGAACACCATGAGACCGGACAGTGTGCGCACCGCGGATGACGTCAGTGCGCACACTGTGTCTGAGGAGGATGTGCAGAAGTGCTTCAGGAAGGTGAACGGACGCAAAGCTACTGGTCCGGACGGGATTCCCAGCCACGTCCTCAAGTCATGCGCGGCTCAGCTGGCTGGAGTGTTTACACACATCTTCAACCTTTCCCTCTCTCTGTCTGTAGTCCCAGCCTGCTTCAAAGTGGCCACCATCGTCCCTATTCCCAAATCCTCCACCATCTCATCATTGAACGACTGGCGACCTGTAGCCCTGACCCCCATCGTGAGCAAATGCTTCGAGAAGCTGGTCAGAGGTTTCAACTGCTCTTCACTACCCAACTCACTGGACCCTCTACAGTTTGCATACCGCTACAACAGGTCCACTGATGATGCCATAGCCCTGACACTACATACTGCCCTGTCACACCTGGAGAAGAGAGACACGTATGTGAGAATGCTGTTTGTAGATTACAGCTCAGCATTCAATACCATCATTCCCTCGAAGCTGGACAGTAAACTGCAGGATCTAGGACTGAGCAGCTCCCTCTGCAGCTGGATCCTTAACTTCCTGTCTGACAGACTCCAAGTGGTCAGGCTGGGCAGCATCACCTCATCCCCCATCACACTGAACACTGGTGCTCCACAGGGGTGTGTACTGAGCCCTCTCCTGTACTCACTCTACACCTACGACTGCACGGCCACTAACAACTCCAACATCATTGTGAAGTTTGTGGACGACACTACAGTGGTGGGTCTTATCACCAACGGTGATGAGACGGCTTACAGGGAGGAGGTCAGCGCCCTGACCCACTGGTGTCAAGACAACCATCTCACCCTCAACGTCGCAAAGACAAAGGAGTTGATAGTGGACTTCCGGAGGTGCAGAGAAGCACACACCCCCATCACCATCAACGGTGCTGCTGTGCAGAGAGTGAGCAGCTTCTGCTTCCTTGGTGTACATCTGGCTGAGGATCTTACGTGGTCAGGACACATAAACAAAACAGTGAAGAAGACGCAGCAGCGCCTCTTCTTTCTCGGGAGACTGAAAAGATTCGGCACGAGCCCCCGCATCCTCAGGACCTTCTATCGCTGTGCCATTGAAAGCATCCTCACTGGATGCATCACCACCTGGTACGGCAACAGCACCGCTTACAACCGCAAAGCTCTCCAGAGAGTAGTGCGGTGCTCTGAACGGATAACTGGAGGTGAGCTTCCCTCCCTCCAGGACATCTACAGGAAGCGGTGCCTGAGGAAAGCGGGGAGGATCATCAAGGACTCCAGTCACCCCAGCCATAAACTGTTCAGACTGCTTCCATCAGGAAGGAGGTTCTGCAGCATCCGGTCCCGAACCAGCAGACTGAGAGACAGCTTTTTCCATCAGGCCATCAGACTGCTGAACACTTCATAGACACCTCAGCTTCACTACTGGAACTTCAACATTATGCACTCCACACTGTATATAAATGCCACTTGTTTTGCACATGTCCAACTACCAACCTCTGTATATTTTATATATTTTATTTATTGTTTACTCTATTTAATTTGTAAAATATGTATAGACACACACACACACACACACACACACACACACGTAGATATTTATATTTAGTGTACACATTCAGTAATGCGCATACACTCTTATATTGTACATATATTTATTCATATAATTCTCAGATTTAGCCATTCTTATATTTTGCTTGTTCTTATGTTATTGTATTTTTACACACCTCTGTTGCTTGTGAAGGTTGCACACAAGAATTTCACTCGCATGTACCGTACCAGAGTACCTGCACATGTGATGTGACAATAAAAGTGATTTGATTTGAAAGTTAATCTCGCTTCCATTGGCCCAAAGATGTTTCTCAGACCTGTGCACGCTCCTTTAGATGTTTTCTGGTAAAATCTATTCTAGCACTTCTTGAGTGTAACCAGTAGTTTGCATCTTGTTGTAAACTCTCTGTATTGATCGTAGACTTTCAAAGAGTTTCACCAACCTCCTCAAGAATCCCCTTGACTCAATTAGATGCTCTGATCCTAAATACAACACCTTGAATCAGTTTCAGGTTTTGTAACTGCTTAAACTTTCATTGAATAATGAGGGAATGGGCTTTACTGTTTGTCACCTTTGAGCCTCTGAAAACGGGGGACTGCATGAAACAACAGTTGATGGAATATTTTTACAAACCTTTAAAACTCACGGTGTGCAGACACTAAAATACGCATCAGAGTCCAGATACTTATGGATATATGTTCATATGTAGCACGTGAAGGCACGTATGGAGGCGTTGCAGTAATAAAGGTAATGAATGTTAGAGCTGTCAGATTAATGACTGTAAGGACGAGTCTCATTTTGTGCAGTAGAGAGAGTCATCAGTTGTCAATCAGACTCTTACACCAGCCTTCATATATTAGCCTGTTGCCTCCTACTGTGGAGGTGAAGAAACAAATTCTGTTTCAGCAGTGATTAAGATAACATTGAATCACAAAGTTTCTCCTGTAAGAGGGTTTTTACTGAAAACTATTTGCAGTGTCAGCAAACCGACTGACTGCCGGAGTGTTTAAAGCTTACGTCTTTGTCTCCAGAATTGCTGCCTGGCTTGGCTGTTTGACCTGGTCACCGCTCTGTACTTTGAGATCTTCATGGTGGTGGTTATCTTCTTCAACATGGTGGTTCTAATGGTGGAGACTGATGATCAGAGTATGGAGGAGTCACTTGTCCTGCACTGGATCCATCTCATCCTTGTGGCCATCTTCCTTGTTGAGTTTATCCTGAAGATCATTGCACTCAGACAGCATTACTTCAGAAATGTCTTGCACATGGTGGACTTTGTGGTTCTCACTTTGTCCATTATAGGTGAGTCCTACACACAGAAACAATCTTCTTTTCTTATCTCATCTCCGTTTGGTTAGTTACTGCAAATGTCTGCGGGCTGTAACAGGAAGTACAATGTTCCCTGTTTTTACTCTAAAGTCAGTCCGTGTCATCGTTTCTGCAGTTTAAAATGTCTTTGCCCTCTTCCTGATTTCCTGATGTTTGTCACACTTACATGTTTCAGATCAAACAATGAAAATATTTGTCAAAGATAACACATGTAAACGCAAACTGAAGTTTCTAAATGCATGTGTTTATTATTAAGGGGAAAAACCCCCAAATCCAAACCTAGCCTGTGTGGAAAACCTCCACTTATGGCATCAAAAGCAGAAGAAAGAGTGTGGCATGTCTGTGTTATTTCCAAACTTCCATTGTTGTCTAAAGCATTGGAGAAGATGGTCCTCTCGCAGACGCAGGCCTCCTTGGATGCAAATAATATTAGCGATAAATTCCAGTCTAGCTTTAAACCACGCCATAGCACCAAAGCAGCGCTGCTGAGAGTCCTTAATGGCCTTCTTTTATTTGCCGACTCAGAGTGCTCTACGTTCTTAGTTTTATTGGACTAGACTTCTGCCTTTGATATGGTTGACCATAATATCCTCCTATTGAGGCCTGAGCATACAGTAGGCATAATGGGTAATGCCCTGAACTGGTTTAGATCGTATCTGTCGGACAGGTCTTACATACTTACTTGCTCTTCCTCTGTTGCTCCCCTCTACTGTGGTGTGCCCCAGGGATCTGTGTTGGGCCCTATGTTGTTTTCATTGTATATGCTGCCCCTAGGCTCTATCTTAGAGAAGTATAATATCTCCTATCACTTTATGCTGATGATATTCAAATTTACTTTCGGCTCTCTGGTGATGTTTGGTCATCAGTACACTGTCTGCTAGAGTGTTTGAGAGAGGTCAAAGATTGGCTCTCTGATAACTCTCTTATATTGAACAAGAAGAAAACAGAAATCGTGCTGTTCGACAACCATATTTCACAGCGCCAATTTGCTGATACTCTTGGACCCCTTGGCACCTTTCTTTCTGGCACTGTTAACAACTTAGGTGTCCTCTTTAACAGCTAAGTTTGACAAAAAAGTATCCTCAGCAATGTTCCCTCTAAGCTGCACGCATGGGCAATTGCGCACTGCTGGCACAGTCTCTGCGCACAAAAAAAAAAATCTAACCTGAATTGAAATTAAAATTAAAACTTTAACAATCCTGTTCTGCAGTGTTAGTCAGTGACTGGCTGCTCCCGTATGGGATTAGAACGATGCCGCCTTATCCCATAGTCCAGCCAATGATGCGATTCACATTCGTATATATGCAGCTAATCAACGTGGTTGACAGGCTCTGACAGCGTCCTTATGTGCCGGTGTTTTATCGAGCAAAGCGGCTGATGTGGAGTGAAGCCACGTTAATGACAACGTGCACAACCATTGGAGATGTGAGCAGGACAGACGGAACAACTGACGGGAAAAGTGTGGACGTTATACCAGTTTTTAAATTGTGTTGATCGGCCACGAAAACCAGAGTTATGATAAAAATATCTGCAATGTTTGGTTTTCTTCCTGAATACTGTCGTTGTTTATATTTACTGCAGGAAGAAACGGTAAAAATGGTGTTTTATGAGGAAAACGCTTGAAAGCCTGTGAGCAAAAACAACACCAAACCCCTCTCCCTTTCCTATTGGTCGAAAAATGTACCATGTTGACCAATCAAAAAATGATATGGCAACATGGCAACAGTTGTTTAGGAAGGGGGAAGTTTAGGAGTGACGGCAAGAGAGAGAGAGAGAGAGAGAGAGAGAGAGAGCGAGAAGACAGCAGAAAAAGAGCGAGAGAGCGAGTTTTGAGATGTGAGAGATTTGTGACGTTTAGCGTGTTTGGAGTGTGTAGTTAGTGTGTTGTCGTGTGTTGCGACGTTTAGCACATATCTTGTGTAGTTAGTGTGTAGTGTAGTCAATAGTTCTGTTGTGTGTCAGAACAATGAGGCGACTGCTGAGTGTTACAGGTGTTACAGCAGTGTTACATCTGCTGCTGTCAGGCCTGCAGGTATCAGGCTGTTGTTCTCCTTCATCTCATAGTGGACAGAAATTATTTTTTGGAGTGACACAAATAATTTGTGTGGCATCAGATTTGATGCAGAACAGCTGATTGTTCTGTAAATAGTTTGAAATGTTTGTTTAAAAAACGCCTTGGCTGCATTTTTAGGTAAACAGCTGCAAAAAACTTTGTTGTTTGCATAACTCAGTTACTTTTTTGAAGAAGTAACTATATAATTAATTGCCCAACATTGGTCATTATTTACTGTATTTTGCAGACAGAGTTACAGACTCTCTCCCAGACCACAGACTCATAATACAAGTCAGAGCTTTATAAAAAAAAAAAACAAAGTTGTGTTTTCAAAACTGGAGTTCAAGTTATTTTTACTTCCAATAGTGTTAACATGCTACAAAACCAATTTTTCTAAAACATTGTAAGTGGGCTAAAGCAGTTAATTAAAAGTCGTCTAAGATAAATGTAAATGCTGTAATTTGATTACTTTAATAAACCATGTAAGTTGGATGGATTCGATGCTGGCGTGACCACAGTGCACACGTCTGCTGGTGCTCACAGTAGTCCAAGGGACGCTCAGGGAGTTTGTGTGTTCGCTCAGACACATGAAACATTAGAGGGAACATTGATCCTTGGTAGTTAAATCTAGTTTTTACCAACTGCGTCAAATATCCAAGGCCAAGCACTACATAGGACCTTGAGAAACCTATCCATGCATTTCTGACCTCTAGATTAGACTACTGTGATTCCCTTTACTTTGATCTCTGCCCTTCTTCATAGATTGCAGCTTGTCCAGAATGCTGCGGCACACCTTTTGACTGGAACCAGAAGGTTTGCCTCTATTACCCCAGTCCTCGCTGACCTGCATTGGCTCCCTGTCAAATACCATATTGAGTTCAAAATTCTCTTGCTCACCTTTCAAACCATAAACAATACTGCGCCGTGCTACCTCATTGAACTCCTTAATCCGTATATCCCCAGGAGAGCCCTAAGATCATCAGGACAGTTACTCTTGGTGCAGCCTAGATCCCAGCTAAAGACCAGAGGTGACCGTGCTTTTGCCCTGGCAGGTCCTAGCTTCTGGAACAATCTTCCTGCTGCCGTTCACGCCTCTGATTCCATCCATTCATTTCAATCACAGTTAAAAACTTAGCTGTGTGGCCGAGCGTTTTCGGTTAGTTAGTGCACATTCCCTATATTTCATCCAGCTGTTATTTATCTTCTATTGATGTACCACTGTATGTATACCCCCACTTTATATTTATGAATACGCAGTGATTTTATTTTCTAAAATACGCTCTGATGTTTTATTTCTTATTTTATCTGTATTTTTGTTTAACCAGCTTTTCTCAATTGTTAGCTTATTTGTACTCTGTTATGGTCTCATATCTGTTATGTTTGAACCTTTTTATGAAGCACTTTGGTGTACCTTCGGTCTTAAATGTGCTATACAAATAGTTGTTGTTGCTGTTGTTGCAGGTCTCTTCTTAGCTGACATCTTGGAAAAATATTTCTGCAGTCCCTCTCTCTTTTCTGTTATGCGATTGGGTCGTTTGTTCACCTTATGTGGAGCATTCCCTCACATTCGGTTTGCCAGAAGGATCTGGATGCTGATTATGGGCTTTGTGATGTCACTTCCTGCCCTTTTCAACATCGGCCTGCTCTTCTTCCTAATTGTGTACACATTCTCTATCATTGGGATGTTTAACTTTGCCTACGTGAAGCATGAGATGATGATCGATGACATGTTTAACTTCAAGACATTTGGAAACAGCATCATCAGCATGACTATGATCACCACGTCCTCGGGGTGGGACGGCCTGTTGAGTCCCATCATGAACACGCCTCCAGACTGCGACCAGCGATTACCTGAGCCTGGTAACTGCGCCAACCCGACGGTGGGGATTGTTTTCTTCAGCTCCTACATCCTCCTCTTCTGCCTGCTGGTGATCCACCTGTTCATCGTTGTCATCCTGGAGCTCTTCAACACAGCGAGCCCTGAGGACGCTGAGATGCTGAGTGATGATCACCTCCAGATGTTTTATGAAACCTGGAGGAGATTTGACCCCAGTGGCTCGCAGGTCATACAGTACAGGTGAGACTGAGCTCGGTGAAGGTTTCTAACCTTAACACTAATCAAAAATGGTTCTGCACTATAATGGACTCCACTGTAATAGTCTAATAGTCTCTAATGGATTTTAATATTCTCTAATGTGTTCCTCAGTGAGCTGGCAGACTTCTGTGATGGTCTCCAGGATCCTTTGAGGATTCCCAAACCAAACACCATAAAACTGACTCACTTGAATCTGCCTCTGTTTCCTGGAGACCAGATCAGCTGTTTGGATGTTCTGCGCACAATTACTACACAGGTAAGGTCACCTGGGACGGGCTGCCAACACTTTGACATGTTTCTTAAACTCTGTTTCCTTAAACTAAAACCACTCTAAAGTCTTCTCCTTAAATGTTTACTGAAGAATTTTAGGTTTCCTCTTTATTTTCATCTTGTTATTCAACCAAAGACCCAGACATTCATTTGAAAGCCTGATGCTTCGCCTCGTCCACCCCAGCTGTAAACTCAGAAACCAGTCAACCATCATATATCGTCCACCTGGGCCTTACACAGAGTTTCTGTCTGATTTCTCAGACTTTTTATCTGATTTAGTTCTCAGCTCAGATAAAATAATTATTGTGGGTGATTTTAACATCCATGTAGATGCTAAAAATGACAGCCTCAACATGGCATTTAATCTGTTATTAGACTCAATTGGCTTCTCACAAAATGTAAAAGAACCCACCCACCACTTTAATCACACTCTAGATCTTGTTTTAAGTGGGAAGAAAACCTCCTGGCCCAAACAGGCTGAGGGAGGTGTAGCCATGTGTTGCTACCAGGTAGGCATGACTAATGATACGCTGAGGAAAAGAGTCAGAGATTATATGCCTACTGAAGGATATACCCTGGTCAAAAAACAACACCAAGATTCCTCACAGCATTACTGGTGGTAAAAGCATTGCCCTCCAGAGTAAGAATCTGCTTAGATACCATGGTACTAAAATTTTTTGTATAACGTACAATACCCTCAGTTTAATCTGAATTTGGAAGCAGAAAATTATCGGTCATCCAGGTCTGATGAAGACCCTCGAGAGGTTGGTTCTAAACCATCTGCGGCCCCTGGTGAGGTCTTCATTGGATCTGCAGTTTGCTTACCAGCCTGGCATCGGGGAGATAGGACGCCATCATCTACCTCCTGCACAGGGCACTGACTCACCTGGAGAAGCCTGGAAGCACTGTGAGGATCATGTTCTTTAATTTCTCCAGTGCTTTCAACACCATCCAGCCACAACTTCTGAGGTACAAGCTGGAGCTATTGGGAGTGGACCACCACATGTCCCAGTGGATACTGGACTACCTCACAGAACGCCCACAGTATGTGAGGTCACAGGGCTGTGTCTCTGATACACTGGACTGCAGTACGGGGGTCCCACAGGGAACTGTGCTGGCATCGTTCCTCTTCACCCTCTACACTGCAGACTTCTCCATCAACTCCCCACGCTGCCACCTACAGAAGTTCTCTGACGACTCTGCCATAGTCGGCCTCATCACAGGTGAGGACGACTCAGAGTACAGACAGTGGACTCTGGACTTTGTAGACTGGTGTCAGCAGAACCACCTGCTGATCAACGCCGGGAAAACCAAGGAGTTGGAAAACCAAGGAGCTGGTGGTGGACTTCCGGAGATGCAGACTGTTACAGATTCAAATATTGGGGATGGATACAAGAGGAAAAACCAAAATAACCACACTGGTCCGGCCGGGTTGAGTCAAACGATGATTTTAATGATCACACGCGTGGGAGATGGACACCGTACGCAGACAGCATCAGATCTCAAAACGGTGGAGCATTGATCAAACTCTTATAGCCTCTAGTGGCCCCCACCTAATCATAAAAGCCTAAACATTCACATTCTTTCTCTCACACAGTGCCTAAGCTACGACCTTGGCTCCCTGTTTATCTGCTCCTGCTGAGATGGGGCAGAAAACCTCTCCAGTCTGTTCTGTTCTCTTCTAATCAGACAAATAAGGCGATGACTTTCTGCGAACACTATTTCTTATAACTCAGCAGTATAATGCATCAATTCAATTCAATTCAATTCAATTCAATTTTATTTATATAGCGCCAAATCACAACAAAAGTCGCCTCAAGGCGCTTCATAGATACAGAGAAAAACCCAACAATCATATGACCCCCTATGAGCAAGCACTTTGGCGACAGTGGGAAGGAAAAACTCCCTTTTAAAACAATATCATTCATTCACCATCAACCAGCAGTCTAATGTAATGCAACTCAGTTTAACAAATGCAATAGTTATCACCTTCTTCTAATTCAGGAGAATAATGCAAAGTAAAACTACATAATAATTCACCATCTTTAATTAAGGGTCTAACATGGCATAAAATAATATTATAATCCCACACTCCCCCTGTTGAGCTCTTTAGAATAAAGAGCTCACCTACACCCTGTAATCCAGTGTTGCCGGGTTCATTTCTTCTTACGCCTGAGGCCCTTTGTCCCCCTGTTGGGCGAACCATATGTAAGATGACCTCTGAGTTTGCGCAGTTCAGATGCAAGAAAAACTATTATTACAACAGTAGCAGGTACAGATGACACTCCCCAGTTCTCCCACAGCTTTATTTTGGTGCTACCTTATACCCTTCAGACGTACTCAGACTAGAACCTCTGTCCGAGGAGCTTTTAGCCTTTATTTTATTGCTGCAGCTACCAGTGTCTTCCAGTCGGGTGATCCTCTGCTCTTCTTTCTTCAACCTCAGAAGTTAGACAACCCTTCAGTCGTTGCACAGATCAGGGGATTATTCTGCCCCGATTTCAAACAACGATCTGTGTATCCTCGGGTCACAACTGTGTCCCCCAGAAAAAGGAACAGGAACGTGTCCCCCTTTTGCCCAAGAGCCTCTCGAACCTCGTTGGTCTGGTGTTCCTGGATCTCCACCAACCCATTCATGGTTATTGCTGTGTTTATGGGATCCATCCTTTTGAGGTGACTAGCTGGAGCCCAAAATGCCATGACACTTGAACCCAGTTGGTGTCTCGGCAGTCACTGTGTCTGCCTCTGCTGCGAAGGATCCTCGTATATCTGTGACCTCGTCTGGTGTCTGTTCCTTTCTCTGTAAGGGACAGAAAACCAAAACACCTCTCTGCCTAGCCCTAATAATCTACTGTTGTTATCTACTGATCTTCTGGCGATTCAGAATTGGTTTAGAATATTCAGACTGTCCCAGGGACTTATTCTAATCATATCCTATGTGTGTGTAAGCGTGTTTGCATTTAGCCCTCTGCACTCAAAGTCAATACCTGCAATATATCAGTCCGGACCATCACGCCGGACGAAGCTTATGACCTTCAAAAGACCAAGTGCCAACTCATTATAAGCACATTTGCAAGGTGTGTCTGAAAATTATTAAAACCACTCATTTTAACAAAAGAAATCAAAAACAAATTAGCCATTTTTAATTCTAACATTTGCCCCCCGTTTTCACAAAAATCATGTGTTTCCTTCCGCCTACCGTCCCACGATTTCCTCTCCAGTGTGGAACTCAGCTTCTCATGAACACGGGCATTTTATCTTCTAAACGCTATTCAGTTCATTTTAATGATTCACGCTTAAACATGGAAATAATGATTTATGCTTCTCACTGGTTCTCTAAAAAGTCCAGAAACCTTTTGGGTCATTATTAGCTTAAGCTTTACCATACCTAAGTTATTAAAACACAAATGAAGTCATAAAAATGTTCATATAACCCTTGTTTGATGTTAAAACTCAACTTCCCCCCTTTTTTGACACATTCCCATGTGTCAAATCAACGGAGCTAGAAAATTAAAGAAAAAGGTTAGTGACCTCATATCTCAGAAAGTATCAGACTTTCTACTATCCAGTGTCGTTGCTCCAGTCCTGTCATCCTGTGCCAGGGAATGAAATCAATTTAATTGTCATGTTAGATCTGTTCAACTCCTGGCTCCGCCCAGAGCCTGCGCCCGCAGAATTGCCAAGAAACAAAACCTGTATTAATATGAACTTCACTTGAATATGAACTTGTTGACTACTTTTGACACAGCAAAGCAAGATTCTCCCCTTCTCGAGGACAGGCACTGACTCCCACTTATCTCCTGGAGCCAATTGTCCCTTATGGAGACACAACAATGCAGCTACAAGGTTTTGCAGATTGTTAAGTTGATCTGTGTGTAATGCTCTGAATCAGGTATGTAATATTAACTGAATGTTGTTTAATCAACTGCCACTACTTAAAACTTAGCAAAAGATATAACTGAATAAAAGATCACAAAGAATAACATGATATCAGTGTTATGTAAGCGCGTGCGGCCTTCCATGCCCAAAGTCACTCCAGTCCATAGATCAGCCAGACATCGCGCTGACTGTAGCTTTTAACCCTTATTAACTTGAGCACAACTCTATAATGAGCAACAAACTGCAATATGTATAAAAATGATCATGGTCACACCTGCAATGAAAGATCATATGATTATTCTGGCACCTGTAAATAGAAGATTAACCTGAGGTTATAACAATCACTGGAACACAAATGTTAATGTAATGTCAAAAGCTTCAATAAATGATTAACGCAATGCTTGTTATATGATTCTGATGTAACAATAATGCTGATGCTAAAATAACAGTAAAACACCCCCTTTTATCCCGTTTATAAACTTCACACATAAACGTTTATAAATGCCTCTTTTCATTTTATTTCCCCCTGTTTTTCCCTCACTGACCACAGCAGGGGAAGCTTTGTTTTGAATCAGCCATGAATCCAGCTCACCTGATTCATCACTGAGCCCCACCGTCACTGGCATCTGACAGGGTGGTGCTGCATACTCGTCCTTTAATGTCTCTATTTTCAATCTGTTAATTAGAGTGCTTAAACATGAAGTAGACTGCGTCCACAACAAGTCAATACAGCTGTAAATGTGGCCAATTATCAATCTATAACCAAGCAATAACAAAAAATAGCTTTTATTTTATGCATGCTTTTAGTCAACCACTCACCCAGAGGATCTTCAATCCCAGAAAATTCCTTCTCCTCATTTAATGAGTCTGTCCTCCTTCCATGCCCTGGCAACTGGTCCATCCAGAGCCATATCATCTTGAAATATACATACAACAAGCCAAACCACACCTTGGTCACACCAACCCTTTTCCGCCCTGAAGATGTCCAACGCCATCTTAGTCTCGACCAGGGTTTTAATAGTTTCGCAATATTCATTCGTTTTTTTATTTTTATTTAGCTTCGACTTCAGATTTTCAATCTTATATCAGTTGTAATTAGTTTTTACCAATTGTTTGCTAGTTTAGTTTAGTTTTTATTTTTTGAAAATCCTTAGTTTCAGTTTAGTTTTGATTAGTTTCAGTTATAGTTTTAGTTGTGTTTGCAATAAGTAAGTGTAACAAAATCCCAGTTTCATCCTATCAGTCATGCTCTTCTGCTTATCCTTGGGTATTGAGACTATTAACTCTTGCAGCACCGGGTGTTCGTAATTTTGGTTCAAGTGAATTGATAAACTTTTTCAAGGCAATTGACTCACACAGTTATGTAGATATCCCAGTCCTGTTGTCTCGGGATGCATCACGCTGCCTTGCCTGGGGTTAGCGTCTGTTTTCTGGGGATGAGGGTTGAGTGTGCTCCCTTACCTTTTCAAGGTAAGCTAGGTTAGCCTTCTTGGGTGAGCTTTTCAAGTGCACTTTAAGGTTTGTGGGATTTTTTCCCTTTAGAAATGTCCCTCATAATTTGTCTCTTTCCACTACAAGACACTTGCTTTATCCAAAACACAGTCATATTCAAAGTAATCCCAAATTGGACTCTGGCGCTTTCTCCCAACTTTTCCTGACATGATTCTACACGTGGACGGAGCAGCAACACAGACGACTCGACTAACGTGCTGCCACCTGCTGGCCTAATGAGACAGCAAGAAAGAATCTGGAAACTAAACTTCATTTTCACCCTTGACTATTGTAGGACACGCACACATCAATGAAAACTAAACACATTTTTGCTATAAATTCAGTTAATTTTAGTTAGTTTTGTGAACACTCATTACAGTTTTAGTTAGTTTTCCTTTTTTGTTTTTATTTTTATTTCCGTTGACGAAAATGTTTTTTCACTTCTAGTTTTCGTTATTTCGTTAGTTTTTGTTAATGATAATAACCTTGCTCTGCACACTGGAATAAACATAATCAACATGATTAAAATTTTACTACGTGTTATTTCACCATCTTATCGATTCCAACTCTCTATCCGCATGTGGTTTGGCAGATTATATTTATCTAGAACTCCACTCTGTCTCTAAATGTTTGAAGAATTTTTCATGTTTGGGGTCAAATTTTGAGAATTTGACCATACGTGAAATTAATGGTGTTATCACCCTCATTGGGGCTTACCTTTCCCACTTCTGATGATATTCCTCCCTATTCTTTGCAAGTACCCCCTTTTGGTGGCGAGAAACTGTTGGTGTGGTCAAGTGGGTGCTGTAAAAACAAAAGCTCAGGACAGAACAGTTATCAGTCATGTACTTCATACAAAATTAGCATATATCGAATTTCATATTGATCCTCGAGTGTAATGGTACATTTTAATTTGAATTTATCAAAGCTAAACACAATAATTTTTCTTTATTTTGCTCTTGTTCTTGTGCAGCACCACCTCTCAGCACATGCCCCTGTCGGTTATATCCTACTTTTAAATTGCTGACTATTTCAAGAAAGCACCTAAATGACGGGGACCAGTGTTTATTGTTACATATCTCCATTTTGAATGTGACAAGTCTACCATTTCCCTGTCATCCATAGACATTAATAGAGGTTTTTTTTGGCTTTTTTCCTCTATAACAGTTAATTGACTCTTTACAGTGGGCTGCTATGGTTAATAATAACATGTTCAGTCATGAGTGAAATCAAACCTTTTCTTCAATTTAGCATTTAACCTTCCCAACAATATAATGTGATACCTTAATTAAAACACAGCTACTAAAACACAATTTTCTTAATGCAAACATCAGTAACTCAAAATTAGCAACCAAAGGGTTAAGTCTGCAGTTCACACTCATGTGAAGCTACAGCCTCCCCCTTTAGTCTCTGTCATCCTTCTGTTCCTGCAAAAACAAAACAAAGCAAGACAAAACATCCACCCTTCTTCTACAGGCTGGGTGAATTGTTTGTGGACATTTACTAATCCTAAAGTCGGTACCGTTCTTGTCTCAGTATCAAGTCAGTTAAAACTTTTAGTCGTCAGTCCATCACAGTCCAGTCACATGCATACATCCACACACATTCATACCAGAAGTTGCTGATAATGGAGTCTCACACGCAACCTATTCGAGCCTCCATCACCAGCAAGATGACGTCATCATTTTAAAGGAAAACAGTTCCTTGTTTTTTGACTGGATTGACTCGCTGCAATCCTTTTAGGCTCAGGACTTCTCATGTGATCACTGTCCCATATAAGTGAATTTCTCCCAAGCCCATTATAATCATGGAGAAAAACACTTTGCGACTGTTTCCAGTAAGAATATTTTATAGCGCTTTAAAGTTCAATCTCTCAGGCCTGGATTAAAGAGCTGATTTGTTAAATCAGGAACTCACAAAATACCAAAATATCACCACCGGTGGATCACACCTCTCAGATGTTCTTATTTCAGTGCACTGTAACAAAAGCAAAAACAAACGTAACCAATAAAATACTCATATAATAACAAATACTGGGGCCCATTGCAAACATGTCCAAGCATAAAACCATCTTTCTCTCTCTTAGAGAAAGAAAACAATCCAAACCTCACTGATGAAATCAACCTAGTTTTAAGCAAAACCCAAAAATCAACCAAAACTTCACCAGAAAGTTTTTCTCCCTCCTGGGACAATATTGTGTAGGAATACAGGGACCGTAACTCCTTTTTGTACTGAAAAAAACACGTTGGATTTACTTGATTCAATAGTGGACACTGGTTGCACACAAATGTTTTGCTTTGGCAGAAACTTAAACAACTGAGTTAAATCAACACAACCTTTTCATATTCAGTAAACCTGCATTTTGTGTTCATAAAACACGATTGAAACATGTTCAGATGGAGTAAGTTGAGCTCCTGGAATATTTTGATCCTTCAATTCTGTCAGTTTATTTCAACACTATTCAGTAACTTTTATCCAACTACTACTTGGTCACTTAAATACTACATGTTGTCTTCATATTGCATACGGTTCAACAAAGTCTAGATCCTGGTTACCATAAAAATTGAATGGATCTACAACAACTACCATCCTCCTATCTTTATCCTGGTTGCAGCAGGGCTGGGAAATAACCCTGAAGTGATAGGTTACCAGGCAGGGTACACCCCGGACAGCTGATCAGTCTATCAGATAGAAACAAACAGCCGTTTACACTTACATTCATGGATAATTTAGAATCATCAATTAACCTAGCTCTAATAGCTGCATGACTTTTCCTCTCACACTGGAAACCAGAATACCCAGAGAGAAACTAGCCAGACTGTGGATTTGCACCCAGGACCTTCTAACTGTGGAGCAACAGCACCAACCAGCATGCCAACAATGTAGGAAATACAGGAAAGCTATGATTTCCTGTATTTGATGCAGAATTCTTTTGTTCTTGCCCTTGACAAGTTAATCCACAATAAATAGCAATAGCATGCATGTGGTGTGTGTGTCGCTGTCTGCCTCTTATAACTCCAGTGATTTTCCTGTAGTTTGAAATCTTATGCGGTGTTGTGAATTCCGTGAGTTGAGCAACTAACCACTCTTATTAGATTGTATTGTGTCATCTCAATGAGAACAAATTGAGTTGCTGAATTTCGTATAGATCTTTAAAGCCTGAGGCAATTGTGTTAAACACACGCGAGATGCTTACGTAAATCCAAGAGCTGGCCCCTTTTTTCTTCTTCAGTGTGTTCCTCCTTCAATTAAATCTCACTCACAACAATGTGGCGCTCCGAAATAAAACTCACACCGTTAATTCATCATTTTCACTCTGTACCACTGCTCCTTATCAGGCTGTGTGAAGCACAGTAAACAATTCAGTCAAGGCCTTGAGCCATAAACAGACATCACGCACAGACATTGTTTTCATAACCAAACTGCTTTAGACCCTGTCCCCTAAACCTACACAAACGCCCTCTGGGTGACATGAAATGCATTTAACCAATAAACAATCAATGGCTTCTTGTTGTTGTAACAGATTCTGTATTTGGATGTTTGTGTGCAGCATTTTGCGTGTCAGCATAAGCATTTGTTAGTAAAGCATTCTTCATTGCATCAGCGTGTGTATGTGCCTCACTCTTCATTGCACAAGCGTGTGCATGTGTGTGTGTGTGTGTGGATCACTTCTCAGTGAATTGAATCAGCATTTCGATTTGTGCGCGTGTGTGTGTGTCATTTCTCAGTGAATTGACTCAGCGCGTGTGTGTGTGTGTCAGTTCTCACTCAATCAACGAGTGCATATGTGTTCATATGTGTGTTTCTCTTCATTCTGAGTCAGTGCATGTAGATGTGTGTGTGTTTGTGTGTGTTTGTGTTCATCAAAGGAGCTTGCAAAGAAAAGCGTCTGGACTTCTTTAAGTTACTTGAAGACGTTTCACCTCTCATCCGAGAAGCTTCTTCAGTTCTAAGGTCAAATGGTGGAGAGTCCCAGATATAAACCTAGTGGGAGTATCCCCCCACAGAGGGACAAAAGGACCCCCTGATGATCCTCTAATCGCCTGAGCCAAGGTGTGAAAGCGGGTGTGGGTCCCAATCAGCCAGAGTTTCGGGTGTGTTCATTGTGAAACCTGGCCCCACCTTATCATGCGAATTCCTGAGGTCAGATGGCCCAGGATGTGAGTGGGCGTTAAGGCGTCTGGGAAGGGATCTCAAAACTGGATTATAGATGGCAGAGAGTTGGTGTCGTAAACCCCCGCCTCTGTTCAAAGATGGTCGCTCACAGTGGACATAGATGGCTTCTTTCACTCCTCTTTCAAACCATCTGTCCTCTCTGTCCAAAATGTGAACATTGGCATCCTCGAAAGAGTGTCCTTTATCCTTAAGATGCAGATGGACTGCTGAGTCTTGTCCTGTGGAGGTGGCTCTTCTGTGTTGTGCCATGCGCTTGTGAAGTGGCTGTTTGGTCTCTCCAATGTAGAGGTCTGGGCATTTCTCGCTGCACTGTACAGCATACACCACATTGTTAAGTCTGTGTTTTGGCGTTGTGGACAAGACTCAGCAGTCCATCTGCATCTTAAGGATAAAGGACACTCTTTCGAGGATGCCAATGTTCACATTTTGGACAGAGAGGACAGATGGTTTGAAAGAGGAGTGAAAGAAGCCATCTATGTCCACTGTGAGCGACCATCTTTGAACAGAGGCGGGGGTTTACGACACCAACTCTCTGCCATCTATAATCCAGTTTTGAGATCCCTTCCCAGACGCCTTAACGCCCACTCACATCCTGGGCCATCTGACCTCAGGAATTCGCATGATAAGGTGGGGCCAGGTTTCACAATGAACACACCCGAAACTCTGGCTGATTGGGACCCACACCCGCTTTCACACCTTGGCTCAGGCGATTAGAGGATCATCAGGGGGTCCTTTTGTCCCTCTGTGGGGGGATACTCCCACTAGGTTTATATCTGGGACTCTCCACCATTTGACCTTAGAACTGAAGAAGCTTCTCGGATGAGAGGTGAAACGTCTTCAAGTAACTTAAAGAAGTCCAGACGCTTTTCTTTGCAAGCTCCTTTGACTACGATGACCTGGATGACTGAGAACCTTCACAGACATATTTGTGTTCATCACTTTCCTGTTCTGGTGTTCTGGGTAAACCACGGCCTGAGGCGTGCCCTGGGGTCCTGCCCTCCTCCATTTCCGTCTGTTTGCATCCATTGGTGCTGCTGCTCAAAGTTCTGTCCATACTGGTTCTGGCCCCAATTGAGGCAGTCCTTTTCTCCAGTGTCCTGCATCTTCTCCTTGTCCAGCTCCTCCTTAACTTGACCCTTTTGCTTCTGTAGCTCCTTCAGGGTTTGCTCCTGCTGTTGGAGCTTTTTGTCAGGTCTGGCGACCTCCTGCTCCAGCAAGCTCCGGCCTGATTTCAAGTTCTGTGTCTGGGACTCCAAGCCTGACTGATGGGTTCGATTAGCAGCCAGCTCCTCCTGAGCCATGCTCAGTTTCTGCTCTGATGCCTTGAGCTCTTACTGAGGGCAGAAACCTCAGAGTCTTTTCCGTACACGTCAGATTGAAGTTTATTGATGTTTTCCTTGCTTTGCTCCACGGCGTTCTGCAGCTCTGCTGTCCGGCTCTTCTCAGAGGTCAGCTCCTGGCCGAGCCCCGACACCTGTGCCTTCAGCTTATTTTCTTCTGGTGCTTTTGTCCATTCTGAGGTGCCTCCTGACCTCAGTTACTCCTCCTGTCTCTGGCACGCCCTTTTTGCTGCCCGATCATCCGTGTTGGTCCGTCACTGTCCTGCACAATTTTAATGCAGAGTTGTTAAGGTCAGCATTCTTTTGCTCGCCCTCACTTTTCATCCGGGCTTAATGGGCGTCTCGTCACAGCTCTGTCAGCTGAAGCTGTCTGGAAATCTCCCCCGTGTAGTGAAACGGGCCTTGGATTTAACGCTCTCCGTCTCCGCTGCATGAGATCGTTTTCCTGCAGCACTGTTGACATTTGCAGGTTGTTGTTGTGGGTCCAGCTGCTGTAGCATTTGGTCAGGGTCACATCAAAGATGGTAGAGGAGAGAGCAAAGATGGTAGAGGGGAGAGCAGGAGTCCAGGTCAGCCTCGGCTTTCAGGGCTGGCAAAGCAGCCTGTAATCAAGCATAAAGAGAAAAAACAAAAACAAAACAAAAACAGACGAACAGGAAAATGATGTTGTGTTGGCTGTGTTATTCAGAGAGGGGAGAAACACCGGGCCAGGCCCTGTGTCAGCCTTCTCTCCCCCTTTTTTGTTTTTTCTCACCATATAATCAACTCATAACCCACCAAGCTGACAGGACAACACAGGTACCTGTTAAAATTCTTAAGATCATGTTTAAAAGCCCAAAAAAGGAATTTTCTTTCATTCAGTAATCACTTGTATTAATCAATCAGCAGAAAACATGTCACAATTTGAATCTTCTAACCACTAAATTTGTCGTGTCATCACTGGCTGGTCAGACCAGTGTCTCTTTTTTTTTTTTTTGAAGTTAAGTTGTTGTCCTGCAACCCAGAAAGTTTATTTGTTAGTAGTGGATAAACTTTATCATTCAGCAACAGGTGTGTGTTAAGTTTCGCTGCTTTAACCTTGCTGGAAAATCTTCACGTGTTCATGAATGTAATAATAATAATAATAATAATGGATTGGATTTATATAGTGCTTTTCAAGGCACCCAAAGCTTTTCATTGCATGTGTGTGCATTTGTAGGTGGGTTAATTTAACTTTTTTCTCAAACGAGGCATTTCTCTAACACGTGCCTTTCTCATACATTTCTCTGGTTGTGTGTGTGTTTTTATTTTGTTTCCCAAATTGTGATTTCCCACCTTAAATAACAGCATTCCATGTCTACAGCCAGGAGTCAGAGCTTGCTTGTGAGATTCAGGGACACATGGTGCCAATAACAATTCAGCCAAAAACTTGCCTGAAAATTTCCAGTGGTGGTAACCGATAACTGGAGGAGAAGATGTCCTTTAAGCTTCTTTTCAGCGTGGGGACAAAGCTGAGGTCAAGCTGTAAACTTTTGAGCCAAAGCTTGGCCTGTCTGTCGTCCCAAGTCTGTTTATGCTTTTGCCGCTGTACTCAGGTTTCCAGGTTGAGAGAAATCCACCTGTATTAACACACTAAAACTTTCACTTAGTATTTCTTTTCTGAAAACATCCACTCGCTTCATCTGCCTAGATTTTACTCTCTCTCTCTCTGGGTGCATACTTCAGACAGTCGGGCAGTTGCCTTTTATGGGCATGCAGAGTTCCTGTCACACACACACAGCTGAAATTCGTGCTTGATCACACCCTATATTATGATAAAACCAACCGTAAATCAAATGTAACCGCTTATATTATTGAACTGAACCAAGAGTCACTTAAAAATCTTATAGATCCTGCTTCACACCATAAATCTGAAACAAATCACAGCTGTATTTCTCACACAATCTTACTCTGCCGACTGAAGTGTCGGTCTAAATCATGCACGATTTGTCTTTTCTATATCAAAACTCAGCCAAACATCAAACATTCACCGTAATCATTCAAAACTTTATTTGTAATATTATAATCAGCAAAATCAGCGTCTTATTTACAGGTCTTTAACAGTATTTGCAAATCATAATTATAAAACTCAATAACACGCTAAACAGGAAGCAAAAGTCCTCTGTGCGCTTTACAGCAGCCACCTCATTTGCATGTTCACACACCGTCTAAAAATAGCTCGCAGCGCGCTCTCGTCACACACAGCCTCACACACAGCTCTATTATTTTATATTACAAAGACGTCTTATATTTACAACCACTCTCAGGCCTGACAGCTTTAGCGCCTACACAATTTTGACAAATTTAAGTTAACGGGTCCAACCGAAGAAAGTCCAACTTTTTTGTGATCAATTAACCAGTATCAGCCTCTAACTGTATCTGGCCTCATCTCTAAAGTCCCTGACTCAATTTAACAGTGTCCAAAAAAGCGCAGATACCGTTTAACACAGTAAGGAGCCTCTAACTCCTAGCTTATTCCAGGATGCCCCGTACCCCACAGTTAAGTCAAACTGAACTAACCCTGTTCGCCAACAGGTCAAGGTCGCGCGTCCGCGGCCAGGAGGGAGCGTAACCTCCAGGCTATGCACTTCTTAGCAGACTCTAACTGCCGTCCTATAATAATTTTATAACACTTTAAAACAACAGTCAACCCCCAAAACAAGGGTATGACTGAGGCAGGTGCAACCTAGAGGTCAATGGAGACTCCAACTCACAAAATGACCACTCAGGTCCACTCTTATGACCAATTTGGACTCTAACCAACAAAATGACCAATTCCCTACCAAACTACTTGAGACTCTAACTCAATTTCTTTGGGACTTCAACCCAGTATTTAAACTTTTCTCAGCAGACTCTAACTGCTTTAGCAGACTCTAACTGCTTTAACTCATGAGATTTTTCATCAAAATCAAAACAGACATCTACCAGTAATTTCAGTGAGTAGACTTTAATTTTATCATGTCCAATTTGGCACACTTTGGAAATAATTCAACAGGTAGTGCCTTACCTTTGTATAAGCCGGCTTATGCCCACTCACATCAGACCACTGGCTTGTACCTGTCCATTCGACAACCTCGGACCGTCCAAACCTCCAACTTCCACCCCAATACCACAGGACGAGCCCCCAAACTGTTACGGATTCAAATACTGGGGATGGATACAAGAGGAAAAACCACAATAACAACACTGGTCCGGCCGGGTTGAGTCAAACGATGATTTTAATGATCACACGCGTGGGAGATGGACACCGTACGCAGACAGCATCAGATCTCAAAATGGTGGAGCATTGATCAAACTCTTATAGCCTCTAGTGGCCCCCACCTAATCATAAAAGCCTAAACATTCAGATTCTTTCTCTCACACGGCACCTAAGCTACGACCTTGGCTCCCTGTTTATCTGCTCCTGCTGAGATGGGGCAGAAAACCTCTCCAGTCTGTTCTGTTCTCTTCTAATCAGACAAATAAGGCGATGACTTTCTGCGAACACTATTTCTTATAACTCAGCAGTATAATGCATCATAAAACAATATCATTCATTAACAATAAACCAGCAGTCTAATGTAATGCAACTCAGTTTAACAAATGCAATAGTTATCACCTTCTTCTAATTCAGGAGAATAATGCAAAGTAAAACTACATAATAATTCACCATCTTTAATTAAGGGTCTAACATGGCATAAAATAATATTATAATCTCACAAGACCCACCAGGCTGACACCGGTGAACATCCATTGGGATAGTGGACTCCCACCTGGTGGGAAGTATGGGGTGTCTGGCCCATTGTGTTCACCTGAATAATAAGCTGGACTGATGCTCTTTACAGGAAGGGTCAGAGCAGACTCTACCTGCTGAGGCGGCTGAGGTCATTTGGAGTCCAGGGAGCGCTTTTAAAGACCTTTAAAGACCAGATGCCACCACCTGACTCTGTGGTGGCATCTGTCACTTTTTACAGTGTTGTATGTTGGAGCAGCAGTTTATCGGCAGCTGAGAGGAAGAGGCTGGATAAACTCATCAGGAAGGCCAGCTCTGTTCTGGGATGCACCCTGGACCCAGTGCAGGTGGTGGGAGACAGAAGGACTCTGGCCAAAATAACATCTCTGATGGACAGAGCCTCCCACCCCATGCATGTAAATGTTGCTGAACTGCAGAGCTCCTTCAGTGACAGACTGCTGCGTCCTCGATGCATGAAGGAGCGTTTCCGCAGGTCCTTCCTCCCTGCAGCTGTCAGACCCAGCCAGGCCTGTTTTCTATGAGCCTGGGCCACATAAACCAAACCACAATCGAGCCAGATATGGCATGCCATCGCATAAACAGTGCCATCTATGCCAAGCCTGGCCCATATCTGGATGACATACGTCTTATCATGCCAGAAGTCAGCCAGCAGTGCCGGCTTGATGCCAGATCCGGGCCAGACCTGCTTGCTATGTGGGAGGAGGATCACACTCCTCAGCCTCCCTGGGAAAGTCTATGCCAGGGTGCTGGAAAGGAGAGTTCGTCCGCTAGTCGAACCTCAGATACAGGAGGAAGGCATTCGACCGTGTCCCTCAGGGTGTCCTGTGGGAGGTGCTGCGGGAGTATGGGGTGTCTGGCCCATTGCTATGGGCCATTTGATCCCTGTACAACCGTTGCAAGAGCTTGGTTCGCATTGCCGGCAATAAGTCGGACTCGTTCCCGGTGGGTGATGGGCTCCGCCAGGGCTGCCCTTTGTCACCGATTCTGTTCATAATTTTTATGGACAGGATTTCTAGGCGCAGCCAAGTGGCGGAGGGCTTTCACTTAGGCGGCTTCAGAATCTCATTTCTGCTTTTCGCGGATGATGTGGTTCTGTTGGCTTCATCGGGTGAGGGCCTCCAGCTCGCACTGGAACAGTTCGCAGCCGATTGTGAAGCAATGAGGATCAGCACCTCCAAATCTGAGGCAATGGTTCTCAGCCGGAAAAGGGTGGAGTGCCCACTCCGGGTCGGGGATGAGTTCCTGCCCCAAGTGGAGGAGTTCAAGTATCTCGGGGTCTTGGTCGCGAGTGATGGGAGAAGGGAGCCGGAGATCGACAGACGGATTGATGCTGCGGCCGCAGTGATGCGGACGCTGCACCGTTCCGTCGTGGTGAAGAGAGAGCTGAGCGTAAGCGAAGCTCTTAATTTGCTGGTTGATCTACGTCACTCATGCTCATTGAGCAACAGCCACTGATCAATGAGTACCTTTCACAGAGTGCTTGGAAAAGGCCGCAATTGCACCTAAAGGCCAGCGGCCACTCTTTCAGTGATGAGGATGTACACATCCTGGACTTTCCTTTTTAATAAATAAAATTTTCCTTCAATACTGAAAACTTTAAAGGCCTTCTTAACCTCACCTAAGGACAAAAAAGGAATCATACTTATGGTGGCCCAGGTGGCCTGTTGATAAACTATAACTATTGCTTGTATTATTCTTATTGTGATTTTTGATGTTGTTGTGTTTGCAGGCGTTTGATGAACCAGCAGAGGTGGATGCCCTCAAAGCCAAACTGGATGAAATAGTCAGGATTCACAGCCAGGTTCTATTCTATTCTATTCTATTCTATATATTAGTGAACTTTAAAAACACATCATTGCAACAGATTTTTTGCAACAGGTTAATGAGAGAAAATAAATTAAAAGTCAGAGCTTCAGGTTTGATTTTATTCAGCATGAAAAAAATAGTTGTCTCAAACTTTTCAGCTGGAATATTGAAACACTTCAGTGATTATTCTTTGGATTATTTACATTTACGCATTTTAATACTTTTTAAGTTGTTTTTTTAAGAATACTTTTAGACACGCCTTTTCACGTATTTGCTGTTTCCCAAAACCTAGGCCGCATTCTTCGGCGGACCCGGCCTTTGTGGGCTATGTGGGCTTGGTCCTCAGGAGGCCGGTAAGCTGGAAATGAGCGGCTGTGAAATTGGACAGTCTAGCCTTCTTGATTTGTTCCCGCCCTTACTTCCGCATATTTCTGGTCGCTAGCACCACAGCGTGAAAACGTTACAAAAATGGGCCCAAAAATGTTGCTCTTTTTCCGGGCACTTTCTAGAAAGATTATTTTAATTATAAAAAAAAACTCTATGCAAATGCCCAAAGCCCTTCAACACAACCGCTATAAAAATTTAACTTTTTCTCCACCCGATTTTCAGAACCTACCATAAAAATAAGGGACTGTCCTTTTGTGAAGAGAAAAGTTATTAGAAAGGCAAATGAAGTCACACTCAGATATCTAATTTTTACATGCGCATGGGCGGTCAGTCCGATCTGCTCTGCTGTCAAAGTGTGCACAACAGATGTGACAGAAAAACCGCCCAGGGCTCTCAGAGCATTCTTTATTTATACCAAACAAGCTTACAAAGAAGTAGGAGTGTCATTTTTAGGATACGAAAACATTTCCTTAAAAGAAGAAAAACTGTTCGCTTATCTTCTGAAACAGGAGGTAGCTTAGTATGTATAGAAACTTAAACATTTCCTTAAAAGGAGAGTGAGAGAGGGGGGTGACCGTTAACTCAGGATGTAGTATGTATGTCACCGCATTCCTCTACACATCTGGTTCCAACTCACGAGCTCTCCTATCTTAAATGAAGCTACAACTAAACAATAATCACAAAACTAAAAAATCTCTTATCACCTTTTTAGTAAGAAATCTTATAAATCCAGCAGGGGATCAAATAATTATAGCCCCACTGTATTTTAGATGGTTGCTGGGTCTCAATAAAACTTAAGGAACACACTTGCAGAGAGGTCACAGACACATAAGTTAACCACTATTTTTTTTTAAGTCAATCAGGCCAATTGAATGTTTAAATAACTAAGGACACTGTGCCAAAACTAACTAGGTCAATAAAACTACATGAAGCAGAGATTCTAACAGGTGAGTCCCGTTTTCCACAGGTGTCACGTGAATCAACCACCACCTCGCCAGCACAGGAGGAGACAGACATGATCCAGAAACATGTGCAAGGTGGAGATGCTGAGCGAATGGTAGTCCAGGCTGTGGGCAGAGAATTACAGTGAGATGAGAACCTACTTCTACCTCCTTCCTTCGTTCTCCTGTTAGTGAACTCGACTCTTCTTCTGCGAGGACTCAGTGACACCAGATCAGAGCAAAATGTGTAGGAAAAATGTGCAAGCGTGCTTCTTCTCATTCTCGATGATGCCAAAGATTTTTCCCTTCTGACAGTTTGGTTTGTGTGGGGGCAATTACCTGAGACCCACATAAACACCAGTTATTTTACTAACACTTATTAACCCTTATTATGAGTTATTATTGTGACAGGAATAAAACCAGTTCTGCGTATACAAACAAACATTATGTTAAACTACAACAGCAAAACTACCAAAGAGAGGAGAAGAAGGAGCTGAAGCTGATTTTATTACATTACGAACTTTGATTATATGATTTATAGTGAAATAAAAAACATTTCCATCCATCAGTCCATACTCTACCGCGCGTCCTCCCCACCCAAACCTCAGCCGAGAACATTTCTGAAACCTGAGAGCAGTCTTGCCAACTCCTCACTAAGGAAAATCGCTATTGGTTGACCTAAAAGTCGCTAGAAGTCGCTAAATGACGTCATCGCCTAATTTGCATAATTGGTCATGCTAATCTAATTGTAACCTATGTTGTTGGAGAGAGAAATAACATTGTGGAAGAGACATAAAGTGAGTAAAAAACGTCCTAAATGCATTTAGAGTTTATTTAGAACTACAAATTAAATTTCTTTTAGCAATTATTGTTTTTTTTAATGTCACAATTCCAACCCTGCTCCTTTATCCGGGCTTGGACCGGCAAAAGTGACCCGAAATAAGCACTCTGGTGGAGTTACTTTGTGTGTGTGTGTTTATAAGCAGTTTTAAACCTTGTGATCCACAAAACAGCATAAGAGTAAAAGAGTAAAAGAAGAACTGACTGCGTTACAGCACCCGCTGCTTGTTGAGAGTAAAAGCGATACGCGACTTTTTTTTAGAAAAAAAGTCGCTAAGGGGTCTGAAAACTCGCTAAATATAGCGACAAAGTCGCTAAGTTGGCAACACTGCCTGAGAGCACTGCATCAGGTTTCTGGACTTGCTGAAGCCCGTGCTCCAGCTCCACCCACGGTTTGCCTGGTTTTAAACAAAACTTTTATTCTTCGGGACTTTTTCAGTTCCTGTGATCTGGATTTTCTGTGTCTCGATGAGTCCAGTGCTATATTTGAACTTTTACCAGTCGATTGTTGCTATTTTAACTCACCATGTACATCAGGCAGAGGTGGAGGCACAGGATTACAAATGGAAGCAGTGCTATTATTAAATTCTGTTCTTTTGAATTCTTTTGGCAACAGAGAAAGACTGGACTCAGAGTGGTCAAGCTCCAAAAATGATCTTTATTTTACATTTCTGGAAATGGAGACCCGTCACACGAACACACACACTCTGGTCTGAATTCTTTGCCAGCTAAATCCGTATATATATTTCTGCACTGCATCACACCGACACACAGTTTACTTAATATGCCTGTGCAGCTCTGCACTAAAACTTCCTGTTCTCTGCAAAAGCAGTTTCCTGTCAGTACTCTGTGACATTGTGCTCAAACTGGCGTTCTCCTAGTCTGGCCTCTATAAAACAATATAAACAGAAAATAAGCATTAAGAATATATATTTATATCGTAACACTTTCTACAGCCTTCGTTCTCCAGCTTTGAACTTACCTCGTTTGAGGTGAGTCGCACAAACCCGGTTTTCTGCGCTGTCATCTATCGCCCCCCGAAATACACTAAGAACTTCATAAATGACGTTTCTGATGTTTTTAGCTGGGATTATGCCCAACTATGATAGTGTTCTTATTGTTGGAGATTTTAATATACATGTATGTTGTCCTGATAAGCCACTGGTAAAGGACTTTTTAAGCCTTATTGACTCTTTTAGCCTGGTACAGTCCGTGCCTGGCCCTACACATGAGCACGGACACACACTGGACCTTGTCCTGTCATATGGTCTGCCTGTCACTAACTTGTGACTTTGCCCTCTCATATCATATGCCTGTGTTATTCAACATTGGTTTTACACATACCGCAGTTAAATCTGGCGCTCCTGCTCGGCGCTGTCGGGTTATTAACCCCTCCACTGCTGCGCAGTTTTCTGCTGCTTTTAATCAGCTCCGTGGCCCTTCTGACTTTGTCTCCTCTGACACAGAAGAGCTAAATTCCTGGTTTTATTCTTGCTGTCAAACAGTCTTGGACTCTGTGGCTCCTTTAAAAACCAGGCAGCCTAAGGCTAAACCTGAGCCTTGGTTTAATGAGAGCAGTCGTGCTGTTAAGAGGGAATGTCGTCGAGCAGAACGGAGATTGAAAAAGGATAAACTGCAGGAGTCATTTCAAATTCTCAAATTCTGCTGGCATCGCTACCAGAACACTGTTAAAGAGGCAAAAAGGGAATATTTTGCAAATATTATTTCTTTCGACAGTCATAACCCACGTGTGTTATTTAGGACCATTGACACTGTTCTTAATACTCCACTGAATGTCTGTTTGGAAGTTTCTCCTGATATTTGCAATAATTTTCTGAGTTTTTTTCTTGAAAAGGTTGGCACCACCAGGGCTCTGATCACAGCTCCTGACTCTGACCCCTCTGTCTCTGACCCTCGCACTGCTGTTTTCACTCAGTTTGATCTTGTGACATTCTCCACTTTAGAGGATGTGGTTCGCCATATTAAGCCCGCAGGTTCCCCTCGGGATCCTGTCCCCCCACAAAGACATTTTTCCTAGTATAGGGCAGTATGTCCTTGACATTATTAACAGCAGTTTGTCTTCTGGTGTGGTTCCTGCAAATTTCAAACATGCAGTAGTGCAGCCACTGCTTCAGAAACCTGGCCTTGATCACAAGGTATTAGCTAATTATAGGCCTATTTCCAAGCTGCCTTTACTTTTCAACGTTTTAGAGAAAATTGTTTTTTGTCAACTGAAGTATTTTCTAGATGAAAACAGTATCCATCCTTAGAAGGCATGGGACCTCTTTTCATTGTTACGCTGATGACTGCCACATTTATTTGCCACTAAAGCAGAAGGATGGCCTCTCCATTAAACCTCTCTTGGCATTTCTAGATAACAGTAAAACCTGGTTGGCCTTGAACTTATTATTATTATTATATTAAACAATAATATTTTAAACCTGTTATTACTGACAGCCAAATTAGAGCAGTGAAGTCCATTTTTTATCATGTAAGGCGACTGGCAGGAGTGAAATCTTCTTTCTGGGCAGCACACTGAGCCATGCTCCCTTTATGTGAGGGTCAGGCAGTCGTTGCTCTCACATCTGCAGCTGTTTCAAAAGTCGTCACATAATCACCAGTTAACAATATGCACCTGAGGCTACAGTCTATCCTGTTGATTAGCACACACATATGATCTTTCGTTCACGTTTTCTGACTCGCTGACTTTAGGATTTTAGGTTGTTTAAGTTAAAACTTCAAAATAACTGCCTGTGGGGATTTCCAAATGGACTTTAGTTCAACTAATGTGTTTCTCAAAACGTTCAAAGGTTTAATTTCTTTCTCAGAATTTTATTGTCTTTGTCCTTCAAACGCTCCTCAGTAACAGAACATATGGCAGTGTACTTTTCTGGTCCCAATGTGCTCATGTGGCATGTCTTCACATAGTCTACTAACACAACTCACCTTCAGGAAGTATCCAATCCGATTATATGAACCTACATAGCAGACTGCATGATTATTCGATTGATTGGTTATTCTTCATGTAACTGTTGCTTTTTTGTGTCTCTTGTGAACCATCATCTTATATAATAATGTTAATAAAGGTATATATTAAAATATTCTAATATACTAGTTATTAAAGCATTTGTATTTCTCTACATCATAGGTGTCAAACTCTGGGCCGCGGGCCAAATTTGGCCCGCAGCCTAATTACATTTGGCCCGCGAAGCCATACCAAATTACTATTAGAGCTGGCCTACTGGTATTATACAGCTAATATATATATTGTTTAGTATTAAGCGTTGCTTGTTCCATATTCAGTTTTTCAGCAAAACGTGTTTGAGTCCATAAGAAAAGATTCATTCTTATATCTGGAGGAAGATTTTTTTTTCAATAAATATTAATGTTAGCCCGCGACTTTGTTCCAGTTTTGAATTTTGGCCCACTGTGTATTTGAGTTTGACACCCCTGCTCTACATTTACATGTATTTTTAAAAAAATGTTTGTAAACACAAGTCTAACTCACAATAAACACATGCATATGAAAACACGTGCTTTGGATTTTATCTGAACTGCCTGCCCCGCTCTGTGGGCTCCAAGCCTCGACTGACTGCTGAAAGTGTCAGGGTGGGAAACACACGGAGAGCAGCAGCTCAGGTTTGTTTAGTTCAAACTAAAGCTTAATAGGTTTATTCTGGATTTCCTGTTATGGCAGCTGCCATATACTATAATAAGTAGACAGCTTATTCAGAGAAAGTGCAGCAAGTGTTAAATGTGAAAGTTCATGACGGCACGATAAGAAAAAGACTGAACAAGTATGGTATCTTCTCTCTAAAAGGACACGACTTAGGTTTGCAAAGCTGCACCTGACAAATCCCAAGACTTCTGGTACAACAAAACAGCCTTACGAGACTGCTCATAAATTATGGGCAGCTACTTTAATAGGCCACAAATGTACTGCGCCTGAGATGGCAGCTAAAAAATGTCATGAAAAATGTCCCATGTTGTACTCAAAGTCAGGGCCGGGACAGAAAGGGGCGAGAGAAGCCAAGCTAGTGGAAGTTTACCACCAGAAACAGTGTTTTGGAAAGTAGAAGCATGCAGCACACAAGCATGCAGCACACAAGCATGCAGCACACAAGCATGAGCGGTCGTTGTCTTTGCTTAAGGAATCCAGGTGAGTGACTGTCTTTTAAAAGATTGAAATCATTTCAGCAGTTGAAATTGCAAGTTACAGCTGTCTGCTTCACACGAAGGATGACCCTGTGAGCAGGTAATACAGTTTTATAACACAACAAAAACAAGTATTATTATCTCCTCTTGGGAATGACGCAGCTGGTCCTGCAGTCAGCCGATTGGATCTTCTCCTGCACTGCATCCACCACTGATCTCGTCTGCATCTGCTCCTTTTCCTGGAAAAAGGAAAAAAACACCTCGCTCCCTGTTATCCAGCCTGTTGTTTCTACTTATTTTCCAAGTCCGGGAAGTTCTGGCCCAGAAAAATATCCCCCTGACTCTAACCAGTAATGATGTTTGCAAATCCCTCTGCAGCTCAACATGTCAGTCTCAGTAATTCAGTTTAATCACAGCTCTGAATGGACTTTTGACCCTCATTGCACAGTGCCAGCTCTTAACGAGCACAATTCCAATGTTTATATAAAACTCACACAAAAACAGCTTTATTTAACCATTTTATTCCTAACAGCCTACAAGAAAAGTGTGAGACTAGTTAGTCAGAAAAGAAGAAAAACAGCCAACGAGAACGAGAAGTGTCGCAGAGTTCAGTTCAGCTTTATTTATATTGATCCGCGTCACAACAACACTCGTCTGAAAAAGCTTCAGCCAGAGCCGACAGTATTAGAGACACGAGACAGAAGGACAGCTGACAGCTGGGTTAAAGTCATGAAGTTCACATCCATGTTCGCCTGGATATGTGTGAAGGTAGAAAACCACAAACAGGAGCAGCAGCTGATCTTAGAGGCAACCTTCCTTCATTAATGAGTAAACAGCAAAAACACTGTTTATAATTTATGTTTTGTCTTGATTTACTGAATTTAGTCTAGTTTCAGTTTGTTTCCACAATGAGTTTGATCCTTTCAGTTTAGATTCTTGCACAGGGACAGTTTCCAGTAACCTGAGGGTCATTTATAAAAGCAGGAAGGAGCTGACAGAGCTCTTAAGATCTTTGTCTATGAGCTGTATTCATGTTTGTGTGAATATAAAGTTAGACTGGTGTAATGGAGGGACCAAGCAGAGGGGGCATACTTAATTCATTTTTATTTTCAAATCATTTTCATTTCTCTTTGTTTTCATCTCTCCTAAATTCTAGTTGTTTTTTTTGTTTGAACATTATTTATTCATTTATTTTATTTGTTTATTTTTGAATGCAATTTAACAGTTCAGCAGGTTCAGGTGGTTCTAATCTCGGTGTTTCCAGGTGACTTCTTCAGTCTCGGCTGACTCCAAGTTTCCAACCTCATAAACAGTAATGACTGACTATTGCACCACTGAATGGACAATGGGCTGTGAGGTCAGTGTCTTGGTCATTAATATGCAAAATGTCATGGCCATTGACCAGAGGTGGAAAGTAACGAATTACATTTACTTGCGTTACTGTAATTGAGTAGTTTTTTTGTGTATTTGTACTTTTTAAAGTCATTTTTCAAGTCTGTAATTTTACTTTTACTTAAGTATATTTTTTAAAAAGTATTGTAGTTCGCTACGTTTTCAATCACACCCTCTACTGAGTAAATTAAAAATAAAAAAAAAATTGCGCTTCGGAAATACTGCAGGGAATGATGGGTAGTTTAACTGCCACTGCACTTTAATTTGTAAAGTTTTTCTTTTCACTAAAAAAGAACTACTTTGAGATTTATATCCCACTGTCTTTTTTTGCACTACTCAGAAGCGGCTGTCCTCCTGCTGACAGAAAAGTAACTATGTAACTTTTACTCTGAGTACATTTTAAATTAGCTACTTTTTACTTTTACTTGAGTACATTTTTAGACAGGTAATTTTACTTGTACTTGAGTAAAATTTCAGCAAAGTAATAGTACTTTTACTTGAGTAAAATATTTTAGTACTCTTTCCACCTCTGCCATTGACAATGGAGCAATGGTAACTGGTAATTCAGGGTCACCTGGTCCAGCCCTAACTATATGCTTTAGCAAACAGGAAAGTTTGAAGCCTAATCTTGAAAGTAGAGATAGTGTCTGTCTCCTGAATCCAAACTGGAAGCTGGTTCCACAGAAGAGGGGCCTGAAAACTGAAGGCTCTGCCTCCCATTCTACTTTTAAATACTCTAGGAACCACAAGTAGGCCTGCAGTGTGAGAGCGAAGTGCTCTGTGGTTAAGTCAGTTTATTCATTGAGGGTGTCTGTCTATGCTGCTGTATTATTCTTTCTTTGTGAGTTTTTGGTAAATTTTTAGTTTGTTTTTTGTCTGTTTGGGAGCTGACACAGTCTCAGTGGAGATGGGTTTTAATAAATTTGTCCATATTTCTAGAAGTGAGAGCTGCTCTATCCAAAGTGGGATGGATGCCGTCTCTCCTAACAAGACCAGGTTTCCTCCAGAAGGTTTGCCAATTATCTATGAAGCCCACATCGTTTCTGGGACACCACTCAGACAGACAGCAATTTAAGGAGAACATGCGGCTAAACATGTGACTCCTGGTCTGATTGGGGAGGGGACCAGAGAAAACTAACACCAATTTAAAAAAGACACAGAGGGCGTCCTGACAGAGAAGAAGAAAAAACGTTACCACACATTACATTTGTTTTTTACTTTGATCTGAGTCTTTACAGAAGAAGACTCAAGTTTACTGACAGGAGGATGAAGGAGGATCCCATCTCGCATCACTGTGAGGCTCCGCCCACAACCTGGAGTAGCGTTCCCTCGGTGTCTCCGTCCCGCACGTGTTCCTGGATCAGGTCTGCAGCACACTGTGTTGATGAGGTGAAGCTCACCTGTTCACATGACACCTGTAGGAAACAGGACTCACCTGTGAGATTTGTCACCTGTTGAAATCTTTGAAGTGTCCATGTTATTCATTTACAGATCAAATGTGACCCAACAACCACCTAAAATAAGGTCTGAAACCTTAAAGGCAAAATCCAGGGGAACACTGGATGTAAGCAGTCCATAGAATAATCACTGAAGTGTTTCAGCATTTCAGCTGAAATGTTTGAATTGCTCATTTAATCAGCTCAAATAAAATCAGTGAATCAGCAGCAGTGAAATCATCACTGATGACACCATCACAAAGCAATCATCTGTGCTTAAAAGCCCACTAACAACGAGAAGACGAGAACCTGGCTGTTAATCCTGAATATTTCATCCAGTTTGGCTTTGTCCACCCCTCCTGATTCACCAAACACCTGCAAACACAACAACAACATCATAACAAGGTTGTAACTACATTAAGAATAATACCAGCAATAGTTGTAATTTATCAATAGATTTCTCACACAAAGACACCGTAAGTATGATTCCTGTTTCATCGTTAGTTGAGGGAAAGAAGGTCTTTAAAGGTTTCTTTAGTAAAGGAAAACCAGAGACCAAAAATCTTCTTCAATCAGTGAAGAATAGTAATATGTTCTGGCTTTACGGAGGGCTTTCTTATAAAGCAGCAAACTGTTTCTCCAGATTCCAGAAATCTCTCAGTCAGAACATGCTATATCATGTTTAGGTGGAAACTAGCGAGCTAACTTCCTGCTAACTTCTAACTCCATTAAACTTCATAAATACTGTTTTCATGGATGCCTGGATGTTAAACTTAATTGTTACACCTGGTAAAACAGCAACGCTGATCATTTTATTACAGATGAAAGAATTTAGTGCAGGGGTCGGCAACCCTGGGCACGCGTGCCACAGCTGGCACGCGAAGGGTTAACTGATGGCACGATCATAGCTGGACTGGCCATTGGGCTTACCGGGCATTTTCCCGGTTGGCCGATGGTTTTGTTTGTTTGTTGTTTTGGTTTTTTGCAACGTATAAACAATGAAAGGTGGTGGATTGGCCAGATGCTGGCCGATGTGTAAATGTAACTCAGTTGTTTGGTGGTGGCTGTGGTGGAGCTTCCACAGAGGCCAGCAGGTGGATGAGGGAAAGGGGAGGCAGGAGGAGGAGAGACCCGAGGCGGCCGCCGGTCCGAGTGTCAGGTGATCTGAACTTCAGAAGTTATGACCTGCAGTCTATCTGGGTCAGATATAAACCAAGTTTAGGTGGAGTTTATTTTCGTTGTGCTGACTTTTTACAGTCAGTTACAATAACTCGTACTGTGTACTAGCTAGCATGACGGGGTTTCTATACAGCTGGGTGGTGCTATGATGTTACTGATGGTGAACTTTATTTTGTTGATAAGGTTAGTTAGTAGAGTTGCCAACCGTCCCGTACAAACATAATCGCCCCGCATTCAGAGAAAATATTACGCGTTTCGTGTTGAGGTGAAAAGGAACAGTTTGTCCCGGACTTCAGCTAGAATGAAAAAAGACACAAAGCTGGATTTATTCTGTGTCTTTGCTGCACAGCTGCGTCTTCTCTCATTCTCTCCCCTCCCTCTCCTGTTTCTACTTCAATCATGAAACTGATCAATGATCAGCTGATCGGCACCAGAAAGAGGAAACCAGCGGATGTCGCGCTAAACAACAGCAGCACGTTTAAGCTCGATCAGCTGTTGTTAGAATTTATTTAATATTAATTTCTAGTATCAGCTGATGTTTGCTGGAGCCACAGCTGTGAAGCTGCTGGTCATGATGTCAGTTTGGATATGTGGTGAGAGGGAAACATGAAGATGAAACCAGGAGACGTCCTTACTGAATCATCAGAGCTGAACAGGTGATGGAGAAACAGGTTTACCTTTAGGTGACATGAATGAGTTGAAGTTTTGAGCTGTTTCTGAGAGACAAATAACACCAGGATCCTTTTCTAAGTAGCTGACAGCTGGTAACTGTGCAGGGGCGGGTCTAGCAAAGTGTTGCCAGGGGCCCAGGTAGGGCATTAACAGGGAGAGGGGGGCACAGAGAAATACTTTTCTTTCTTATTCTCATTTAAAATGTCTCACTTTTAATAAATAATTATCTGAATCTTACAACCAAAGTTTTTATCTGATGTAAAATGTATAAAAATCATATCAACAAGAGAGTGTACAGCACTGTCACAACAGCGTTTGTTTTCATTGTTGTGAGGAGACCATAAACAGCATTTGCATTTTCTGCTGTACAGTTCATTTGCTGTTATGGATAAAAAGTGTCTTTTCTTTGTTTCAAAATAGCTGATAACTATTTGCCAACTGCCAACATCTGCAAACAAATATAATTCTGTAAAGTACTGTTAATATAGAGCGTTATTAAATGTATTGCTAATGCAGTCATATGGCACACTGACTTCTGAGGAAATTTTAGATGCACTCATCATCAGAAAGGTTGCCGACTCCTGATTTAGACAGTTTGTAACTCTGAGTGATGCCGCAGTGTTCATTTGACTTTGGGACCTGAAGCAGAGTTTGGATCAGACAGCAGAGGGTTTTCAGGAAACACTGTTAAATGTTCAGTTTCTATGCCATACGTTAAAACAAGATCTAGAGTGTGATTAAAGTGGTGGGTGGGTTCTTTTTCATTTTGTGAGAAGCCAATTGAGTCTAATAACAGATTAAATGCCATGTTGAGGCTGTCATTTTTAGCATCTACATGGATGTTAAAATCATTTATTTATTTCATTTTCATTTATTCATTTATAAAGCACATTTAATAACAACAGGGTGTTGACCAAAGTGCTGTACAACATAACAATTAAACAGTGGCATTAATAACAACAACAGATAGAAATTAAAAACAGATTAGGATAAAAGAATTGGTAACTCTCCTACAGTTTCGAAAGCCAGAGTAAAAAAATATGTTTTAAGATGCGATTTAAAAAGAGTAACAGTCGGGGCCTTTCTAATGTGGAGAGGTAGATCGTTCCACATTTTTGGTGCCACAACCACAAATGCCCAATCTCCTCTATGAACCATCCTAGACTTATGTACAGTAAGGAGTAGGTGATCACTTGATCGAAGCGCTCTAGAGCAGCGGTCCCCAACCCCCGGGCCTCGGACCGGTACCGGTCCGTGAGTTGTTTTGGTACCGGGCCGCGGGAGTTGAGGCTTAAACCGGTCCATGGCGCAAAAAAGGTTGGGGACCGCTGCTCTAGAGGGCGTATACAGCTGCACAAGGTCAGACAAATAGTCCAGTGCCTGGCCATTTAGCACTTTATAAGTTAAAAGTAAGATTTTGAATTTAATTCTAAAACGCACTGGAAGCCAATGAAGGGAAGCAAGCACCGGAGTAATATGTTGGTGTTTCTTCACACGAGTGAAAAGGCGAGCTGCAGCATTCTGTACCAGTTGGAGCCGGGCCGAGCTGGACTGACTGACACCCACATATAGTGAATTGCAGTAATCCAGTTGAGATAAAACAAACGCATGAATGGCTCGTTCCAAGTTTCTAAAGGATAGAAAAGATCTCACTTTGGATAGGAGCCTTAATTTAAAAAAGGACCGCTGGACAACTGAATTAATTTGTTTCTCAAATGTAAGTTTGCTATCCAAGAAAACCCTCAGGTTTTTTACATGTGTTTTAACAGCACATGTTAGGTTGCATAAGTCCAAATCTGGGGCATTGAAATTACCGCTTGGTCCAAAAATAATTACCTCAGTTTTATCCTCGTTGAAGGTAAGAAAATTTGAGGCCATCCAGGTTTTGGTAAATGGTAAATGGACTGGTTCTTATATAGCGCTTTTCTACTCTTCTGAGCACTCAAAGCGCTTTACACAACTTGTGCATTCACCCATTCGCACAAGCACATTTTTCTAGGTGCTTTCTAAGTAACATTCACACACACTCATACTCCGATGGATGCATCGGAGAGCAATTTGGGGTTAGTATCTTGCCCAAGGATATTTGGCATGCAGACTAGGGGAAGCCAGGAATCGAACCACCAACCTTCCAATCAGTAGATGACCTGCTCTACCGCCTGAGCTTTAACTTCGTCGAGACATTTGACTAACGATTCCATGGGCGTAGAGGTGTTTCTATTAAACCGAAGATAAATCTGGGTGTCATCGGCATATGAGTGAAAGCAGATGTTATGCTTCCTAAAGATTAGGCCTAGGGGCAACATGTAGATTGAAAAAAGAATTGGGCCTAATACGGATCCCTGCGGGACACCACAAGTAAAAGGAGCTGGGGAAGAAATAAAATCATCAAGGCTCACGGAAAAAGTCCTCTCGGAGAGGTACGACCTAAACCGTTCCAAGGGGATACCTTTGATACCACATTGCTCCAAACGGGAGATCAGAATGCTGTGGTCAACAGGATCAAAGGCTGCAGTTAAGTCTGGGAGCAGGAGCACAGCTGGGTCTCCTGAGTCAGTGATTAATAAAATATCATTAAGTATCTTTAGGAGGGCAGTTTCTGTGCTGTGGTGGGTTTTGAAGCCCGACTGGAACTTCTCAAAAATATTATGACTGTTTAGAAAGGTTTGTAGCTGCTCAAATACAATCCTTTCTAGAATTTTTGACAGAAACGGTAGCTTGGAAACAGGTCTAAAATTAGCAAGAACAGAAGAATCAAGGTTCAGTTTTTTAAGCACTGGCTGCACTACAGCGTGCTTGTATCCAGCTCTACTGCTCCAGAGCTGAGACTGCTATTAAAAATAGTTAAAATGTCAGGACCGACTACCTTAATTATCTTTTTTTAGAAAATGGGTTGGGACTCCATCTGAGGGGCAGGATGATGTCTTTATGCTATTGCAAAGCTCTTCTACCTGGTTAAGACATACAGCCTCAAACTGGTCAAAAGCAGTTGAGGGGGTATATGTTGATGAGACATTATACAGAGATGGGGTAGATGTAGATCGAAGCCTTTCTATCTTATTAATAAAAAACTGCAAGAATCCATCGCAAGTTTCAATGGAGCTATCTATATGGAAAGCGGGGGGGGTATTCGAGACCGAATCAATAACTGAGAAAAGAGTTCGGGGTTATTAGAGTTGGTCTCAATAATGTTGCAAGAAACTTAGATTTTTCGGCTTTTACGATGACTTGATATCTAGATAGGCTCTCTCTCAGCAGCAGGAAAGACACTTGTAACTTGTCTTTTTTCCATTTTCGTTCAGCCTTCCTGCACTGTCGCCTAGCTGATCGAGTTGAGTCGTTTATCCACGGGTCTGAGTACGCTGTTGATCGCACTGATTTAAATGGGGCGATCTCATCAAGAATAGTCTTACATTTATTATTAAAATTCAAATCCATCTGCTCAATGCCATCACCAAGAGAAGAATTCGACAGTCCTTCAAAGGCAGTGGAAAACTGTTCTGTGGCCGTTGGTTTAAAAACACGATAACGTCGTGTTGAGGATGTAGGTTTAAGATGGCAATGAGATAAAAGTATATTAAACACTAATGGACAGTGGTCGGAAAAGATTGCATCACTTATTTCCAAATTAAAAATTGGTAATCCAAAAGACAACACGAGGTCCAACGTGTGGCCCTGTACATGGTGGGATCCAATACATGCTGGATGAGGCTAAAAGAGTCAATCAAATTTAAAAAGTCTTTAGCCAGCTGGTTGTGGGGGCAGCATACATGGATATTAAAATCACCTACTATTAAAATTTGATCACAACTCGGGGTGATTCCTGCTAAAAAAGTAGAAAAATCTTGAATAAAATCTTTGTTATATTTTGGAGGTCTGTATGTTACTCCAACAAATGTTGGGCGTGGGTTCCCCATTTCAAAAAGTAGAATTTCGAAGCTTGAGTAGAAGTCTGTTGAAAGTTGTTTATATGTTAGTCTCTTCCTGAGGACAACTCTGCCCCCGCGTTTGCCCATCCTTGGCAGATTTAAATAATCACAGTCAGAAGGTAGGAGTTCGGTAAAACAATTGAGCTCACCTCAGCCAAGTTTCCGTTAGGAGCATCAGATCCAAATCGCGGTGAGTAAAAAAGTCCTTTAAAATAAAGGTTTTATTAGCTAACGAGCAGACATTAGCAAGGCTACTCCTTAGTGAAGTCGAAGGCTTAGTAATGGAAATAGGAGCCCGTTGAAGCGTCTGCAGGTTCTGGAAATTTACTCCTCTCGGACGATGTCGCGGAGGTCGCAGGCGTGGGTTTATTGTAGTAATCCCAGCGACAGGAACCAAACAGGGGTAGATCATGGTCGGGGAGGTCCAGTGTTTGACGTAGTCAGATCTGGCCGCCTCAAAGTATTGATCATTCCCGGGACGTAAGAAGGCAGCCTTCAGTCTCACCATTCGACCGCTTCGTCTTCCCCGGCGCCGGCGGCGCCTGGTTGATTGGGGTAGCTTCGAGGCAAAGCAAAGGCTGGCTGGGACAGAAGCGCCGGGCAGAAACGGTGGAGGGAGAAATTACTGATTTCCGTAGTTCCAGCAGGATTCACGTCTCAAACAAGGTAATCTTAAATCTAAAAGCGTTTGGCGATCATCAACACACAGAGAGTTAGCATCTTTTGAAGCGAGTAAAACAAAGGCAAACAATAACACTGGGAGGGACAGACGGCTGGCCGTGAACACTGGCGCCATCTTTGGAATTTGGACCCACAATATCACCCACAATAATTATTTTATCTGAGCTGAGAACTAAATCAGATAAAAGTCTGAGAAATCAGACAGAAACTCTGTGTAAGGCCCAGGTGGACGATATATGATAACAAGTAAGACTGGTTTCTGAGTTTACAGCTGGGGTGGACAAGGCGAAGCATCAGGCTTTCAAATGAATATCTGGGTCTTTGGTTGATTAACAAGATGAAAATAAAGAGGAAACCTAAAATTCTTCAGTAAACATTTAAGGAGAAGACTTTAGAGTGGTTTTAGTTTAAGGAAACAGAGTTTAAGAAACATGTCAAAGTGTTGGCAGCCCGTCCCAGGTGACCTTACCTGTGTAGTAATTGTGCGCAGAACATCCAAACAGCTGATCTGGTCTCCAGGAAACAGAGGCAGATTCAAGTGAGTCAGTTTTATGGTGTTTGGTTTGGGAATCCTCAAAGGATCCTGGAGACCATCACAGAAGTCTGCCAGCTCACTGAGGAACACATTAGAGAATATTAAAATCCATTAGAGACTATTAGACTATTACAGTGGAGTCCATTATAGTGCAGAACCATTTTTGATTAGTGTTAAGGTTAGAAACCTTCACCGAGCTCAGTCTCACCTGTACTGTATGACCTGCGAGCCACTGGGGTCAAATCTCCTCCAGGTTTCATAAAACATCTGGAGGTGATCATCACTCAGCATCTCAGCGTCCTCAGGGCTCGCTGTGTTGAAGAGCTCCAGGATGACAACGATGAACAGGTGGATCACCAGCAGGCAGAAGAGGAGGATGTAGGAGCTGAAGAAAACAATCCCCACCGTCGGGTTGGCGCAGTTACCAGGCTCAGGTAATCGCTGGTCGCAGTCTGGAGGCGTGTTCATGATGGGACTCAACAGGCCGTCCCACCCCGAGGACGTGGTGATCATAGTCATGCTGATGATGCTGTTTCCAAATGTCTTGAAGTTAAACATGTCATCGATCATCATCTCATGCTTCACGTAGGCAAAGTTAAACATCCCAATGATAGAGAATGTGTACACAATTAGGAAGAAGAGCAGGCCGATGTTGAAAAGGGCAGGAAGTGACATCACAAAGCCCATAATCAGCATCCAGATCCTTCTGGCAAACCGAATGTGAGGGAATGCTCCACATAAGGTGAACAAACGACCCAATCGCATAACAGAAAAGAGAGAGGGACTGCAGAAATATTTTTCCAAGATGTCAGCTAAGAAGAGACCTGCAACAACAGCAACAACAACTATTTGTATAGCACATTTAAGACCGAAGGTACACCAAAGTGCTTCATAAAAAGGTTCAAACATAACAGATATGAGACCATAACAGAGTACAAATAAGCTAACAATTGAGAAAAGCTGGTTAAACAAAAATACAGATAAAATAAGAAATAAAACATCAGAGCGTATTTTAGAAAATAAAATCACTGCGTATTCATAAATATAAAGTGGGGGTATACATACAGTGGTACATCAATAGAAGATAAATAACAGCTGGATGAAATATAGGGAATGTGCACTAACTAACCGAAAACGCTCGGCCACACAGCTAAGTTTTTAACTGTGATTGAAATGAATGGATGGAATCAGAGGCGTGAACGGCAGCAGGAAGATTGTTCCAGAAGCTAGGACCTGCCAGGGCAAAAGCACGGTCACCTCTGGTCTTTAGCTGGGATCTAGGCTGCACCAAGAGTAACTGTCCTGATGATCTTAGGGCTCTCCTGGGGATATACGGATTAAGGATATTTGACGCAGTTGGTAAAAACTAGATTTAACTACCAAGGATCAATGTTCCCTCTAATGTTTCATGTGTCTGAGCGAACACACAAACTCCCTGAGCGTCCCTTGGACTACTGTGAGCACCAGCAGACGTGTGCACTGTGGTCACGCCAGCATCGAATCCATCCAACTTACATGGTTTATTAAAGTAATCAAATTACAGCATTTACATTTATCTTAGACGACTTTTAATTAACTGCTTTAGCCCACTTACAATGTTTTAGAAAAATTGGTTTTGTAGCATGTTAACACTATTGGAAGTAAAAATAACTTGAACTCCAGTTTTGAAAACACAACTTTGTTTTTTTTTTTATAAAGCTCTGACTTGTATTATGACTCTGTGGGAGAGAGTCTGTAACTCTGTCTGCAAAATACAGTAAATAATGACCAATGTTGGGCAATTAATTATATAGTTACTTCTTCAAAAGAGTAACTGAGTTATGCAAACAACAAAGTGTTTTGCAGCTGTTTACCTAAAAATGCAGCCAAGGCGTTTTTTAAACAAACATTTCAAACTATTTACAGAACAATCAGCTGTTCTGCATCAAATCTGATGCCACACAAATTATTTGTGTCACTCCAAAAAATAATTTCTGTCCACTATGAGATGAAGGAGAACAACAGCCTGATACCTGCAGGCCTGACAGCAGCAGATGTAACACTGCTGTAACACCTGTAACACTCAGCAGTCGCCTCATTGTTCTGACACACAACAGAACTATTGACTACACTACACACTAACTACACAAGATATGTGCTAAACGTCGCAACACACGACAACACACTAACTACACACTCCAAACACGCTAAACGTCACAAATCTCTCACATCTCAAAACTCGCTCTCTCGCTCTTTTTCTGCTGTCTTCTCGCTCTCTCTCTCTCTCTCTCTCTCTCTCTCTCTCTCTTGCCGTCACTCCTAAACTTCCCCCTTCCTAAACAACTGTTGCCATGTTGCCATATCATTTTTTGATTGGTCAACATGGTACATTTTTCGACCAATAGGAAAGGGAGAGGGGTTTGGTGTTGTTTTTGCTCACAGGCTTTCGAGCGTTTTCCTCATAAAACACCATTTTTACCGTTTCTTCCTGCAGTAAATATAAACAACGACAGTATTCAGGAAGAAAACCAAACATTGCAGATATTTTTATCATAACTCTGGTTTTACGTGGCTGATCAACACAATTTAAAAACTGGTATAACGTCCACACTTTTCCCGTCAGTTGTTCCATCTGTCCTGCTCACATCTCCAATGGTTGTGCACGTTGTCATTAACGTGGCTTCACTCCACATCAGCCGCTTTGCTCGATAAAACACCGGCACATAAGAACGCTGTCAGAGCCTGTCAACCACGTTGATTAGCTGCATATATACGAATGTGAATCGCATTATTGGCTGGACTATGGGATAAGGCGGCATCGTTCTAATCCCATACGGGAGCAGCCAGTCACTGACTAACACTGCAGAACAGGATTGTTAAAGTTTTAATTTTAATTTCAATTCAGGTTAGATTTTTTTTTTTGTGCGCAGAGACTGTGCCAGCAGTGCGCAATTGCCCATGCGTGCAGCTTAGAGGGAACATTGCTGAGGTACATTTTTCGACCAATAGGAAAGGGAGAGGGGAGAGGTTTGGTGTTGTTTTTGCTCACAGGCTTTCGAGCGTTTTCCTTATAAAACACCGTTTTCACCGTTTCTTCCTGCAGTAAATATAAACAACGACAGTATTCAGGAAGAAAACCAAACATTGCAGATATTTTATCATAACTCTGGTTTTACGTGGCCGATCAACACAATTTAAAAGCTGGTATAAAGTCCACACTTTTCCCGTCAATTGTTCGTCTGTTATCCTTGACAAATATTTTCATTGTTTGATCTGAAACATGTAAGTGTGACAAACATCAGGAAATCAGGAAGAGGGCAAAGACATTTTAAACTGCAGAAACGATGACACGGACTGACTTTAGAGTAAAAACAGGGAACATTGTACTTCCTGTTACAGCCCGCAGACATTTGCAGTAACTAACCAAACGGAGATCAAATAAGAAAAGAAGATTGTTTCTGTGTGTAGGACTCACCTATAATGGACAAAGTGAGAACCACAAAGTCCACAATGTGCAAGACATTTCTGAAGTAATGCTGTCTGAGTGCAATGATCTTCAGGATAAACTCAACAAGGAAGATGGCCACAAGGATGAGATGGATCCAGTGCAGGACAAGTGACTTCTCCATACTCTGATCATCAGTCTCCACCATTAGAACCACCATGTTGAAGAAGATAACCACCACCATGAAGATCTCAAAGTACAGAGCGGTGACCAGGTCAAACAGCCAAGCCAGGCAGCAATTCTGGAGACAAAGACGTAAGCTTTAAACACTCCGGCAGTCAGTCGGTTTGCTGACACTGCAAATAGTTTTCAGTAAAAACCCTCTTACAGGAGAAACTTTGTGATTCAATGTTATCTTAATCACTGCTGAAACAGAATTTGTTTCTTCACCTCCACAGTAGGAGGCAACAGGCTAATATATGAAGGCTGGTGTAAGAGTCTGATTGACAACTGATGACTCTCTCTACTGCACAAAATGAGACTCGTCCTTACAGTCATTAATCTGACAGCTCTAACATTCATTACCTTTATTACTGCAACGTCTCCATACGTGCCTTCACGTGCTACATATGAACATATATCCATAAGTATCTGGACTCTGATGCGTATTTTAGTGTCTGCACACCGTGAGTTTTAAAGGTTTGTAAAAATATTCCATCAACTGTTGTTTCATGCAGTCCCCCGTTTTCAGAGGCTCAAAGGTGACAAACAGTAAAGCCCATTCCCTCATTATTCAATGAAAGTTTAAGCAGTTACAAAACCTGAAACTGATTCAAGGTGTTGTATTTAGGATCAGAGCATCTAATTGAGTCAAGGGGATTCTTGAGGAGGTTGGTGAAACTCTTTGAAAGTCTACGATCAATACAGAGAGTTTACAACAAGATGCAAACTACTGGTTACACTCAAGAAGTGCTAGAATAGATTTTACCAGAAAACATCTAAAGGAGCGTGCACAGGTCTGAGAAAAATCTTTGGGCCAATGGAAGCGAGATTAACTTTCAAATCAAATCACTTTTATTGTCACATCACATGTGCAGGTACTCTGGTACGGTACATGCGAGTGAAATTCTTGTGTGCAACCTTCACAAGCAACAGAGGTGTGTAAAAATACAATAACATAAGAACAAGCAAAATATAAGAATGGCTAAATCTGAGAATTATATGAATAAATATATGTACAATATAAGAGTGTATGCGCATTACTGAATGTGTATACTAAATATAAATATCTACGTGTGTGTGTGTGTGTGTCTATACATATTTTAAAAATTAAATAGAATAAATAAAATATATAAAATATACAGAGGTTGGTAGTTGGACATGTGCAAAACAAGTGGCATTTATATACAGTGTGGAGTGCAAAATGTTGAAGTTCCAGTAGTGAAGCTGAGGTGTCTATGAAGTGTTCAGCAGTCTGATGGCCTGGTGGAAAAAGCTGTCTCTCAGTCTGCTGGTTCGGGACCGGATGCTGCAGAACCTCCTTCCTGATGGAAGTAGTCTGAACAGTTTATGGCTGGGGTGACTGGAGTCCTTGATGATCCTCCCCGCTTTCCTCAGGCACCGCTTCCTGTAGACGTCCTGGAGGGAGGTGACCGTGCATTTACGGACTTCCTAAAATCCACAAAGCTGTCCCACTCAGACCTATTGTCAGTAGTATAAACTCAGCCACTTACAACATTGCAAAACACCTTGCTACCATCCTTGCTCCTCTTGTGGGGAACACCCCACACCACATCAAGAACTCCACCGACTTCACCGACAAGGTCCAGAAACTTACCCTGGATCCAGATGAAACCATGGTGCCCTTTGATGTAGTCTCTCTCTTCATACCCACCACGGAGGCCGTGGAGACGGTCAGAAAACGACTACAAGAAGACAGCTCCTTGGAAGACAGGACCAACTTCACACCCGATCAGATCTGCACACTGTTAGACCTCTGCCTCACCACAACATACTTCAAATACAACGAAGGCTTCTACAGACAAAAACATGGCTGTGCCATGGGCTCCCCCGTGTCACCTATTGTAGCCAACCTTTACATGGAGGAAGTGGAAAGGAAGGCTCTTGGCTCTTTCAAAGGAAGAGTACCCAGCCACTGGTACAGATATGTAGATGACACCTGGGTCAAAATCAAGACACAAGAAGTGGAATCCTTCACTGCGCACATTAACGCTGTGGATAAAAACATCAAGTTCACCAGGGAAGACACAAAGGACGACTGTTTGCCTTTCCTGGACTGCACTGTGCACATTGAAGAGAACGGCAAACTCAACATCGAAGTTTACCGGAAGCCCACACACACAGACCAGTACCTCCTCTTTGACTCCCATCACCCTCTGGAACACAAACTTGGAGTAATCAGGACCCTACACCACCGGGCAGAACATGTTCCCTCTAAGCCTGAAGGAAAAAGAAGGAACACACACATGTAAAGGAAGCACTCAAAACATGCGGTTATCCTAACTGGGCGTTCATAAAGTCAGCAAAGATGCACAGAAAAGAAGACCAGACACCAGCGAGGGAGGATAAGAAGGACAGACGCAACAACATTGTCACCCCCTATGTAGCCGGTGTATCAGAGAAACTCAGGAGGGTTTTCTCCAAGCACGACATCCCGGTGCATTTCAGACCCAGCAACACGCTCAGACAAAAACTGGTTCACCCGAAAGACAAAACTCCAAAACACAGACTTAACAATGTGGTGTATGCTGTACAGTGCAGCGAGGAATGCCCAGACCTCTACATCGGAGAGACCAAACAGCCACTTCACAAGCGCATGGCACAACATAGAAGAGCCACCTCCACAGGACAAGACTCAGCAGTCCATCTGCATCTAAAGGTCAAAGGTTACTCTTTCGAGGATGCCAATGTTCACATTTTGGACAGAGAGGACAGATGGTTTGAAACAGGAGTGAAAGAAGCCATCTATGTCCACTGTGAGCGACCATCTTTGAACAGAGGCGGGGGTTTACGACACCAACTGTCTGCCATCTATAATCCAGTTTTGAGATCCCTCCCCAGACGCCTTAACATCCACTCACATCCTGGGCCATCTGACCTCAGGAAATCATATGACAGGGTGGGGCCGGGTTTCACAATGAGCTCACCCGAAACCCTGGATGATTGTGACCCACACCCATTTTCACACCTTGGCTCATGTGATTAGGTAGAGGATCATCAGGGGGTTCTTTGTCCCTCTTTGGGGGGAAACTCCCACTGGGTTTAAATCTGGGACTCTCCACCATTTGACCTTAGAACTGAAGAAGCTTCTCGGATGAGAGGTGAAACGTCTTCAAACAACTAACGGTTCTCTTTCCAAGCTCCTTAGATTCCCATTTCTTTGGCATTTTTCACAAATTCAGCAAAAGAGCTCAAAGATACAACTTGAAACTGGCTGTTTCCTGAGTTGTGCATCATGTGTGGACACAACATTAGTTCATCCCTTGAGTTAGGAGCCTCTTTTATGCCTGAATGGGTCAGAGTTGGGTAATCTTCTGAAAGTGGTCGGGTACAAGGACTGGGCTGAAAATGAAAATCAGCCAGCAGTTGACAAAGACTGAAGAACTATGTCTGAACTGACCTGAGGTCGTGGAACGGTTTTGTTGCGTTTTTCAGAGAATCGTTTCTTTATGGTCCTCAAATATTTCTGCTGCTGGTCCGTCACAAAAACATGTTTCCCTCCGAAGTAGAGATGAGAGACAAGAGCAAAGTTAACTGACAGAAACAGGAAGAATGAATTCAGCCAACACTGGAGCTTCTACAGACTGATACCCAACTGTGTGTGTGTGTGTGTGTGTGTGTGCGTGTATGTGTGTGTGTGTGTGTGTGTGTGTGCGTGTGTGTGTGTGTGTGTGGCTGTGTGTGTGTGTGTGTGTGCGTGTGTGTGTGTGCGTGTGTGTGTGTGTGTGCGTGTGCGTGTGTGTGACCTATCTTGTGTCTCTGCTGGTGGATCGTATCAATGATGACTCTAATGAAGAGGTTCAACGTAAAGAAGCAGCCGATGATAATGAAACAGATGAAGTACAGGTACATGTACACATTGATCTCGTAGTGCGGCTGGTCTTCCACCTACACACACACACACAGACACACACACACACACACACACAGACACACACACACACAGTGGTTTTAACACACACACACAGTAGTAATATACCAGTAATAACAGCAACAGTAACAGTACTGATCCAGCGTGTATACTGACTTGTCTGGAGTCCACAGCTGCATACATGATGTCCATCCAGCCTGAAGATGTCCCCTGACCCACAATCAACACAGAGTTTCATTAGAAAAACAATGAATTCAAGCTGTATTACTAAATGATACTGATTTTAGTTAGCTTGGTTATGTTTTTTCCACACAGTTGATGGTTTTATGCATTCTAACTAACAAGTTAGAGTGTTCACACTGACCATGATCAGCAGCGACAGGAAACCCATCCCCACATTGTCAAAATTAAACGTCCACGTCTTCCAGTTGACCTCAGAGAAATTCTGATCCATCAGTGAAAAGCATTCAGTCTTGTTGTTCACCACGTAAAAGTAGAAAAGCTCCTCTGAAGTCTCATTGTAACAGTAAGAAAACTTTCCTGCAAACAGATTCACTCCTATCACGCTGAAGACAAGCCAGATGACCAAAATCACCAGCAGCATGCTGAACATGGAGGGCAGCGTCACGGCAAGCACCTTCAGCACCACCTGCACACAGACAGAGAGACAAAAAGGTCTCTGCTGTGAATCAGCTCACATCCAGTTAATAAGCTGCCTCCACGTTGGCTCTCCATCCAACAGGACTTTAGTTCTGCCAGGAAAGTTCACTATTAGCTACTGAAAGACCTGAAAACCTGTAAACAAAAACTAAGCAAATGATATACAACGTAAACAATCATTCAACTTGGGGTGTAAATTGTGTGACATGCAACTGGTTTTATACTAGAGCTACAAGGCATTGATAAGTCCTGGTAAGACCAGTCGCCTCTCACACCTCTGTCATTAGGACAGCTACACCCTGGGGAACCCAGTCTTGTGCCTGGCTGAGCAAACGGAGCACAGCCGCCAGTCTGTGGAGTAACCTCCTCAAGTATGGAAAAACTTTCCTCTGAACGTCAAAGGACAGTGTGTTCTTTTTGTGTGGTCATACAGATTTGGGAGGCTGAATAACGGGTTGGCGATTAAAACTCACAAATGCAGACCTGCACGCATTACTGAGACAAAAGTGATAAAGTCCTTCTGCTTACACCAGCGATTAAAATACCTGGGCCACGTCTGTAGGATGGACAACCGAGAAATAAGAAGACAAAGATTGTTTGATGAACGCTCCCCGAGTTGGGTGAGATTGAAGAAACTGTTAGGGATAGATGCCCTGCAAATAAGGAGAATGATGATGGATAGGACAAACCTTCAGTGTCTATGGGAAATAACAGACACACCCTAAGGAGTCAAATCTCCTAAAAAGGGAACACAATGATGAGTAGAGCAAAAGAGAAAGTCACACGAACCCTACAAATCATTTAACAAGCAAAGAATTTTATAAATATTTGATCTTCTTTCTCTAGCAGAAGAGTACACCTACATCCTGCTCGGCAATGTCTGTATCTGTATGAGTGCCTGCCTCACCCTCATGCCCTTGAAGCGAGACGGGACCCTCAGAGTCCTCAGAGCTCTCAGAGGCCGGCTGGTGTATCCAAGCATGTTGCCCATCAGGGAGAACAGAGACACCTAGAAGACAGCACACCGGTGACAATGTGATCCACCTGTCTCTAATAATCGGCTACAAGCCACAGGCCTTCGAGATGGCAGCTGTTAAACATTACTTAAAACCAACCCCTTGTCCCAGCTGTCTTAGCTAATTATAGGCCAATCCCCAGCCTTCATGTTATCGATTCTTGAAACAGTAGTTGTCAACAGCTAACAGATCATCTGCAGAGGAATGGCTTATTGGAAGAGTTTCAGTCAGGTTTCAACTGTAGGAAATCAGGTCTTTACTCTGTCTTTTGTATAATGAATCTGTAATGATCTTTGAATGGTTTCTGATGCAGGGTACTGTTCTGCTATCATTCTGTCCAGTGTTAGTGCAGCCTTTCATACCATTTACCATAACATTCTGCCTGACAGGCTTGAGGTTTAGGCTGGTGTATGTGGCTCTGCCTTAGGTTTTCTTCTTACTTATCTGATAGGACCGTCTCTGTTAGAACAAACCATTGCCTCTGTTGAAGTCATTCTGATAAAAGTTGTCATTGTTGTGTTTAAAACTCTAAACCTTTTCTTGAACTGCGTGCAGATATTTTTCCTCCCCTACATCTAGCATGGTGGGGGATGCTATTAGCTATAGCGTTTAACTGCAGGCACGCTTGCATGTAAGATTCTGGTTTCCTTATTTAGTAATGAATGTTTACTTCCTGCCATTTATGGGCTCACCTGTGCTTGTATATGGTGGACCGTTCAAGGAGTTGAGCCATATACGGGCTGTAATATTGGATTCTTCTCTGGCTTCGACTTGCATATAAAATCTTCATCATATTGCTGTTCATTTCATTTAAGTAACATTTCTAAGTTATTTTTAGACTATTGTAATAACCTGTTTTCCAGCTTGGACAAATCATTGCTTTCTTTCTTCATTCACAGACTCTGGATTTTTTGGTTGTTCCCTGTAAATGACTAAAGACGAGGGGGCACAGAGGCTTTCAGTCTGTGGCACCAAGGCTGTAGAACAGTCTACCACCACAACTACACTTAGTGGACTCTGTGGACTAAAATCTTTGTTTAAACAGGCTTCAGAAGTTTTATTGGAATGATTATAGGTTTATTTATTTATTTTAAAACTACCTGTTTATTTTATTTTATCAAATCTTTTTATTGAATATTTTAGCACTTAATGTTCAGATTTATTTGACCCTTTTGTGTACAGCGACTCTGTGAAAAGTGCTTAATAAATAAATAAACTTAATAAATAAACTTTTCTTACTACTCATAGAGTTCACAGCACAGAAACAGCTTTAGTGAAGGTTACAAATGATCTTCTTATGGCCTCTGACAGTGGACTCATCTCTGTGCTTGTCCTGCTAGACCTCAGTGCAGCGTTCGATACTGTCGACCATAATATCCTATTAGAGCGATTAGAACATGCTGTAGGTATTACAGGTACTGTGCTGCAGTGGTTTGTATCATATCTATCTAATAGACTCCAGTTTGTGCATGTAAATGGAGAGTCCTCTTCACACACTGAGGTTAATTATGGAGTTCCACAGGGTTCAGTGCTAGGACCAATTCTGTTTACATTATACATGCTTCCCTTAGGCAGCATCATTAGAAGACATAGCATACATTTACACTGCTATGCAGATGACACCCAGCTCTATCTGTCCATGAAGCCAGATAACACACACCAATGAGTTAAACTGCAGGAATGTCTTAAAGACATAAAGACCTGGATGGCCGCTAACTTTCTGCTTCTTAATTCAGATCAAACTGAGGTTATTGTACTCGGCCCTGAAAATCTTAGAAATATGGTATCTAACCAGATTCATACTCTGGATGGCATTACCTTGGCCTCCAGTAACGCTGTGAGGAACCTTGGAGTCATTTTTGACCAGGACATGTCCTTCAACGCACATATTAAACAAACATGTAAAACTGCTTTCTTCCATTTGCGCAACATCTCTAAAGTTAGAAATATCCTGTCTCAGAGTGACGCTGAAAAACTAGTTCATGCATTTATTACTTCCAGGCTGGACGACTGTAATTCATTATTATCAGGAAGTCCTAAAAACTCCCTGAAAAGCGTTCAGTTAATCCAAAATGCTGCAGCAAGAGTCCTGACAGGGACTAGAAAGAGAGAGCAGATTTCTCCTGTTTTGACTTCCCTTCATTGGCTTCCTGTTAAATCCAGAATTCAAAATCCTGCTCCTCACATACTCTTAAACCAATAAGGTCTTAAATCATCAGGCCCCGCCTCAGATGGCCCCGCCCCTCCCTGAGCCTTGTTCTGCTTGAGGTTTCTTCCTGTTAAAAGAGTTTTTCCTTCCCACTGTTGCCAAAGCGCTTGCTCATAGGGGGTCATATTATTGTTGGGTTTTCTCTGTTTCCTTAACACTACTGTAGGGTCTTGACCTTATAGTGTAAAGCACCTTGAGGCAACTGTTGTTGTGATTTGGTGCTATATAAATAACATTGAATTGAACTCGATTAAATTGAACTGACCTCATTGTACAGGAGAGCAGTGAAGCAGCAGCAGCAGGTTCATCTTACCCATCCTGACTGTGTGCTGTTAGTTTATCTGTTCAAACTGAAACAACCCCATTTCTTTACTACAACGTCAAATACTGACATCCTGTCAAAGCCGCCCACATCTCAGACATGAACAGCCCGTCCTTTAGCTTCAGTGCCATCACCAATGCTGAGGTGGGTCTATGATCCCCAGCTCCACACATGGTTAAATGCCCCACATCATTTTTCGTTCATTCCAAGATTTAGTCAGAATGCTCTTACTGATACAACCCTCCCCATTTACCCAGGCTTGGGACCAGCACTAGGACAACACTGGCTTGTGGTCCCTCCGTGACTGGCTTTGTAAAATACTGCCAATAATCGGTGCTGCCGATTGTGCTCTTACATCTAGGATGAGGAAGTCGAGCCAGCACCAGAAGCTTGTGAAGTATTTCTTGAATCCAAAAGCGATCCACTTCAGTAGCATCTCCACCAGAAACAGGAAGGTGAACACCAGGTCTGCAATCTTCAAAACTCTCTGCAAGACTGGACGATGCCCCAGGTAGATGTCCTCAAAAACCTGTTCACAAACACACGCCTGTTTACTCACAACAAGCAGCATATGAGACGATCTGAGGACAACCACTGTCATTCTAGCAGTGTGACCTTCTGGTTTAACAGACGACCTGCTGTCCTGTTTGTTCTTCATGAGCTCTTCTTTTCTGTCTGTGTTTTTTCCCACCACCCTCCGACACATCCAGGAGATGGCTGTTCCTCCCTGATTCTGGTTCAGATGGAGGTCTCTTTCTGTTAAAAAAAGGATTCTTCCTTCCCACTGTCACCAAGGGCTGCTCTTGTCATCTGATTGTTGTGATCCTCTCTCTAATATTGTAGACTGTGATCATCTGCAACTCTGGCGCCTTAGTGAGGGGATGTTTTGTGTCTTTTAGAGCAGCACCTCTGCAATAATAAGACATAACTTTTCTACCCGTGAACAGGAAACCACCCCAACAGCTCCAAAACCCAAAAAGGTTGATTCAGTTCCTCTGAACGTTTTCAGTGGGAGAAACGTTTCATCATCATCAGGTGACTTCTTCAGTCTCAGCTGACTGCAGGTTTCCAACCTTATAAACAGTAGATTGCACAAGCAGATGACACAACACAGAAAAGCCACCTCGTCAGGCCAGGACTCTGCAGTCTATTCACACCTACAGGCCAGTGGACACTCTTTCAATGATGAGGATGTTCACATCCTGGACAGGGAGGAACGCTGGTTTGAAGGCGGAGCCAAGGAGTCCATTTACGTGAAAAGGGAAAGACCATCTCTGAATGGAGGAGGGGGCCTAAGGGTACATCTGTCACCATCTTACAATGCTGTGATTGCAGCCATTCCCCAACTCTCTGTGAATGGGACTCATGGTTATTGATCAATCGTCTTTGATCAATGGTCAAAAGAATTTGCATATTAACGATGAAGGAACTGACCTCCCAGCCCATTGTTCCTTCAGTGGTGCTAGTTTCAGTCAGTGTGCAAATGTCCTGTTTATATGGTTGGAGACCTGCAGTCAGCTGAGACTGAAGAAGTCCCCTGATGATGAAAGTTTCTCCTGAAAACGTTACGACCAGGTGTACAGATTCAACCTTTGGGATTTACTTACCTGGATGATTGAGCATGCATCAAGACACTGATCCAAAAGTGATTTCAAAAACCAAATCAACTGTCTGTGGGTTCATGCAGGTCGCTATCAGTGCCATATGTTTAGCTCAGTGGTTTCAGTGTGGAGTTAAGCCAGGAAGATAAAACGTGTTCATGTCCGAGTGAGTTCAGGGTTTGAATGTGACATGAATTCATAATGTATATTGTCAAATATGTATTGACAATGTCTGTTTACCAGAGCTGCACAGCTCAGCAGGATGATGAAGACGATGAAGCCCTCAAAGAATTTGTGTTGCACGATGCAGAGGCAGGCTCTCCTGAAGTTAGACCAGACCCTGCCGGTACCCTGGGATGTGTCTATTTCCAGGAACGGACAGCAGATGTAACAGCCTGAAACACATCAGAGGCGTTGCTGACTGATTGGCTTCTGTTCTCTTGATGTAACGGAAACAGCTGCAGTGCAGGAACTTTGATATCATCTCTGTATGTCACAGTTTGTTGAACTTTTAAATTGGGTCTACATCATCCATCAAACTGAGGCACTGAAAACTAAATCATGCACAGAACCAAAAGCTGCAGTTCCTCTAGCAGAGGCTCCAGCAGTGAGCCAGTCCCCATAGATTTAACATGTCCCTATGTTAAAACTTTACAGCACAAATAAACATGTTTACAGCCTGAGACCAAATCCATATCCATAATTTCCCCCTTTCATGACAACTGTAAGAGAGTGAGAGAAGGTTTGTATTGAGCCTTAAAGTTGGCATTATTAGGGGCGGGGCCTCTTTGACTAACAGGTGGATGGTGACACAGGCGGGTGTAGCTGCTAGCTGTCTGCCAATTGCAGTCCCTGAACTGGACCTCTGGACCATGTTTGTGCTGTTGGAGCCTTTTGGATCATTTTTATTACAATTACAATCATCTGACCAATAATATGGCTGCTGTGAGGTTAACTGGACCAACAGACATTCAAGAACTCTGAGGTCCAGTTTCAGGGACTGAAACTTGAGGATTTTATTTGGATGTTACTGAACACTAATTAGCAGGTATCCGAGTCTGTGTGATCCAAATATGGTGAAACATGAACACGTTTACCAAAGCTCAGCATTTACGTAATTACTCTCACTGCCAGAAGATGGAGACAAAGGTTTGTCACTGCAGGTTTAAACTATTTTACATATAATAATTTGATATAACAGTGTGTGTGTGTGTGTGTGTGTGTGTGTGTGTGTGTGTGTGTGTGTGTGTGTGTGTGTGTGTGCTCATACTGTTGCAGCAGCAGTCCTCAGGTTCTGGATGCGTTTCATCTTTACGTTTCTGCATGACGTCACACTGCAGACACAGAAGTTCACAAACATAAATAAACTTTAATGTCCTAGTTACTTTAAAATACTGTCACCGGACTAAGTGTTCACACTCTGAAACCTCACGCGGTTTATGTCTCGGGTCTTTACTGTGTCTGTGAATTCAGGATGGCTGATTTCAGTCCTGTAAAAGTCTGATGATCACCTGCAGCTTCTTTAAACTGTTGCAGTGATTTTAACATCAGCAGCTGCTGATGAATTTCAAACTAAAACCTGAACTTTACACGGTCCAGTCGTCTGCTTTAAACCTGTGTGCTGTGGATGTGTGTGTGAAAGCAGTCTCATCGCTGTGTTTCACTCAATTCATCATAAAGACAACTGCAGTTATGCTGAAGCTCTGATGATGCTGCGATCACATCGAGTGTGGAGAGATGTTCTTCATGCACAGGGATCACAGTGAGGAAAATAGCACTGTGTAATAATAAATACACAAACATGTTTATCTGCTGTTCATACTTGAGGCCGAAGCTGCGTCACACATCAGTATTTACTTTTAACATGAAATTCTGCTCTAGGATCAAAAACAGTAGAATCTGCTTTACATGCTGCGTCTCCTTTTCTTGTGCATTTTCAGGCGTCCTAAACTCGATCTCAGCCACAGCGACGGGGGCCTCCCAGGCGGCCATGTTCGTGTGGTTATCATCGAGGGTCAGCTGATCTGAGCTCACAGAGCTTAAGGCCAGATACTCCTCCTTGTTGTCTTTTTCAGAGTCACCTGCAAATGAGGAAAACATGAAAATATTTTCAAATTAAAAGCTCTAAATCTAAAACTTAAAAAAGACACAGAAATCCAAATACAATCCACAGAAAAAAAATAAACCACTAACAACAGAGTATGTGAGAGGATGACCTGAAACATGAAGGCAACACTGCCTCAAACCTGCAGTCTCTCTAATGTCCAGCAGGTGGCGACTCCTCTGGTTGTAACCTGAACATTTGCAAGTATATGAGAAAATGAGCTTCGTGTTCACCTCATCACTCAGCTCACTGAAGAATTTATGGTCTCAGTCACTAGTTTGAAGTCTTGTTGAGGAGAAGGAAGCACGGGAGGATTTAAGTCAAGACTACAATCCGCTTTATATTTAACTACCAATGAGTAGTGAGCAGAGTCCCTCACTGTCGCAGTCAGATCCAGTTTGTAAACATCCAGTTTCAGGCTTCAAGACAGGGCTTCACTAAGTCTTAGTCTTAAGTGTATATTTATTTTTCTACTCCTTTTATATCCATTTATTAGGGTTTTTTTGCACTGATGTAACCGGACCCTCGTCGTCTTGTCTTTATATGCTGCACTGGCTGTAGCAGTCAATGCGCCCCAGGGCAGCTGTGGCTACAATGTAGCTGGCCATCACCAGTGTGTGAATGGGCGGATGACTGAATGGAGTGTAAAGTGCTTTTGGTCCATAGGGGACTAAGTAATGCGCTATACAAATACAGGCCATTTACCATTTGCCATTTAGCGGAGATGACAATAAAGTTTAGCTTGACTTTGACTAATATATTACCTCGTTGTGGCTGTGCCAGTGTTATAGCTACATTCCATGTTAATAATGCAGACCCCCAAAACAGCAATAAAGTAATGGCACAAAACAAGCTCCTTGGATTACTGTGACCTGGATAACTGAGAACCTACAAAGACAAATATACAAACAAAAACCACCTTTGTGATCTTGGTCAGCGTAGTTCTTCCCCCACAAAGTCCAGATACTCTTGGGGATCCAGGTTCTGGTCTGTTTCATGGTACTCTGCAGGATGTTTGTTGTTTTGTCTTCTGAAGCCACCAGCTGATCATTGATGAACAATAAATTCAGGAACAGATGTAGGATCTGCAAACAGACCAGGAACTCATTCAAAAACTCCTGATGGACTAAGGTGGACTGGGTCATTCTAGGTTGTTGAGTGTAAAGAGACTCACCAGCAGCTTTCCAACAATCAGGACAATCATGAAGAAGGTCACACACATGCCATCATTCGAGACCTCCATGCAATCCCATAAAGACTCTAAACACAGTCCACACAAGACCCTGAAGACAAGCATGAAGGTGTGGAAAAAGTCTTCCATATGCCAACGAGGAAGCTGGCAGTCAAGAGAAATGCGACAGATGTTAGCTTTGTAGTCCGACTGGAACAGCTGCACGCCCGCCACAGAGAACATGAAGACCGTGATGAAGAGAACCAGAGTCAGGTTCCCCACTGAGGCCCAGACGATCTTCAAAAACATGTGGAGCATCGGCCACCAACGGGCCAGCCGAAACACTCGAAACTGGACAAACAGAAAGATACGTGAGAACCGATGATGATGGTGACAGTAATGGTGATGTTATACTAACCGGAAGAAAACTGCGCAGCAAAGATAGACCCTCAACGTCAGCCAGTCCCAGCTGCACCAGAGAAATGATGACGAGGATAAAGTCGAAGATATGCCAGCGCACCTGTAACCACGATAACAATCACAAATGTTTCTTTGAAAATGGCAGATCGCTGAACTGTTGAGAAGAAACTACAAATTTGACCTGGAAGTATCCATGCAGGCCCAGTGCGACAAGTTTGATGATCATCTCAGCTGCAAAGATCCCATGGAAGACCTGCACAGTTCAAAGGGGTCAGAGGTCACAGGGTAGAAGCATGTTTTGCATCCAATTCATCCAACCATCGGCAGACAGGCGGACGAAAAACCTCGAACACACCGAGTCCCGTGCAGAAGTAGAAGTTCCAACAAAACAATAATTTTCCTGTGAAATGTCACACATGTAAAGGTAGATCACTCTGACCAGGCATCACTGTTACTGCAAAAAGACTCACGGTGTAAATAAACCTCAGCAAAGCTCCCTCTGAATCCCAGCTTATCTTTACTTTTCTCGAGACTTGCCAGAGGTTTATACTGTACCCCCGTTACATTTTTACCTCACTGTGCTGCTTTTCCTCTCAGTCATGCAGGTCGTTTACAGGTTTGTACCGTTGGTTTGTTACCATTTGTGATGTAGTTGCTCTGAGTGGACATTTTAAACCACTCTTGCTAGGTGGCTGAAGAACCCGCTAAAAGCATTCATCACTAAATTGGTCATGGAGGCACATCGAAGAAGAACATATGGTCCCTCCGACTGATCAAGTTTACACCAAACTAAGGGAGCAGAATGGAAAAGTCCTGATTTTGGCCTGCAGTGAAGAAGCTGCCATTAAATTAACCAAGTAGGAGATAACAGGATCTGCAGACACTTCTTCAACACTCACCAGATCAGCGATGACCAGGGTCTCCATGAACTCCTCCATCATAGGGTAATATTCCATGGCTGTGAAGATGGTGCTAACAATGATGCAGATGATGATGACCAGGTCAAAGAAAGGGTTCGTGATAAAGGTGTGAAACTGCTGTTTGAGCCATCGCCAGCAGCCACAACAGTCCCCCTTCAGGAAGGCGTCAGTGCAGGTGCAGCACAAAGGCCGGTGGTGCTCCTCTGCCTCTGCAACACAAAGCTACTCTGTGAGGCCACAAACTGTGTCAGCATTAAGTTGTCTGCAGAGCCTCGGCTCTTTGTGTTTGTGTACCTGTGACTGCTCTCAGTAACGGAGCGTGTTGTAATGTCCTGTCCCAATGAAGGAAGGTGGAGGTTAAAGAGGTGGAGGTAAATACCTGTTTACCTTCAACGTATTCTTGCTTAGTAGCTCGTATACTGGCAGCTGATTTCTTCTTCTGCAGTGAGTCCTGTTGCTCTGGAGTCTCTGCCCTGCTGGAAGCCTGCTGTCCATAACAAAACACCCAAACTCAGTTATGCTAAATGACGATTTGAGCAGAGCCATCCCACAGTACTCTGAACAGTTTCCAAACAGGGTTATTTTGTCTCAGAAAGGTCATGGCTGACACAATAAGTTGAGAAGAAGCTGGTGAAAGGTTTTTGGAACAGCTGGATTTTAAATGCACACTGGCATCAGCTGCCGACAGGTCTGCAGGATCGGTCACATGCTAGACACAGAAGGAAGGATATTTTGATGAAGAATAGGACTTGTTTGATATATGAACAGAACTAAAGCCCGATAATAGACCTACTCGTGTTATTCCAGTACATTTTGTACAGGTGTGGAATGTTTTAGCAACACTGGCAACACCTGGGCCTAGTGTGCCAGTGCTCTACGAAAGCTGTCAGAGCTCAGCTGTTGGTGTGGCTCTCCTCCTAGAGACACACACCTTATGGTTATTTTATATTGTTTCTATTGTGTTGTTTACATATTGTTGTGATTTACATTGCTGTGCTTGAGAGTCGTCATCTACTGGAACCAAAGTCCTTGTATGTGTCTGCGCATATACACGGCCAATAAAGGCAATTCTGATCTCCCTTTTGTCGTGGCCATGGAGCCCATCAACCTGCTCAATGAGGCCTGTTGGACCTCAGCCACAGTAACTGGGGTTTCTCTGTGGTCTCTCTGAGCATCAGTTCTTGCCGTGAATTTGCTGCAATGCCCAGTGTGGTATCATAATGAATCATTTGTTTATATATGCATAACAGTTATTATTAGTACAGGCGTCTTAAGTTCATGTTTATTTCTCTGGAGAAGCGCACAGAGTAGGTTGATTGTTGAGATAGGGCATTGTGTGTTGCTATACTAGTGAGGCCAGGAAAGGCGGTTGTTAGGCTGAAATTGTTAAATGTTGCCATTATTGTACTTAAATTTGTAAGCCTGGCCTTAAACTGTACGCTCAGAGACATTCTTCTGTTTCTGTTGCCCTCCCCAGCCTGTTGAATGGTGAGGGGGGCTATAGTGTAACTGTAGGCACATCCTCAGCAGGAAGTCACACAAACGTACCCCCATCCACACACACTCACTCACGTGCACATGCAGACACACACACAAACATGCTCGCACATGCATACACACACACGCAGTGTTTTAACCTTTTGTGACCATAGGGGTTTTTTACAGTGGGTGTTTGTGTAAACTGTGTGTCACACAAAAAAAAGGCTGCAAGCGGGGGCTGGTTCTTTGGAGTAATCTGAGCTCGAGGGCAGAAGGGCTGCCCCGAGATCCTCCCCTTGCTGTAGCATGTGAAAACCGATCGATTGCTGTTCTGTATTTCTTTCTTCACGGGAATCAGTCTGAACCAGCGGGCCTGCTGTAGCGCAGACCCAACAGCGGTATTGAGTCTGTTCCAGAAGTCGAGATAAACGTAAGAATTTAGAAGAAGAGAGGGCTGTAAGTTAGGTAGACGTAAAAAAGTTGCACCTGTAACATGTGACACAAGGTTCAGCAAATAAGAAGCAACTTTATTCCCGTGTGTGGATCATTGATTCCTGCTTTTGTGTTTTTGAAGGTGCAGCACCCAGTCCTGGAGAGAATGTGGTATTGTGTTAGCACACACCTGGATGCTCCACAGCAAACTGACAAAATCTGCTGTTAAAGAGGTGCACACACTTACTAATGACCAACCAATGAACTAAATCTGATTAGATTTGATTAGTATTTGGCTGCTCATTGCCCTCCTAATTCCTGTGGAAGCAGTGAGTCCTTACTGACCTCCTCCTCCTCTCTCCTCTTCAGCACCTCCACAATCCGTCCGAACTCCTCTTCTCTTTGTATGGCCTCGGCATCTTGAGTCTCTTCTTGCTCCGCTCGTGTCATGACAACCACCGCCAAAATGAGACTGAGCAGGAAGAAACAACCCGGGAAGAAGACGAACAGAAAGACGATCAGATAGGATTTTCCTGCAGCTCGCAACGTCTGCAAAGGGACAGACAGGTGAGAGAAACGGATGAGACAACCGGAGTACTGGGAGGAGCCTGCATGTGGTCATCAGTGAGTTACTGACCAACTGCATCAGGCCTTCCCAGAAGTCATGCATCATGAGTCTGAAAAGTGACATCAGAGACCAGAAAAACGAGTCGTAGCTGGTGTATCCGAAGTTTGGGTTACTTCCTGCTTTCACACAGTTGAAACCATCTGGACAGCACCTGAACACATAAAAAACAGTTTGTTTTTATTGTTGTTGTTGTCAGTGAATGAAAGAGACTCATGTTTACTTACTCAGCGTCTGACTGGTTTCCACACACCAGAGGATCAGGATGTTCAGGAATGTAGTAATAGTTTGCTAGAAGACAGACAGACATCCAAACCGTACAAACAGATCATGTTTCACCTTTCTAATTTAAGGGCAGGGGTGGCAACGATGACAGGTGCTGAAGTCTGCACTACAAAGCCAGCTGAACATTTCTAAACTTTCAAATACCAGGATCAATTCTCGCAGAGCCCCAGGTCCTGATAACATCCCTGGACGAGCACTGAGGGACTGTGCTGCAGAACTGTCTTCACGGACATGTTTAATACATCACTGAGCCAGGAAATACTCTCAATAACAGATTAAAGGTCACATTTACGCTGCAATTTTCAGCATCTACATTATTGCGGGTGATTTTAAAATCTGATAACAACAAATAAAACTGTTTTTTGGACTTTTTGTTTTTGGACCTGAAGACTTTTCCTCAGAGGTTCACCTGATCTCACATGAGATCTCTTTCCACTGCTTTCATTGTAATGTTGGAAGAAGACCTGCGAGTCAGCCATCTAACTGTCTTAAAAGGCTAACCGGCCAATCAGGATGTGGTACGACCATCGTACCTGGAGAGGTGGTGTGGTTGTGGAAATCGAATTCTGTCGTGTTTGTGTTCAACGACCAGATGACACATTTGTTCTTCAGGGTTCCCATGAAGAGCTGTAAACCAATCATAGCCAAGATGCTCAGGCAGAACAACGTCAGGATGATGACACAATCAAGCCTCTTCACCGATTGGACAAGAGCTTCGACCGTCTTCTTCAGACCTGTAAAGACAGCACAACGCTGTGAATACAAGTCGCACACACACACACAGATACAGACACACCTACACACACAGACACACACACGCACACGCACACACACACCTACACACACACGCACGCACACACACACACAGACACACGCACGCACACACAGACACACACGCGCACACATGCACGCGCACGCACGCACACACAGACGCACGCACACACACACACAGACACACGCACGCACACACAGACACACACGCGCACACACGCATGCGCGCGCACGCACACACAGACACACACACACACACATGCACGCGCACGCACGCACACACGCACGCACGCACATACACACACCTACACACACAGACACACACACGCGCACCCACGCACGTACACACCTACACACACACACATACACACACACACATGCATGCGCACACACACACCTACACACACAGACACACGCATGCGCACACACACACAGACACAGACACACACCTACACACACAGACACACACACGCGCACGCACGCACACACCTACACACACACACCTCGGCTGCATGTGAAGATCTTCAGCAGCAGAGAAATCGTCATCAGCACAGCAAACTTCCCCAAATCTACGAACTGTGACACCAATCTGAGACACAGAGTCATCATCACCACCTTCATCATCATCATCATCATGAAGCAGTGATTAAAGCAGCTGTAAAACATAAAGACACATTTACAGCCGAGCAGGAAAAAGCCAAAGTGTGTCGAGCAGAACATACAGAAGCAAAGCCGGTGATAAGGACGTGACAGTTAGTGTCCTAATATAAATCTAAAAACTTTATCAGTGACAAAGGTAGAGGAGACATACACAGGAAAGCTACACAGGAAAGCAGAGCAGCACAGCGAGCGTTCAGCTACAGGAGGTTAGCTTGTTACCAAGCCTTAAGAAACATCAAGCGTCTCTGTGTGGTCAGTTTGCTGGGACAGTGTTTGATGTCAGCCTGGATTCAAACACTGAAAGAGTCCCAAACCTAAACAAGGAGTTTCAGTGCCTGAACCAAGGAACAACTAAACTCGAAATATAAGGGTAATAACAAAGGAATGGCCCCGGGGCAGACCCAGGACATCGTGGAGAGATCTCGGCTTTTCTGCTTAGGCTGCTGTCCCTGCAACCCAGCTTCAGATAAGCAGAAGAAAACTGGATGGATGGATGTGGTGGTGAAAGCAGCAAAAAGATAATTTTCATCTTTGCAGCTGGAAAAAGCCCACCTTATTTGCACGGACATGGATCTATAGATATGAGACCACACTGACAAGAACTGTGTTGGTGTAACTGTAAAGGTCATGTCCAGCATTGAGTGGATTCAATCGGTAGATCACATTTCTTGAGTATTTTCTGAGCCTTGTTATTCAGGACTGAGAGGCTCTTATTGTGAAGGCTCTTTTATACTGTTTCCTGTTTTTTGGATCACGTTAATCTGTAACCAACATTAACCCCCTAAGATCCGAACTCTTCCTCGGCATGCATTTTTAATTTCTCTTTGATATTTGGGCATATTGGGACCCGATGAATGTAAAAATAAAGAATTACCAGATTTTTTTTTTACCTAATTTTTGTTTCTAAGAAAAATGAAAGCCACATATGAGGATATTTGTTTAAAATTTCAATAGAACAGTAGGAGTATAATGTCCTCGTGAGTGGATATCAGGCCGTTGTAGAGCGAAATTGAGTATTTCGGTCTAAATAACCCAAAATTTGATGTCCACACATGTGGACGCCAGGTCCTAGGAGGTTAAAGAAGTGATCAAAGAGGAGCTCTTCCATTAACAAACTCACAGTATAAGCAGTCCTAATTGTACCTCATCAATGAGTAGCTTGCAGAGACACCTTCAGCAGCAACAGCTTGATGTGATCATTTTCTGTATGACTAATCAATCTGGCTCGATTAGGAGCACCTGGATGCTGCTTACCCTCTTAACTCCCATGAAGGCAATAAGGCTGGGCTTGTTTTTTTCTCAGGATCGTCCTGTGAAAACTTTCTTTTCCAATAACTGTACGTGTCGGAGAATCACGGCAGAGAAATAAGTCTCACCAACTTCATGTCAGCCGTTTTCCAATAAATCTAAAACAGATTACGCTGAATTTTGTTTTTGCAACCTGAAGTTGCCCCCTGCTGGTCATTAGAAAGAATGCAGATTCATGGCTTTACATACAGTCTGTGTGAGAGTGTGAGGTGTGTTATTGAGCCTTACAGGGTGCTGATGATGATGATGTCCAGGCAGTTCCAGGGATCTCTGAGGAAGGTGAAGCGTCCCATACAGAAGCCTCTCGCCACGACTTTCACCAGAGCCTCAAACACGAAGATTGCCATGTACACATACCTGTTCACATAAACGTGAGACAGAGAGCTTTCACACCAGAGAAGTCTGGGCTGGGGAGAGCCCGAGTGCCCTGGAGGGATACACGATGGACGGGTGGCAGACATGCAGGATCATGTGCCTGGTGGGACTGTGGATCGAGGACGCTGAAGATATCTACCTATTCGGAACCATGATAACAGGGTTCTTGCTGATCGGAGCTGGCTTGGCCCTGACTTATCGGAGAATTAAGAAAGTGGAACCAGCTGTTCAAACCCCCCCAAGGCTGCCTGCTGGGATTGAAACGATGGGACGAGGGGCGACGTCTCAGAATGGGCTTACTGAGTGCAGCACGGTTAAGATCTTGGAGAATCTTACGGCTGCCGTGAATACTCAGAATAACACCTCTGAGCGAAAGTTGGATCACATCTTGGAGCAGCTCACTGCGGCCCCTCCCTTTCCAAACGCCTTCGATGCTTGTTCCCTCCTGGAGAACACGGCGGGTCTGGGCCCACGCTGGAATAATAGCTGCAGGGCAGGATGGCTGCTGTGTTTGCTTCGGATTACTCCTCACCCCCCACCCGACCCTGTGGCTTGTCACGTGCTCCATAATGTTGTGCTGTGGACATTTATGTGCTTTCTGTGCAGAGGAGTTTTTTTGTTTCCTCTTCTCGTGCTGTCCTCCCAGGTGCCCAGCATGAGTAGAGGTCTCTTTTTTTCCTCTTGTACTTTCCCACTGTAGTGTACATTTCAGTGTTTTTTCTGTAACGCTACCGATCTCCGACCTGTATCCCCATGTGATGTCTGTGTTGTGTGTGTAAGGTCGGGGGGGATCCCATTTCACTGCAGGGCAACCTGCATGTGGCGAATAAAGCCTTGATTGATTGATTGATTGATTGGTTGATTGGTTGATTGATTGATTGATTGAGAGCTTTCACACCAGCTCAGGGTTCTTGCCAAAGGATACTTTGGCATGCAGACTGGAGTAGGCAGGGACTGAACCGCCAAACTTTCAGTTAGTTAGTTTGAATTGGCTCTACCTCCTGAGCTACAGCCAGCCCAAGACAGTAAAGTGCTTCCATTATACTGAAGAGGAGGCAAACACTTCCACCGCAGATCTCTCCTAAATGGACGAGTCACACAAAAGCTGTCTCGATGGACAAACATCACAACAGGCCTTTTAAGCCGTCTCTTAATTGTCTGTATGACAAATCTGTTCACATATCAGAACACTCTGAGCATTTCCTGTCTCGACAACAGCGAGCAAAGTCAGTTTGACCTTTACAGACCTGTGTGTGCTGCTGCTGTCAGACTGAGGACAGACTGAGGACAGACTGGCTCTTTGTCTTTGAGCCTTAGCATGGATTTAGACTTTAAAACCATTCTCATGCTGTGACTCATCGATGCTGCCATCAACAGCCCTGTTCATCACTTTGTCGTGTTTTTCTGCTCCTGATGAAAGATCTGTGTGTGTGTGTGTGTGTGTGTGTGTGTGTGTGTGTGTGTGTGTGTGTGTGTGTATCTTACTTCACCACAGGAAATTTGAACTCCAGAACACCGAAGCTCAGGATCGCCAGTAGGATGAATATACTGAAGAAAGTGTGAGAGTTCAGGGAAAACTCAGCTCACCTGGTCCAGAGAGCTAAAACCTGACCACACAGAGGCTCCTGACACTATGACATCATAAAGGATATGGATGAAGAAGGGTCTTGATGGCGAGGGTCCTCAACAGGTTGAATGGACTCAGCAGGTAACAAGACGAGTCAGCACTAAACCTGTTAATGATGTTTCCTTTACTGAGAACCATGAAGGTCTGCAGAGAGACAGGTGAGGGACAGACAGGTGAGAGACAGACGGGTGAGGGACAGATAGGTGAGAGACAGACGGGTGAGGGACAGATAGGTGAGAGACAGACATGTGAGAGACAGACGGGTGAGGGACAGATAGGTGAGGGACAGACAAGTAAGAGACAGAGAGATGGATGAGAGACAGACAAGTAAGAGACAGAAAGGAGGTGAGGGACAGACAGATCAGAGATAGATGAGTCAAGACCTTTTTTGTGACTAGCAGGATTTTGAATTCTGGATTTAACAGGGAAACAATAAAGATGAAAGTATAAAAGTCAAATCAAAGTAAAAATGCACTAAGACGGAGTCATAATGAAGGGTATGCAGTTCTGAATACATAATTTTAAGAAAGTATTTAAAAGTGAAGAGACGGTTTGTGGTCTGGAGATCTGGTGGAAGTGTGGCCAAAGTCTCAGGACAGAACAACTAAAGGCTCTGAGTCCCATGGTAGTCAGACGAGCAGGTGGAACAGACAGAAGGGAAGCTGAAGAAGAGCAGAGTGTACGAGGGGGTGAGTATGTATGGAGGAGATCAGATAAATATGGAGCGAGGTTATGAAGGGCTTTGAAAGTAAGAAGCAGGATCTTGAAATTGGCACGGAGGTGAACCCGGAGCCAATGGAGCTGTTTAAGAACAGCTGTTATATGTTCAGTGGATCTATTTCTGGATACAATACGAGCAGCTGTAATTTGAACTAAATGCAATTTATGGAGGTGGACCATAGAGAAGAGAATTAAAGTAATCTGAAAGAGATGTGAAAAGAGCATTGAGAAGTATGGCGGTACTGTTTGGAGTGAGTGAGGGATGAAGGCGTTTAATATTACGGAGATGAAAATATTATATGTGCTGTGAAGGAAAGAGTGCTATCGAGGATGACACCAAGACTCTTAACCTGAGGGGAGGGTGTGACAAAACAGTTATTAATGGATAATGAAAGACTTCTGGTTGGAACTTTAGTCAGTTTTGATTTGGTGCCTATTAGAATTAATTCTGTTTTATTGCCATTAATTAATTTATTTATTTATTTTTCTGCCTGTCCCGTTTGGCTCTTTTGCATCAGAATTATTGTCTAAAGGCGAAGAAAGATGCCCAACGGATTTACTTTACCAAATGGACCATCCCAGCCTCGCCGTAATGGTCTATTTGATTCACCTTTTATTGTTTATTTTATTTTTTATTTTCACTTGCTAGATACGGGACAGACTTGAATGAGGAAAAGAAAAGAGAGAAAGGAAGAGGGGGAAAAACAGCGGGGAAGAGGGACGGGGATAAAGGGCAAAAAAACAAAAACCAACTAAATAAGCAGACAAAAAAAATCCATCTATCGATCACCTGGATCACCTGTTGAGAAAGAAAAAAGAAAACAAGCAGAAGAAAACGAGAGCAATACAATAAACAACATCACGATGATCTATGTGAATATAACAGTAAATACTAAATATTAAACATTATTGTGCAGCACGTAAGATCGACAGCGCACAGTGTGCTTTGAGGTAGGAGCCGAAAAGGGTTTAGTTTGTGTGTGTGAGCACCCGTGTGTACACCTGTGAGCATGGACGCGCTTGTTTTTAAAAGGTTCCTTCATGTAATGATCTGCTAGAGGGTGTGGGGGGGCCACAGCCCCGTCCTCCAGGGCATGAAGCAGGTATGGAGGAGATCAAAACTCCAGACATCCAGAGGCCCCCAGAGCACAAGAGACCAAGGAAGACCAACAGAGGGGCAGCCGCGCCACTGTCCCAGAAAGAGCTGAGGAGAGCCCCAGATGAGGGGTCACTCAGCAGCCGCGGAGCAGAAGCCAGGGGGGGTTGCAGTGACGTGCCCGTGAGCTCCGCCGGCAGCCAGCTGCGCCAGAGTGACCGAGCCCCAGGCCGAGAGGCCGAGGGCACCCCACCCCCGAAGTGGCCCGAGCGAGCCCCAGGCTCCAGGCCCCGACAAGAAGCCACCAAGGAGTGCCATTATTGCCATTGATTTTAAGAGAGTTGTGAGTAAACCAGACCTTGATTTCACTTAAACAGTCAGAAATTGATGTGGGTGGGAGAGTAGCTGTGGGTTTGGAGGACAGGTAGAGCTGGGTGTCATCTGCGTAGCAGTGAAACTGGATGTTATATTTTCTGAAAATATCACCTAGGGGTAGGAGATAGATAATAAAAAGGACCCAGGACAGAGCCTTGGGGAACACTGGAGTTAACTGGAGTAGATACTGATCTGTGAGTAACTGAACAAACTGTGAGTAGCCAGAGGGATACAAGGTCAACTAGGCGAGTGCTGTACCACTGATCCTAATAGATGTTAATCTATAAAGAAGGATGCAGTGGGAAATAGTATCAAAAGCTACTGTAAGGTCAAGGAGAATGAGGATGGAGATGAGTCCAGAGTCAGCTGCAAGCAGAAGACCAGTAGTGATTTTTACTAGAGCTGTTCCTGTACTATGAAAAGAACGGACGCCGGACTGAAACAAGTAATTTCCAGTGAGGTGTCTATGAACCTGTGCAGCCACTATCATTTCATGAATTTTGGCTAGGAAAGGCAAATTTGAAATTTGAAATGGAAGTTATTTAAATGGGAAGGGTCTGAAGCATTCTTTTTCTTTTTACAGTAGTCCAGCCTAGAAGTAATAAATGCAGGAACTAGTTTTTCACTCAGGATGTTTCTAAATTTAGAGACATAGCAAAAATGCAAGAAAGCAGTCCTACATAGTTGTTTAATATGTGCACTGAAGGACAAAATTTGATTTGTATCATCTGGCTTCATGAATAAATAAAGGTGCGTATCAGCTGCATAGCAATGAAAACGGATGCAGTTTTTTACTAAGATTATCTAAAGGAAGCATTTATAATGTAAATAAAATTGGTTCCAGCACAGAAGCCAGTGGAAGTCCACGAAAAACTTCTATGTGTGAAGAAGGCTCCAAGTTTACATGAACAAACTATTGTTTGACACAGATATGTTTCAAACCACTTCAGTGCAGTACCTTTAATGTGTTCTAATCTCTGTAGTAAAATATTGTGCTCAGCAGTATTGAATGGTGCAATGAGATCTGACAGGACAAGCACAGAGATGAGTCCACTGTTAGAGGCCATAAGAAGATCATTTGTAACCTTCACTATTCTTTTTCTGTGCTGTGATGCACTCCAGATCCTGATTGAAACTCTTATAATAAATCATAACTCTGAATGGGTCGACTAGGCACATTGACGAGCTAAAAATCATTGGTGTTAACCTAAAACGATCAGACAGAGACATGAAGATCACAAAAATCTCATACAAAGTTGGAGAATTCAGAAACCCAGAGTAAGGCCCAGGAGGACAACAGACAGCAACAATAAAATAAGTTTTTGAGTTTTCCAGCTAGGGTGGACATGACTGGTCACAGAGAGAAGGTCAGAGGGAGACGGGTCCAAGAAAGACAGAGAAAGACAGGTCAGATGGACAGACACAGCAGAGAGAACAGGGGATCAGAGACCTTCTGTGATTGGTAGAAGGGATCCAGATCCTCCAATGGGGTGCTGAGAAGCTGGGGGGGGGGGACACCATAGATGAAAGGGAGGGACTTCCCAGTCTCCAGGTGACCAGCAGGTTTGGGCAGGTTTTTCTCACTTGCCTGGGTTACACAGAAGAGCTTCCCCTCATGCAACTTATCAGCAGTATTAATTTTACTGATTGATTATCTATCACTGATTCCTGAAAGTTGATTGGTACCTTTTGGTGCTTCCACGCCTTTCGCTCCTTTACCTCAGCTTCGTGTCGTTGTTGGACCACCTCCTTTGAGACTGCCGTGAAGCATCTGAAAACCTCCATACCTACAGGTGGCAGCAGAGACGCCATTCTCTCATCCTGGAGAAGTGGCCGAACCTCGCTGTTGCCTAGCAACAGGTTTCTGTAGGGAAGAGAGGTTTTGGTTTGGTTTCCTTTTGGTTTCATTGAAGCCACTTACAGAGGTGCAGCTGTCTGTAGGGCTGTTATTAATCATTATCAGATTTCTCAGTGTTATTCAGTTCAATTTTATTTAAATAACACCAATTCTGTCACGGTCTGGCTGGCAGACCGTGGGGATGTGGGGAATGAGGACCCAAAACGCAGGTTTCTGCGATGCAAACAGTGCACTTTATTTACAGTGAAAGCAGTGGGAGCTCCAACACTCTCCTAAGTAGCTCCCCCGATGAGGCCTGCAGGTGGCTGTCCTCCATCCTCCAGACACACACACATGTACACACCCACACCCTGCCTATACATATAATGAGTGGAACACAGAATAACACAGCAGTGTGCAGAAAAACACACACATCACCAAATAATAACGATAATAATAATGATAATAATAATAATAATAACAACAACAACAGTCAAAACTGCTCACGGACCCCCGAGTCCTCCAGAGCCGGGTCCGGTCCGTGAGTCGTTTGGTACCGGGCCGCGAGAGTTGAGGCTCAGGTGTGAAATGTATGGTTTTCAGGGTTTTTATCGGTTTTCAGCGTTATTTTGTTATCGTTTTTATCGTTAACTCGGTTTTCCTGGGTCTTTTCACGAGTGATATGAATAAATCTTCTTTTTTTCGGTACCGGTACTAGTTTTATTTTGTTGTATTTATCCACGACACCTTAAAGGCCGGTCCATGAAAATATTGTCGGGTATAAACCGGTCCGTGGCGCAAAAAAGGTTGGAGACCGCTGCTATACAACACTCACCTAAAGGTGCTTTATATTGTAACTGTTGAGATTTAAATATATAATAATCTGAATGCGTATTTGCTGATTATATTGTTTTATATAAAAGGCCCAACTCTGAGTACAGTCTGTGCCACAAAGTACTGACAGGAAACTGCATGCTTTTGCAGAGAAAATAGGACCTGCAGCCAGAAAGTGAAACTAAGCAGAGTCTTTGATCGAAGCTTAAAGTGTGTGTGACGTCTATATAAATGACTAGGCTTCCTGTTTGTGCTTCAGACCTGAGCTTGTGTGTTCGTGTGTTCAGGTCTCCATATTCCGGAATATGTAAAATTAAAGATCATTTTTTGAGTTTGACCACTTTGAGCCGTGTCTTTCTTGGCCGTTCAAGAATACAAAGAACTGAAATTGAATATAACCTAAAGACCTCCAATATTGGAGAGAAAACCCAAAAATCACATAACACCATATGAGCAAGCACTTGAAACTAACTTTTAGTTTCTTTCTGCTAACTTTTAGCAGAAACGTCCTTTTCTTGATGTCATTGGCTTCTATCTCCTCATTTGGCCAGCTTGTTATCCCAGGAGGTTATCTGATCACCAGCAGGGTGTAGGTATTGATTTTCCATTTAGTTGACTCCTCAGGACTTACCTCATCTCTACAGGCACTTGGTGGTTGCAGCTTTCCTAGCAGCCTCGTCATGGTTCCCGTTTGCCTTTGGGATACCCAGGTACTTGTAGCTGTCCTCAATGTCTGCAGTGTTGCCTTCTGGTAGTTCAATCCCCTCAGTTCTGAGTACCTTCCCTCTCTTTGTTATCATCTGACTATATTTCTCCAATCCGGCTTTCTCCATACAGCTTAATGTCATCCATGTAGAGGAGGTGGCTGACGACTGCGTCACTCCGTAGTCGGTATCCGTAGCCAGTCTTGTCAATGGTCTCACTGAGGGGGTTCAGGCCTAAGGAGAACAGCAGTGGGGACAGAGCATCTCCTTGGTAGATCCCACACTTGATGGTGACTTGTGCTACGGGCTTGAAGTTGGCCTCTAGTGTTGTACGCCACATCTCAACTGAGTTCCTGATGAAGGCTCTTGGGGTCCTGTTGGTCTTGTGAAGTTCTAGGGATTAAGGTTAGTAAGTCTGGTCTTGCAGTCTTGAGCAACTGTAGCTGGTGTTTCGTGCTTCTGGTGTTTCTGCCAATTCCTCTTTTTGCTCCTCTTATGTATTGAGCTATTTGCCTGGTCATCTTAGCTGCTCTGACGCCTGACAGAAGCTTCCAAGTGGTACTAAGCCAGGTTATTGGCTCACAATTGGATGGGACCAGTCTGTCCTGGGGATCCTCGGGGATCAAGACTATCCGGCTTCAGTTAGTCATTCCAGGTGTTTCTAATCCATTTGCAGAGCCATTGCAGGGGGGACGTGGTATGAAAAGGGGAAAAAAACAAAAAAAACCCCGCTTGGACACTGCTAACACGGGGCGCCAACACAAACGCAAAGCAGGAGATGAAGCATCGCTGAATATGTTTCCAAACCAACTTCATTCTAAGCCAAAGACTAGAAAATATGGTGAAGCAAATCTTCCCTTTGGCTTCACCTGCACAAGTGCCGAGGTAGGTCTCCCTGCAGAATTGGTTTTCCCTTCGTCTGGAGCAGCGCTGGGCTCTCCAAATCACGGACAAACAGTATACAACATTCTTGATTTTTAGTTCACAAACACTTGTTGTAGTGACTAACTACTCCTGACATGTTGGAGATGTTTGCTCTTTATACAGTAAAGTTACAGCGGGATACAAATAATATCAGGCTGATCCTGCCACGATTTGTTCCCCCCGTCTAAATCACAGACAAATAGTATCCCACAGTTTTTTATGTTTTTAAACCCATTTGGCACAGAGAGGCATTTTTTGAAAAATGTATTGATAGCAATGTTGAATATTATTACACAGGAAAAAAACAACTACATGTAAAATAATCACACCGTGATGCCTCTGCCTTTGTAAATGGAGGGACAGTAACTGCGTGTGTACAGGGTGGGCCATTTATATGGATACAGCGTAATAACATGGGAATGGTTGGTGATATTAAAGTCCTGTTTGTGGCACATTAGTATATGTGAGGGGGCAAACTCCTCAAGATGGGTGGTGACCATGGTGGCCATTTAGAAGTCGGCCATCTTGGATACAACTTTTGTTTTTTCAATAGGAAGAGGGCCATGTGACACATCAACCTTATTGGTAATGTCACAAGAAAAACAATGGTGTGCTTGGTTTCAACGTAACTTTATTCTTTCATGAGTTATTTACAAGTTTCTCTTTGTTCACAGCCATTGACATGTTGAAGAGGTTAACACGTGAGGAGCGGATCGAAATTGTGTTGATATCTGGTGAACGCAGTAACCGGGTCATTGCAGCAGATTTCAATGCAAGACCCCCTACGAGACCACCCATCTCCCATGCTACAGTTAGCAAACTTCTTGCTAATAGTGATGGGATTTCCGGCTCTTTTTAGAGAACCGGCCTTTTCGGCTCCCAACCAGCTCTTCAGGTTGTTTTGCTGCTTTAATTAATTTCTTATTAACAATAATATAAAATTATGCACAAAAGGAATTAGTAATGTAAAAAAACTTGGTTTTCTTTATGTATGTTTATATATAAATATTTATGGGGGCCCCTAGAGACGAAACACGTACAAACTCCAAAGCACTTAGAAATTCCAAAGCACGTAAAAACTCCAAAACACATTTCTAACTGAACTTCCAAAACAGAGCTACCTAGATCACTTAAATTACACAATCGAATGCATGTCTATTGTTTTTGTATTAATACACAAACAATCATATATATATATATATATATATATATATATATATATATTCAAATAATTGAAGAAGAACTTCATTTACCTGTTATTACCACACACCCAATCCGATTGTTGGTACTTGCTGGCTTGTGTAGCCACTAGGTAACAAAAGCTCAACACGGCCCATAGCATCCTGGAGCACTTCCGTTGTGTTTTGGAGTGTGTACGTGCTTTGTCTCTAGGGGCCACTGTAAATATACTTTTATTTATTCACTCCACATATAATGTAATAAATAAATTATAAAATACAAAAAACAACTATTTACATTTCATACATTTCAACTTTTAACTTCTTAAATTTTCAGCTTTTTCCTTTTAAACAAATTTAAAGTGAAACAACACAAAAAAACTGCAAACCACAACACAATAAAATATGGAAAAAAAAAAAAGGGGGGGGGGGGGGTGAACGCCCAGATCTTTATTTAAGGGAAAGGTTGGCATTCAGAAATATTAATGTCACACTCAACTGACTGCGTTTTATCTTCCCATTGCACTGATGGGTGGACAGTTCTCAGGTGACTGTGCATGTTGTTTGTGGAGCCGGCTCTATATGATATCCTTTTCTTGTAGACTCTACACTCTGCCTTTGTTTTGTCAATAAGATTATGTACCTTGTACCCGGATTACTCAACCGGGTACAAGGAAAAACTAATAAATACTGAGTCTGCGATCGAAGAAAGCAAGCAGCTTTATAATAGCAGTAATGTGAGCTCGCTTACTAAAACGTGTTAACATCCTGGCTGTAGCACTTTGTATAGCTTGGAGGGAGAGAGAGAAGAGCCAGTAAACAAGCTAAAAGGTCAAATCGCAGTGATACCGTACGATCAGTAGGGATGGGTATCGTTTAGGTTTTATCCGATACCAGTGCCAAAGCGGTACTTTTGAAACGGTGCCGGTGCTTAAACGGTGCTCAAACCGGTGCTTAAAGAATGGAGAACACACACTTTGTCCAAAAACCTCTCATGTTAGTTGCTAGTTCACCTTACGTGCATTAATTTAATAACGTTTAATAACGCAGAGAAGAACGGCTGCTGCTGCCATCATCATCCTCATCATTTCTGCTACTCTGGCAGGGCTAGGGGCCAGGACTCTCCTCTTCGGGTTTTTGGGGGATGTTGCTAACTCCGGGTCTGATAACAGGCAACACACCCGCAGTAGATGTGCACAGTGTGAGGTCTAACAGCAAGCTATCAAATATGGTGCATTTCTCGGCTTTTTAAAAAGCGCTATGCGCCGCCAGGTGTTTCATCAGATTCGAGGTGTTACCTCCTTTGACAGTATCACAGTATCACCTTAAAGCACTTGTTGCAGGCTGCTGAGTTTGCATCTTTTGCTGTGAAGTACAGCCAGACTTTGACCACTTCGCCTTGGGCATTTTTAATCTGTAGCTCTGCTCTAAAAGAACGTACGTACCTGGACCCGCCTACTATCCTTGGAAAGGTAAAATGATTGGCTAGAATCCAAAGTGTGTGACATCTCAGGGGGGGAAAAAGCACAGAAATAAAGCACCGAAATGTGCGCTGCTTTTCGGTCTGATTACTACCGTTTATGTCAGAACCAGTGCCATTACCGGTACCCATCCCTAACGATCAGTGGTAAATAGACCTGCACCTGCCGGCCCCACACAAAGGACAGCTACTCCTCTCTTTCTGTTTTATTTTGTTCAGAGTTTTCTGCAGAAATCTGAGCAGTCTGTGCTCGAACATGTGCGTGTCCTTCTGCTGCTGCAGGTTTGTGAACCAAAGTCTATCACTGTCCCACACGTTTCACTGAAAACCAGTTTAAATCAGACTTACAGCTGTGAAGGATTCAGCCTCAGCTGATTGGCTCTCCTCAGCAGCGCGCCTCTCTCCTTCGTGCTGCTCCAGAAATCAAAAAAAGACATTTTTCTGTCTTCGGCGTCCCACCTCTCACTGATACAGCTCTGTCTGTCTCTCTGTCTGAATCTGTTTTCAGTGATCAGCTCTCTGCTCCAGCTGTTTGTTAATGGCTCCTCCCACATTAGTTACAAGACACACACAAAGGAACAGATGTAGGAACTGTGTTCTCCCAAAGAGACTCCCACATCCTGATTTCCTGGAAACAGTCTGTCTATCACACACACACACACACACACACACACAAAGTCTTCTGATTTTTGTTTGTTTGTGAAGAAACACAGTAATCGCGGGCATAGGCAAAAAAAAGTTGCTCGCACCCATGCTACCCTGACATCATGTCAGTGCTTTTTGGGGATTGCATTGCGGGGAGCACCTGCTGCTTGCTGCACAGGGAGCAGAGGGGCGTCTAATAACCAGCTTGCAAAATAAAACAAAATAAAAACAAACCAACAAACGCAAAAACACCAGACATCATGCTATACACTTATAATTTGCACTGATGTGTTTTCTGAATTCTATCACACACATATACGCGAAAAGTGAGCGCGAGAGCCCTCGGTGCGCCTGCGTGCAGCTGTGTCTCACACACAACCTGTCGAAAAGGGAGGGGGTGGGCTGCTTCCAAATAAAGCATGTTTCATTCATGATATTGTCAATCCAAGCCCATTATGTATTAATTAGTTTTTCCAGGGTTGTGTGAAATCCTGGAGAAAATACAAACCGAATCTGTGGTGTGGTGATTGTGGTAATTCTCGGGTTGGGATGGGTGAGGAGGGATATTAACCCCCTTATGTCAAACGATATAAGGGGGTTATGATTTATGACCTAGGAAGCAATAAAACAAAGGGTAGCCATAAAAATATGATATTAATAAACAATATTATATTAATATTATTATTATATTTCATAACTCATCAATTCAATAATTCAACAATTATTTAATTATTATAAATATACAATTTTTATCATCAATAGCATTTTTCTCATTTTAAACCAAAAAAAGTTTGACTGTTTTATGGCCAAAAATGGCATCTGTTCGCGGGCCTGTGTGTGTGTGTGTGTGTGTGTGTCTGGGCCCATGCTTGTGTGCGTGTGTGTGTGTAAAAATGTGTTAAACCATACTAAAGTGCTTAGTTAAACTCGTGCTTTTGTAACAGTGAGTATGGCGAGAGATAGAGGCTGCATGCCCCGGTGGAAAACTTTCAATTTATTTACTTTAAATTTCAATTTATTTGCATTTGTCTAATCCAAACTAGGAAATTCAGAATCAAAGTCCGAGTCACAAACTCTCACAATCCCGAAAAACTCCGCGTCTCCCCTCTATCCCCAAAACCTTAGATAAGTTAACAGGAAAAAAGTCCTGAAAAAACCCTTCTGCCGAACTCACACCACTCGTAACCCCGATAGGACAGCTTGATAGGGACTCGCCTGTATCCCCAAAACCTTATACGTGTTAACAGGAACAAACTCCTGAAAAGACCTTAGTCTTTCTACACAGGACCCCTGCGTGCCTAACTTCGCCCACTGCCAATCACATATCAAATGGGCGGGTCCCACAGCACCCCAGATATCCAATCGGCTACAGGTCCGATTTTTATGATCTCCCGCGGAGGTTAAGACTAGCACCGCGCTCCCACATGACTCCTGTCTCCAGCCAGATCAACGACTGGCGTTGCTTTCCCTCTGTGCATATCAATAGTTATGTAGGTAGGTTAATCTTCCTGTCCTGCTTTTACATTTCCTTTGACCTTTTGTCAATCTTTTCATTTCAAAAAAAGACCACAATGGTTTGTAACACCTACAATGCACTTTTTAAAAATATTTATATAAACTCGGCTTTAACACGGGCTAAAGTACTTACATATCATATCACAACATCAGCTGTCATGGCCTACTCGGGTAACTCATTTCATCTTGATCATCTTATCTTATACTCCTTTCACATTTTACTAGTTTGCGTATTTTAAAACTCTTCTTGTTTTTCTTTTTCTAGACTCTGAAATCAGCCAGCTCTGCTCCAGCCCCGTTTCTCTCAACAAAACTGGTAAGTTTTTCATTCTCGATCTCCCTAATAACAGCTAATTGTATACAATAACATTAACCGTGTTTGTCTGTGAAGGTTCTCAGTCATCCAGGTCATCGTAGTCAAAGGAGCTTGCAAAGAAAAGTGTCTGGACTTCTTTAAGTTTACTTGAAGACGTTTCACCTCTCATCCGAGAAGCTTCTTCAGTTCTAAGGTCAAATGGTGGGGAGTCCCAGATATAAACCTAGTGGGAGTTTCCCCCCACAGAGGGACAAAAGGACCCCCTGATGATCCTCTAATCGCCTGAGCCAAGGTGTGAAACTGGGTGTGGGTCCCAATCAGCCAGAGTTTCGGGTGTGTTCATTGTGAAACCTGGCCCCACCTTATCATGCGAATTCCTGAGGTCAGATGGCCCAGGATGTGAGTGGGCGTTAAGGCGTCTGGGAAGGGATCTCAAAACTGGATTATAGATGGCAGAGAGTTAGTGTCGTAAACCCCCGCCTCTGTTCAAAGATGGTCGCTCACAGTGGACATAGATGCTTCTTTCACTCCTCTTTCAAACCATCTGTCCTCTCTGTCCAAAATGTGAACATTGGCATCCTCGAAAGAGTGTCCTTTATCCTTAAGATGCAGATGGACTGCTGAGTCTTGTCCTGTGGAGGTGGCTCTTCTGTGTTGTGCCATGCGCTTGTGAAGTGGCTGTTTGGGTAACCGTGTTTCATTTTCAAATTCTTTTTAGACATCTCCGACTTGGATGATTATCTATTCCCTCGCAGTCCGAATTCCACACTACAGCCACATTCCACCGACCCCAAGGGAAAAATATTCTTCTGTCCAACAGGGACAGACACGATTTGTTAACCGAGCTAGGCCGTCCGGCCCGCGGTTCCAGAGCTCCACGCTCCCTCCCTCCACCCCGGCCTGCGCGGCTTGCCAGCCATCAGGCGCTCGAAAGCTGGCGCGCCTGCTCCTGCAAGCCAGACACGGTCATTCTCTCTACGGTCTCATAATTTGCCATTTTAAACTATCGTTTTTATTTACCATAACTTTTTCTTTTTACCCTCTAATTGTCAGGTCTAGGCATTAAACGCCTCAGAGCATTCAAGACAGCGAGCACCGGGACCATTAAGACGAGGACAAAGACAAAGCGCAACCGACAGCGGCTTGTTTCTCTTGCTCTATGTCTCATTGTTGAATTAATGTCCTTGATGAAATAAGAAATAAATAAGCTCTTTTGTTTTTTAAACATTCTCCTTTTACATTCTTCTGTGTGAACAGTGAATAACTAGAAACAGGATATAAGTGACCCATGTTTAGCACTAAACCTAGCTCTAGCTATGTCAAACCCCAATATCGATCCTAATGTTGGTGAATCTCAAAATACATTTTCACAAAGCAGTGAGCACCCTGCTGCGATCATTGATAATGACCCTTTGGAATTGCTCCATTTAGCTCTTGCCCGATTAGCACATAGTGAAAGTCTTTTGCAAAATAGCTGTCAAAGTTCGGGAGTCTGGTGAGATCAAAACACAGTCAAACGTTGCTCATTCTCAAAGCTGCCTAACACAAAACATTTCTTCTGAGCCTTTCGCAGCTCTTACCGTGTGTTCACACCGAACGCGATAGACGCGACCAAACGCCAGACCCCCCTAGCTTGACGCATGCACGTTCGCACCTCGATGCATGTCCAACGCGAATTATTCACGCACGTCAAAATATCCAATTTTGACGTGCGTGAAGCGGAAATGTGGGAGGAAGTAGTGCCAGACGGTATGTTTGCAAGATGGCAGCTGTCGATCTACCGTTTGAAGAGAGAGTCTCCCTTCTCTATTTACTGTGGAGAGCAGAGCAGCGGCGTTAAGGACGTCCTCGCCTTACCTGGGTCCAGCAGGTCCTCCAGAAGTGTGAGCAGTTTGGTGAGTTCCACCACTTGCTCCAGGAGCTGCACCTGGACTTTCAGCGATATCACCGTCTTTCACTCGCCCAGTTTGAGGTCCTGCTGTCCCGCGTCGGTCCAAGCATCGCCCGCCTAGACACCAACTACAGGCGCTCAATCCCACCTGCAGAGCGCCTGTCCGTCTGCCTGAGGTTAGTAAAAGTGTTTAATACAGTAGTCCTTTATTGAGACCTGTGCTAATATATGCTAAACTATCCGTTTATACACTGATAACATGGATATGGTATGCTATCAGTGAATGCCGTCGGTTTTACTGATATCAAACTGTGGTATGAGGACCACTGTGGGTTAATCTTTGTAGTGATACTCAGAAGGTCTATCTTATAAAGTCCTTTTTAAAAAAAATTAGACCTGGTTTAATTCTGGTATAGTTGAATATTTGTATATAATCCCTGCAGCTGTCAGACTATAACAGGGGTCACCAGCCTTTCTTAAAACTGAGAGCTAGATAGGATTGTGAACAGTTTGGTTCATCTTCAGTTATATGATAATAACAATTCTATCTTGATATGCTGTCTTATCACAGGTTAATTTTCAAAACAGGCCTGGGTCGTGTAGCAGCCAACAACTCCTCCTGGAGGTGTCCTGCCTTTTTAAAATGTTCTTAATAAATGGCGCTCTACTCCAAAATAAACTAACCTCTCTTTATTCTCTTAATAACTGGTCTTCACTATGTTGCTATATATTAGTATATTTTTTCATTAGTATAATAGGAAATAAATTCTACATGTGTCAAGTTGTGTGCCGATATTTGCTGTGTAGTAGAACTGAGACATTAGTCATTACAAAAAATAATTTCAAATAATATTAAAATTCTCAAACAGAATAACATTAAACATAGATATATAAAATATAAGTATTTACAGAGAGACAGGAATAAAAAGGTGGAAGAGCCTCAGGGAGAAGGAGGAGAAAAATAAGAACATTGTTTCCGCCCTGGAGAGCTGCTGCCTCATCAGAAAACTACTGAACGCTCGGGTCCAATGTTTCCAAGTTTAAGACAGCTGTGCTGTTTTCAAAAACTAATTTATAAATTTGAAATTTCAGTAATACTCTCGTGTGAGGCGCCATGCTCTCCAGAGCAGGAACAAGGCTGAGGAGGAAATGCTCAGTTGGAGACTGGCGTGGCCTCTTCTGGGACTCCAGGATGGCCAGCTCCACCGCCGATGGACCGTCCTGGGACCCGTCCCTCGTCCGCCTCGGAGCTGTCCTCCTCTGTGGGCCTGTAAAACAGCACAAAACAACACAAAGAAATAAGAAGGCTGCTACTACATTTTCATTTTCACAGAAACACATGATGTCTGCGAGAGGGTCAACTTTGAATCTGTAAAGAACCTTGTTGACAAACATAGAATGCTACCAGGAGGTCTGACTTCACCTTTTAAGCCTCGTGGCTCAGGAAAAATGTTTTTGTCAAATCTGTATTGGAAAACTGTGTACATGTTTTGAATAAGCTTGTTGAAAATGTTGTGTGGGTTTATACATCCTTTCAGCCTCTGTATTGTGAGCTTCAAGAGAAAAATAAGAGCATTAAATTCATTGAAGGTCTCCCTGATTCTTTTGAAGATGAGAGTTTGTTTCCCTCACACCAGAGTCATCTCATTGTACTGCATGATGTTATTTTTCAAGCATCCAGAAGTGGTTTCACGCAGTACAGACACCATAAAAATATGAGTGTTGACTCAGAATGTGTTTCTACAGGGTAAACACAGCAGAACGATCAGTCTGAACAGTACTTATATGGTCTTATTTAAGAAACCCTGTGATAAATTACAAGTTAATACATTAGCTAGACAAATTTGTCCAGGACGTCTGCAGTCAAATACGAGAGAAAAATGTCTGTAAGACTGAGAAGAAACTTTGCTTTGTTGAAAACACTAACCACTAGCTCACCAAAAATGCGTAAGGTTTTAGATGAATGCTCACCTGTTTTTATTGAGGCTGTAAGCGAGATTGGTATGAATCTTTTAAAAGGAAATATTCCTATCACATAATGCCAGCATAAGAAATTAAAGCGACATAAAGAGAAAATCAGACAGATGGCCAGACGGGATGGAGTGAGGAAGAAGAAAAAGCTAATGACTCAAAAAGGTGGTTTCCTGTTACCACTTCTCACAACCATGCTACCCATCGTTGCAGATCTAGCTACAGGTGGCATTCACAAATTAAAATGCATAAAATGTATTTGATCTCACCTGAGCAGATCAAACGCTTACATGAAACGCATGGAAATGCGTCTCGGACAAACATCAGAGAGAAGGCTGAGGCTGATTTGGATAATGAAATGAGACGGGTATTAGAGACTGAGGGTTTAAACCTGGATGAGAAAATCAAAAGGTATAATATGCTGTTACAAAAGTATCTTGTGCTCGAGAAACAGAAACTGGATGAAAACAAGCAGATAACGCTAAGGCTCCCCGCTGAGCGTGAGGGGAGACTTAGTGACAGGTCATATGATAGGCGCCAGTACCAGGAGGAAGAGAGCGAGGAGGGGGAGCAGCAGGAGGGTGTCGATAAAGTTTTGCATGAAGTTTTAACCAACATAAACCCTCGCTCAAAGACAAACACTGAATATGTAATGTGTAGAATATTAGCATCGAAAGGTCACAGCGGATGGACTGAAGACGGTGAACTGATGCATAGAGAGAAGCCTATACCAGGAAGTCATATGCTCGACTTGATGAAGTTTTTAGCAAAGCCCTCGGACAAGCGTCAAACCAACAGGCTGGACTTTGCTTGCACAAACCTTGGCGGACCTAAAAATTCCCCTTTCCACAATCGGTAACATATCAGCTCGAAGGGAAATAGCAGAGCTTAAACGTTCACGAGAAACACGAGAATACCAGGCATCATCAGATGTTATTGATAAGAAAAAAAAAGAAGAAAAGCAAGACATTTGCCTGATCACCCACTTGGTTACATTTCTGATGTAATCAAAGCCAAATAAAACATGTTTTGTTATTTTTAAAGTTAATTATCGCTGCTGTTTTTATTGAGCAAAAATAAAACACACACATTACACCACTTCTTTAAGTTTACTTGAAGACGTTTCACCTCTCATCCGAGAAGCTTCTTCAGTTCTAATTCTGGGCCATCTGACCTCAGGAATTCGCATGATAAGGTGGGGCCAGGTTTCACAATGAACACACCCGAAACTCTGGCTGATTGGGACCCACACCCAGTTTCACACCTTGGCTCAGGCGATTAGAAGATCATCAGGGGGTCCTTTTGTCCCTCTGTGGGGGGAAACTCCCACTAGGTTTATATCTGGGACTCTCCACCATTTGACCTTAGAACTGAAGAAGCTTCTCGGATGAGAGGTGAAACGTCTTCAAGTAAACTTAAAGAAGTCCAGACGCTTTTCTTTGCAAGCTCCTTTGACTACGATGACCTGGATGACTGAGAACCTTCACAGACACATTACACCACCTTTTTGCCAAAATGTTTTTACTCTTTATTAAAAATAATTTTTAACACAAGTGACAATCATGAAAAGCTTTCAGAGAGCATGAAGTTTGGTTAAAATTGCTAGCTTTACATATTAATGCACAGCTGATAAATCGTTTTACAAAACACGACCACGGCATCATTTTCCTTTTGATTAGACCCATATAAAGCAAGTACATTATCAGAAGTCTTTCCACGCGATCTCTGGGCTAAAACAAATATACAGTGCTGACGCATACTGTAGACAGCGTGGCTTGCAGCTGTCTTTGATGGAAAGATACTCGATCAGCATGCCTTTTCAAAAAACGTTACAATGCTTTGGGGTAAAATGGATAATTCGAACGAATCCTAAAAACTTGCACCTCCATCTTCATCTAATGAAATCGCCAGCCAATGAGTTCCAGGTTTATTCCTGGGATCTGTGTTTATGATCAGATATGCAGGCCGTTTAAACAAACGTTTGAGCAGCAGCAGTAACTCGTCTGAGGCCCAAACCCCACAGAATCTGTCGCCGACTAGCAGCCTCATGATACTCTCCAATTGATGATTGTTCATGATTCAAGAAAAAACAGAAACCTGTCAGTAATCGTCAACCAAAACTTGTCTTTTGGAATTGATCTCGAGAATTGAATCGTAACAAGCATAAATGATCAGCGTGGTTGTGTGATTGTTGGTTGTTGAACACGAACATAGTATATCCTTGTTTAAATTCCTGTCTGTCAATGCACAAGGACAGATCTTTCAGGTTTCCTCAGTGTACAGGCTGTAAAACTCTCTCACAGACTGATTGTCAGCGAGATTGGGTTGAAACGCTTTGGCTGGTATCTGTTTACTCTCATGACACAAAGCCAAAAACTCTAAATTGTTATGCTGGAAATTGAAAGGGCATAAATCACATCACCCTGTAAAAGCTTCGTGGTTTGCCATGCCTATGACAACATATCTGGGCAGTGAACCCACAAACAGGTTCTCGTGATGTGATATCCGGGAATTCTCAGGTATTGAAAATGTTTTTACATTAATACGCGAGATCGGATATAATGCATTGGCATGCATGAGAGCGGATGCGTGACCTACGCGCATAACGGGAGACACCGTCACTTTTCTTACAAACATGGAGGCGCCTAGAATATTCAGACGATAACTGGCATTTTGAGGTGCCATGAGGCTACACGCGTCGCTGGCTCTCGTGAGCTTAACCCTCAAATCCACATTATTGAGCAACAATCTTCCACAGAAAAAAATGTCAGAGTGCAAGGGGCCCATGACATGAAACAATAGCATCAATAGCATAGAAAAATGCTATTGATGATAAAAAAAATTGTATATTTATAATAATTAAATAAATTTGAATTACTGAAAATTAATGAGTTATGAAATATAATAATTATATTAATACAATATTGTTTATTAATATCATATTTTTATGGCTACCATTTGTTTTATTACTTCCTTTATTACTTCCTAGGTCATAAAGCGTTTTATTTGGGGGTCATAAATCACTCGTTTTACATAAGAGGTTGAATATCCCTCCTTGGGTGTTGATACTGAGTGCTAAATTAACACCAATGGTAGATGGACAAGAAAAAGTGAAAGCCACCAAGGGCTTTGTTTAGGGGAAAAAAGAGAGAAAAGAAAAGGAGAAACGAGTAAAAGATAAATGTAAGCAGATGTGTCTTTGGCAGGCATTATGTATGACATGAATCCTGAAACAAGATAACATTCATTAGTAGGGATAGTGAAAACTTCTGTTTACCTTTGTCAGCCACTTGGCTATGATATCAAACAGTAGGCAGACAGTAGACACTGATGTGGCTCATTGAATCTTTTGGACCGTGTTCAGCACAATGTTAATTACCCATCAATTGGAAGAGCTGTAAGCTGCGAGAGGCGCTGACTCCTGGCTCAAGTTGTGCTTTAACCTGAAACAAACTGGTGAACAGAAATAAAGAAGCCCAGAACACATCGGTGCACTGCGCGGGTCCGATCATTGCTACAGTGGTGCCGAAACCTTGGCAGAGATGTCTGATCCTCAGGCCGCCCCTGCGCGTGCAACCGCTCCGGTTTCTGGCCCAAATGTCGGCTGAGATGGCAGCTATGACCGTGCAGCGGGCCAGAGACCACACCCACTCACTCACACCAACACATTCACTGAGTTTGTCCAGTTCAACACAGAAACATCAAAATGGTGTAATGAATGAGACTCTGCAAGATCTGAATCTTACAGTGTATAAAATACTGACTTTAATAAATGCACATTACACTGCAAACAGGAAAACAGTGTGCACATTCATGCACGACACAGTCACTGTAACTGCAGCATGTGGACGGGTCAGGACCCGATGGTAAATCCCGTTCAGCATACAGGTCAGCTGTTTGTAATAAAGCAGCTCTGCTCCGGAGGATTTCAACTCTGACTGTAACCCTGAAAAAGACCCACAGGAACGACTGAAGGAGACATATGAGCGAGGGGAGCTCTGCAGGAGCAGCATGTGATGGAGTTTCCTGGATTTACCTGTTAATTATTTATAACAATGTTTTATGCTCTCCATCAGAGTCACAGCAACAACTGGACACAAATGTTTCTCTATTTTCACATTTACATTAACATGATGATTTTTTGATCTATCGATTTTGCACAGAAATCTTTTTCCAATTTGAAGAGAGAAATTGCATTTGGAGGCCTTCACGCTCAGCACGCTCAGCACTGAGAAATCATTCATCACAGCAGCATCTTTACGAGTCACTCAGTGTGATGGGCCGACATAATGCAGAGCACCTACAACTTTACTTCCACGCAGGTCGATTATCTTGTTAAAAGTCTTACATCCTCGCTGCGCACAACTCTGGAAATGAAGCCAAAGAAATCTAAGGAGGCTGTGTGGCAGGCAGGAAAGAGAAGGCAGGGTGTAAAACTCAGGAGGCTTTTACTGCTGAACGCCAAATAAACATAAAGTAGTTCAGGAGGAAACCATCTGCAGCTTTTGTGTTGCTGATACGACACAGAGGCACTCAGTTTGGTGCAGTTTCACTTTTATTGTTTCACACACGTGTACACTTCTTGGTCTGCACTCCAGTATAGCTGCTACCTCACCCCACACCCCTCATCCCCAACAAGGGGGGGCACGATTAATCAGCCTCCCCACGATCTGCCCCTGAACCCACCGGACCCACGGGACCTCCCCTGCAGCTGAGCCACAGACCACAACCCAGAGCCGGAGCACAGACGAGGAGGGATGCTGCATGAGGACAAACAAGACAAAGAGCAAAGACTGAAACAATATATGCACACAGGATAACAAGGGGAAGGGAACATGTGGGAGCACAGCTAATTAGAGACAAAGTAGAACTAGACACACGAAACAAGGAAGAAACAGACGACAGGAACCGAAACACAGACTTGATACAAACACAGAAACACTGCGATCCATAACAGAGAACAGGACAGCAGAGCATACAGAACCATAACACAAAGATAACCAAGAACTAGAAAAACCCAAAACGCTGAGTCCTGAGGTTGCTTTGCTGTGCCTTCGGGTCGGATAACGAGTGCTGACTGTCTTTTGTGGGCCAAATGGAAGTTCAGAGTAGCCAACCCTTCTTGAAGTGCTAAAGGTGCCTCTGCCGAAGAGCCATTGTCCCGATGGGGAACCTCAACACTCACATGAACAACAACAGCGAGACCTGGATGGGTCATTGACCCACCAAAGTCCAGCCAATATATAAAAACCGCCACGTTCAAACTATAGGATGTCCATAGGTTCAGCTTTCACTGAGAAACCAGCGATCGAACGATGAAGCCCAAACTAAAGGAGCCATGCGTGCAACAACAAAAGCTTGCCAGTTTTTGGCACCGCGTTCTTTTCAACATGCTGCGGCTGCAGTATACATGCACATACATGGGCTTTGGGCCCTATCACGAAACCGATCCGAATCAGAATGTCTTTATTGTCATTGTCACAGGTACAACGAAATTAAAAACGGTCCCCGATCAGTGCATCATCCCTAACAATATCAAGATGTAAATAAAACAATAGAATTCAATATAAATAAAATACTTAAAGTGCTAATAAGAATAGTCTTAGCAAACATTCACATACATTCCCACATACATGCTTCAGTCAGGGCACAGATTAATACAAGAGTGGCGTGATGGACATTTTCTTGTAGCAGTATTCAGACGTGTTATTACAGTTGGATAAAGCTGTGTTCGAGTCTATCAGTCCTTGCACTGATTGCTCTGTACCGTCTGCCCGAGGGCGACAGTTCAAACAGGGTTTGGCCAGGATCTGAGGTGTCTTTTATAATGTTTTGAGATTTTTTAAGACAGCAGGTGTTGTGTAGATCTTCCAGCGTGGGGAGAGGGCAGCCAGTGATCCTTTGGCGGTGTTAAAACGTCTTGATGCATGCTCAATCATCCAGGTAAGTAAATCTCCAAAAGTTGATTCTGTTCATCTGGACGTAGCGTTTTGTGGGACAAACGTGTCGTCATCATCAGGTGACGTCTTCAGTCTCAGCTGACTGCAGGTTTCAATCTCATAAACAGGACATTTGCATAATGACTGAAACCAGCCCGCTGAAGGAACAATGGGCTGGGAGGTCAGTTCCTTAATCTTAATTATGCAAATTCTCATGACCACTGATCAACAACCACTGACCAAATAAATAATAAATAAATAAAATTATATTTATGTAGCACCTTTCTAGACAGAATCACAAAGCGCTGCACATAAGATAACAAATAATAAAAGGGTAAAACAGACAATATGAAACAGCCAGAAATTTAACCAAAAACAGTTTTAAAAAGATGAGTTTTGAGTTGTTTTTTTTAAAAACAACTACCGAGTCCACAGTTCTTAATGTCTGAGGGAGAGCGTCCCACAGTCTCGGGGCCACAGAGGCAAAAGCTCCGCCAACCTTAGTTCTCATCTTAGTCTGTTTTATAGCAAGTAAGCCCTGATCAGATGACCTCAGGGACCTGCTAGGGATGTAGGGAGGTGCTAGTCCATGCAAGGCTCTAAATGTCAAGACCAGGATCTTAAAATGTACTCTACATTCAACAGGAAGCCAGTGTAGCTGAAATAGCAACGGTGTCACATGAGAATACTTGGAGGATTTTGTCAACAGCCTAGCTGCAGCGTTTTGCACAACCTGCAGACGATCCAGAGAACCTTTGCTTAGACACATAAACAGTGAGTTACAATAATCCAAGCATGAGGAAATAAATGCATGTATAGCAATCTCCAGTTCAGGGCGAGATAAAATAGGGCTTAACTTAGCCACATTTCTAAAGTGATAAAAACAAGACCGAACCAGAGAATTCACGTGCCCATCCAATGTGAGACTCGAGTCAAAGGTGACACCTAAATTCCTGATAGAGGATTTAACATACACTGAGAGAGGACCAAGGGCTTTCACTATCTGGGATACAAATCTGTCCAGAGCACATACGAGGACTTCAGTTTTCCCCTCGGTGAATTGGAGGAAATTTGCAGCCAACGTTTGATGGAATCTACATAAATCCTGGGGCTTAAAAGAGACGTACAACTGAATATCATCAGCATAACAGTGATAAGAAATGTCCTCAAAAGAGCCCATTATATGCTGGAGGGGGAGAAGATATATTAAGAACAATAAAGGCCTCAAAACCAAACCCTGAGGGACACCACAAGTAAGGGAGGTAGAGGATGACCTAAAACCGGAGACCACCACAGAAAAAGATCGGTTACGTAGATATGAGGAGAACCACTCCAAGGCAGTACCCGATACACCAACCCAATGTTTAAGCCTTTCGAGGAGGATGTGGTGGTCAACAGTGTCAAAAGCCGATGTTAGGTCCAACATAAGTAGGACCAAGCATTTTCCTGCATCATTACTCATCAAAATGTCACTACAGACCCAAAGAAGAGCTGTTTCTGTGGAGTGAGCTCTACGAAAGCCGGACTGAAACTTATCAAAAATGCTATGTTTGTCCAGAGCCGCTATGCTTAGCCACAACCTTTTCTAGAAGCTTAGCCATTAACGGTACTTTGGAGATTGGTCTGTAGCTGCTCCAAACAGAGGGGTCAAGCTGAGGTCTTTTTAAAAGTGGGAGAATAGCAGAATAAACCGGAACTATACCAGACGCCAGTGAAGAGTTGAGTAGAGTGAGCACAGATGGACCAATAACCTGGAAGACATTCTTGAATAATGATGCAGGTACAATGTCAAGAGGACAAGAGGATGCTTTCACTGAATTCACTAGTTTTACCAGCTCAGGTAGTGAAACAGGAGAGAAAGTATCCAAGATGACAGGGCGTGATGAGGTGGAGATCGAGATTTCATCTAAAATAAAACGGCAGTAATTATTCAAAAGATGGTTGAAGAGGCAACATCATTATGAGGAGATAGCTGTAGGTTAAAAGCATCCGCAAATTTCTCCGGTGTGGAGGAATCTAAGGTACGAGAGCTAACCTTACGTTGAACGGGGGACAAAAGCTCATTAAGAGACAGTTTAAAAACAATAACATCAGAAATAAAAATGTCCTCAGAGCAAATAAAATCAATATTTAAACCCAAAGTAAAAACAAGGTCCAGTTCGGTTCGATCCCCGGGCTCTCTGTCCTGGTCGTTGTGTCCTTGGGCAAGACACTTTGCCCTACCGCCTACTGGTGTTGGCCAGAGGGGCCGATGGCGCGATATGGCAGCCTCGCTTCTGTCAGTCTGCCCCAGGGCAGCTGTGGCTACAACCGTAGCTGCCTCCACCAGTGTGTGAATGCGAGAGTGAATGAATAGTGGCATTGTAAAGCGCTTTGGGTGCCTTGAAAAGCGCTATATAAATCCAATCCATTATTATTATCCTTGTTTCCAATTTTAAGCAGCTGCAGCTCAAACGAAAGAAAATGTCCAATTTTCACGGAGCGGGAGGAGAAACGTTCCTGGAAAGCCACAGCGAGACCACCGCCCCGACCAGAAACCCAAGGCTGGGTAATAAAAGTACAGCCATCCGGGCAGAGTTCAACAAATGACGACTAGTCTACGTCCCGCTGCCAGGTCTCAGTCAAGAATAAAAAATCCAGTTTTTTAGATGATATCATTCAACAAGAATGATTTATTAGACAGAGCTCGAGCGTTAAAAAGCGCCATATTCAGTAGAAGCCTCCGTATTTGCGGAGGCTCGAGTTAAAGGACGTAGAAACTCAGGGTTTGAACCATCACGCTCGTAGAATCCGCTCACCGTGGGAAGGAAAAGCCAGCCGGCAGAAGAGTCTGGATAAACCCTCCTCAGGCAGGCCGGTCCCAAAGAGCCGGGCCCAGCGTATCCAAACAGGGACGTGGGAAACAAGTCCCCCTCCATGGAGCTTCTCTGAGCTCAGGAGACAAGGCACGCTCGGTGTCGCTTACCAGGCAGACCTCGCCGCCAGTAAAGCCTGAGCTTTACCTGAATACCTCCTCTTCTCCCTCTCCTTCTCCGTGGTCTAGAGGATCCGCCGAAAACGCCCGACAAAGATCCAGCTGATGGAGGAGGGTGGAAAATGCCGAAGGAGGACGAAGAGACATCGTGAGGCATCACAGAGGATCGGATGGATAGCAAAGACAGACGATCATACACCAAGGCAGCCAATACATCGTTAAAACTAAATGAGAGCAGAAAATAATACAAAAGTGGTGGAGCGCAACAAACTGCACCCGGCCAAACACAGGCGCCATCATACCCACCCACAATCAAAGCCCACTGATCAATGGCCATGAGTCCCATTCACAGAGAGTTGGGGAATGGCTGCAATCACAGCATTGTAAGATGGTGACAAATGTACCCTTATAAAATATGCGTCTCAGCTGCTCCGATACTCCTGACACGTACGGGATCACTACAGGTTTTCGCTTAGGCAGCGGTTGTCCTTCTCTCCTGGATCGGCTGGAGCTTTCTTTAGGCGCCTTCCCAGCTTTGACAAAAGTCCAGCTGGGATAACCACACTTACTCAGGGCCTTCTTGATGTTCTTCTGCCTCCCTGGCTGCTGTGTCAGTGGGGATGGTGTTCGCTCTGTGTTGTAGCGTCCTGATGACGCCCAGTTTGTGCTCCAGTGGATGATGAGAGTCAAACCTCAGATACTGATCCGTATGTGTAGGTTTACGGTACACGTCAGCTTTTAGATGTCCCTCATTACTGATGGAAATCTCACAGTCTAAGAAGGCTAACCTGCCACTTTTCATATCCTCCCTGGTGAATTTGATGTGTCGGTCCACCGAGTCATTATGCAAATGTACTTTTTATAAGATTGGGGAAACCTGCAGTCAGCTGAGACAGGAAGTCACTTGGATGAGTGACGAAACGTTTCTCCCACAAAACACTACGTCCAGAATCAACTTTTGGAGATTTGGCGGTGTTAATGATCCCTCGGAGTGCTTTCCTCTGCGCCACTGTGCAGCTAAGATAAGCAGATAGCATATGCAGTAGGTTGGTACACTCTTGATGGTGGCTCTGTAGAAGGACACCAGCAGTCTCTGTGTGATGTTACTCCTCCTGAGAATTCTCAAGAAGTACAGTCTCCGTGTTTGCACTCCAGGAAAGGTTCTCCTCTATGTTGACTCGCAGGAAGCGAAAGTTTGCCACCCTTTCTACTCAGTCAGGCTTTGGATGGACATCCGGCATGGGAAGTCTTAACAGCAGCCCATTTTTCCTTTTCCTTTCTTTTTGTTTGTAAAGCTGCCCAGCTTTTATATGCTTTCTGATTATAATAAAAAAGCTGTGCCTGTCCTCTTACTAAATTACCTGCACCTCAATATAATCCCTTATTTTGTGACCTTGCTCTAAATTGCATGACTCATAGCATATTGGACATATGGTAGTGAACTGAGTACACCTGTGCTTTACTTTTGTAAATTGGCTCTACATCAGCTCTGTTTGGGGGTTGTACTCGAGCCATTCGTCCCCACTTTTTGCCGTTATTTAAACGGATGTTCTCATCTCCAATCTCAATCCTGCTTGCTTCTCTTTACTTTCTCTTAAACTCTTTAGTTTACTTTTCTTACTTTTTTCTTTGTCCTTTACTTGGTGTTTTACAGTGTTTGTTTGCTTTAATAGCTTCCATCCATCCATTCGCTTCGGCTTATCCTTTTCAGGGTCACGGGGGGTGCTGGAGCCTATCCCAGCTGTCATAGGGCGAGAGGCGGGGTCCACCCTGGACAGGTCGCCAAGCTGTCACAGGGCCAACACACAGAGACAGACAACCATTCGCGCTCGCATTCACTCCCGCATTCACACCTATGGGCAATTTGGATTAACCAATTAACCTACCCCATTAACTGCATGCCTTTGGACGGTGGGAGCTTTCTTTTTTTTCCTTTTTTTCTGATTCTGATTGACGGCTTGATTCAAGTATTTTTTTAGAGAAATCGTCTTTCGCTTGCCTTCGCTGTGATGAGCGCGTGTCCTTGCAACTGTTGCTCTCTGTAAGACTCTCACAAAACAGAATGAAGAACCATCTCAGGAAACCTGGGATGTGATTTTGATAACTTTGTATTATGGTAGGCTCTACCTGACAATACAGAGCACCTTGGGGCAACTGTTGTTTTGTTTTGGCGCTGTATAAATAAAGTTGAATTGACTTGAACAGCTAGGCCTACATCACGAAACAACATCATCCTAAACTGCTGAACGGCAGATCCACACTCATCCCAGCAGGATAGAGGGACTGCACCAGGCTTTAAACTTCTCCATCAGACGTTTTCATCGTCTCGTTTCCTGTTTCCTTAGTTGTATTGAATCATGAATAACATGCTAATGGATTAATGGAAGGACACTAGAATTAGTTTTACGGACCGCTGAAAGCACTGCATTATTCTAGACACTTCAAGCACTTTATCGACCCACTCGTTTAAGGACAGCTGGCCATGCAAACGGCAGAAGAAGCTTCATAATGCAGCATGAGTCAATAAACCCTCTGGACACTGTTACTGTAGATTTAATCTGACCCAGCACGTGTGCATAACTGAACGATACAGGACCGTGAAGCGAACATACCGTTGGGGGTCCTGACTGCATTGCCCCAGATGTACGGTGGCTTATAATAGACCAATAGTGCCCAGTGATCACCAAACGCGCCACACAAACTTCAGGAAGATCAAAGCAGCAAACCTGACGGTGGCTCGGTGATGTGGCCCGTCTGTGCAGAGCTGCAGTGAAAGCTTTTACATGTGTTCTAGACCCCAAACTGTTCCTGCTAATCCTGACTTTTAGGGCCTCTAAGCTCGGTTGTTATCTTCATTATCACTCACGCCCCTCCGCATCCTTTTCTTCTTCTTCTTTGGTGCAACCCTATAAATTTGGGGTATCCCTTTGGCCTCTTTTCCCCTTTTCTACAATTCCCCTGTGGGAGAGCTCGGCGTCGTTTCTTTTCCAACACTAATAATATCTTTATTCAGCCTCATGTGTCTGATTGTGTGTTTTAGCTCATTATTGTTGTGATTGTGCCCGTCTTTACTAGCTGCTGTGAATGCGTCTCACGTGTGTGCTGCATATGTGTGTTGGCACTGTTAATGCTAGCATGAACAGATAAGTCTTGCTAGCTTGTAGCGGTTTGAGCTAACTCTCCTCACAGCTGTTTTTATTTGGTTATAGGAGCTGGAGCAATTTATTTACTTGAAGGTCTTTCTTTTGACCTTTCGTTGTCAGACACAATGCAGGAACACGCCGCTTTCACTTGAAAACATCAGCATCACTGGCTCTCCATTCCTGGGCTGTTGTTTGCCTTCTGGTGCACACTTCTCATCAGATGTTCACATCCCTGTTTCTGTTGAAGCTCTTTAAACCGTCACTCTGACTAGTTAAACTAATAACAACCACCAAGACTCAAGGGCAATGTCAGAATTAGTAAAAGTAACAGTTTGATCCCAATGGTAATAAATAAGCTAAAACTCCCAAATGTATGTTTTTTAAATGCACGGCCAGGTGAGGGCTGCGAGGGAGAGCGTGGACGGAGGTCTCGACAGCAGGGATGGTTGCTCTGGACTCTGTGACGATCTAACCAGATTCTCTGGTTTAGCTCGTTGGTGCATTGGACTGCATAGTCCTCAGCCAGGATCGTGCAGTCCAACTCTGCTTCTGCTGAGGGATTGGCATCAACACCCACTGTACCTGTGGGTGAACTGCTGTTCATCTCTAATCTGGTGGAGGGCGGCTGAAGTCTAGTGAAAGTTGGCCGACTTCGTCGTCTCTAGAAAAGAGGAGTCACATTTAGTTAGAAGCAACAAGGCCAGCAGGTCAAGCATATCTTCAGAAACCAGCCAGAAAGTACCGTCCACGTCTGCGGTCAGACCCAAGGCTGCAGACACCACGCCCCTGCCACAGATCATGTTCAACAAAGGCACAGACTCGCTCAGTTCATTCCAGCTGTATTTATATCAATCCAGCTCACAGCAGTCATCTGAAGGAGCGTTATCCTGTCAGGGCAACAGCAGCTTCCAGACACGAGGCAGAAGGACAGCTGTGAGCAAATCTAAATCATGTGATTTCTTTGTGTGCGCCGTTTATAATTCTTCCAAGGAGGTGATAAAAGTACAGACATTCTGAATATAAGTAGAAGTATCTGAATCACACTTGTAATTAATCTCTCTCTCTTCCACAGCATGTCTTTATCCTGTCTTCCTCACAGCAGATGGCCCCGCCCCTCCCTGAGCCTGGTTCTGCCAGAGGTTTCTTCCTGTTAAAAGGGAGTTTTTCCTTCCCACTGTCGCTAAAGTGCTTGCTCATCCGGTCTTTAAGTCTGGCATCATCAGCTGTGTCTGGGCCCTAAACTCCACTTCAGGTCCCAAAGTCAAACGAACACTGCAGCATCACTGAGAGTTAAAAACTGTCAAAATTCTTTCATCTTTAATAAAATGATCAGCGTTGCTGCTTTATCAGGTGTAACAATTAAGTTTAACATCCAGGCATCCATGAAAACAGATTCACTAAATTTAACGGAGTTAGAAGTTAGCAGGAAGCTGATGTTTGTCGAACTCACAGGTAATTTGAAATGCAGCATTTCTGACAGTTAAAAAACGTTACTCCTGTTATGCTCCTCTTCTGTAGAGCTAGCTAGAAGCTATAAAGTACACCTACACCTGCACTCCACCCACTTTAACCCGTTCAGTTATGTTGTTGAAAGCAGGGGCGATTCTAGGATCAGAGCTTTGGGGGTGCTGAGCACCCAGAGAGCTGCCCAGCCAGGCAAGATAAACTTTACTCGTCACGATGAGACTTCTTCCCCGTCTCTGTCAGTCCCTGCATCCTTAAATGTCTCCAGTTGTCCTGAGTTCTCTCTGTCTTCTTGGTGCATTTAAACCCCTGTTCCTCTCTGTCCTCGTCGTCTGTTGTCTTCAGCTCCGCTATCAGTCATCATAATTTTACCATCTTTGTGCAAGTCTGCAAATTTCTTTATTAAATCATAAGATTTTTAAATTCATCAAGTCTCTCTGTGCCTGGGTCCTCGTCACAAAACATGACATCACTGTGTTGTACATTTTAACAATTTAATCCCCACATTTGTGAAAGAAAAGCAAAACACTTTTTTAAAAGTCTGTAACAAAACCATCAAATCTGATAAAGGTTATTTAAATGCTGCTAAAGAAGAATGGATTGGAATAAAAAAATACATATCCTAACCTTAATTACTGCGGGAGGATAACGAATGATGCTCATAGTGAGTAAAAAGTAAACTGAGTGCATTTTTTGGAAAGAGATTCACTTTTAATGTGTATGTGTAATATAATACAGATACATAGAAATACACTCCAAAAACAGAAAGGTTCTTGAAAAGTACAAATGTACAAAATATTAATTAAAAAATTGTAAAAATGGAGCCAACTTTGCCTGTTGTACGATGTATACAATGTATGAAAAAATCTTTACTGCAGATACTAATTTTGTGTTGTAAGATTTATGAGTTTCATGCTTTCATAGTGGTCCTTGGGAGAGCTCGACATTTGTATCAGGTGGTAACACTGTAAAAAGTGTGAGAAACACTGATAAGTGTCTGTGTGCTTTTGGAAAACATTTAAAGCTGCTGCACAGAATCTTTGAAACAAGCTTAAAACATTTTTAGAAACAGAGCATCTGCTTCTCTTTACAGCTCCTCACTCCACCAGGGCTGTTTGGCACTGATAGTGTGCAAATGTGATGCACGTACTGCGGCAGTCATACAGACAACTGGACGGTCCAAAAGTTGGCCTACCTATTACTGGCTGAGGTTTTAGTAGAGTTGTGGCTGAACCACATAAAAATATATCATTAATTTTAATCTCCCCGATCAATGATAATGTTTTGTTGGAATGTTGTTAAAGAGGGTCAAAATGTTTCAACCCAGTTTGTTTTGCAGGTTCTGTACAGCAGCTTTAATATAGGGAGGACACAACTTCCAGATTGTGAGTAAAATGAGTTTTTTTCTCTTTGTCAGTTTAACAGTTTCTGCCTGTCACTGTTCCCTGTCTGTTTTCTTACCTGGTTCTTCCTGACCTTGCACTTTCTCCTCACGTTCCCTCTTTCCTCTCTCCCTCTTTGGACTGACAATCATACACAAATAGAGTCAAAGGAGCTTGCAAAGAAAAGCGTCTGGACTTCTTTAAGTTGCTTGAAGACGTTTCACCTCTCATCCGAGAAGCTTCTTCAGTTCTAAGGTCAAATGGTGGAAACTCCCAGATTTAAACCTAGTGGGAGTGTCCCCCCACAGAGGGACAAAAGGACCCCCTGATGATCCTCTAATCGCCTGAGCCAAGGTGTGAAACTGGGTGTGGGTCCCAATCAGCCAGGGTTTCGGGTCAGCTCATTGTGAAACCTGGAAACCCTGAGAACTGAGAACCTTCACAGACATGTCTCTGTGTTATGTTTCCTGTTTTACTTTGAAAGTCAGTGTCTCATGTAATTCCGACCACCTGCGTGGCGGGAAAAGAAGAAACACGTTCATTGAAGTTCAGTCTGAGAACTACCTGCTGTCATCTGACCACAGCTTATGATGTTTAAATTGATCTGCAGTCGTAATCAATGGTCATAGGCAGAACAGGAAGTCTCTGTCTACCCAGACACCCTGACGACAGTTGTCAGTCAGTCAGGCTTCTAATTATGAAACAAATTACACTCCAAAAGACCCTGGGCTTCTGATAAAATGACCCAGGCTTAAGCCCAGTAAACCACCCCCCTGCTCCACCGACGGCTGACTCCAAATCTCCCGACAACTATGTCGATCTGAGAAAGCAAGACCAAGACAGCGAGACCAAGACAAGACCACGTAAAAGTGGTCTCGAGACATCCAACTCTACCTCCAGCCTGGTGTTTGGTACACAGGGGCCACGACTGAGAACAGGAAGGCTGCACAGAGGGTCATTAGCACCACCCACGACATCACTGGCTGCCCCTCTCCATACTGGTTCCACATACACACACACACACACATATATATGAAGAGAGAGAGAGTATGCAAACGGCTAACAAACAGCCATCATAATTCATCATACAGTGAGAACAGGACAAATCAACAACTGACAATGACTAATTAATATGCTGAACACAGTCCAAACGATTCAGTAAGCTACATCGTGTTTACTGTTTACTATCATAGCCAAGTGGCTAACACTTTATAATCACCTCTGTTAATCCTTGATATTTATAACTGAGTGGTCTGTATGTATTAGTGCTATTTCTTAAATGTGTAAAATCTGTAACATAATGTATTGTTTGGAGTTTAGTCTGTTACTGTTACTATTTTTACCATTTCTTCTTGGAGCAGCTGTAACCCACATTATTTCCTTAGGGATTAATAAAGTGTTGTGGAAGTTTTCCATTCAAATAAAGCCTGCAGACGAGCAGTAGCTAACATTCTTTAATCAAAGCACACAAAAAACAGACAACCAAGCTTGATGGAGCCCCTGCATGTCCACTGGACAGACGGTCAGCAGAGTCTAGCATGGCTCTCAGTTAAATACCTTCTCCAGGAACAAAAGGCAGTGCACAGCTGTTTCACACCTTAAGGTTCACACACTACACCCCCACCATTTGTCTTACTGTATGGGTGTCAGACATGTTAAACTCCAGTGGCACCAAGGCATTATACAATAAAATAATGTGATTAATACATAAGTAAAAGAAATTCCTATACAAAAGTATTCTGGTTCTTCAGGATGACCTGCCATTATCCAATCACACATCTGCTTACCTGTATCTGTTGCTCGTTTCTCCTCCTCTTCTTTTCTATTTTTTCTAAACTGAGCACCTGATGGCTTTGAACTTTTCTTGTCCATCTTGGTTTTAATTTTGCACTCCAGTATGAACACAAATCCCCCAACCCGAGGATCACCACAACATAACCTAACAGACCTACACCTTAGTTCACAGACTCACTTTGTCTAAGGTGCATTTCTGAGATTTCACACAACCCAGGATTCAAATCATGAATCCATGATGGGCTTGGATTCACAACATTATGAATGAAATGTGCTCTATTTGGAAGCAGCCCCTCCCCTTTCCACGGGTTGTGTGAGACTTTAAATCATCAAACTGTAAATTTTAAATTGTTATTGATCCTTTACCCCGAGTCCTAAAGTGTATATTTATTCTCTTACTCTTCTTATATTTATTGTTTGTTTACTTGCACTGCTGTAACTGGAGCCTCGTCGTCTCGTCTCTATATGCTGGACTGTATGTAGCGGAGATGACAATAAAGTTTACTTTGACTTCAGCAGCGAGCACGCGCACCGAGGGCTCTCGCGCTCACTTTTCGTGTACAGAATTTAGAAAAAACATCGGTGCAGATTATAAGTCTGTATCATGATGTCTGGTGTTTTCGTGTTTGTTGGTTTGTTTTTATTTTGTTTTATTTTGCGAGTTGATTATTAGATGCTGCTCCAGAGAATCCCCGCCGTCCCGCCCTCTCCTCCCTGTGCCGCAAGCAGCAGGCGCACCTCGCAAACGGAGGGCGCCCTTACTCCCAGCAAATTAAACAAGGATTAATTACATTAATTCCTAAACCAAACAAAGATAAACGACAATTGGATAACTTAAGGCCCATAACTTTATTAAATACAGATTATAAAATTTTCTCTAGCTCAGTTGCAACAAGGCTCAAACAAGGGGTTTCAAGTATAATTAGTGAGACACAATCGGGGTTTTTGAAAGACAGGAACATTCATAATAATATCAGATTGGTTTTAGACTTACTGGACTACAATGATCTAATTAGTGATGACAGTTTTATTCTTTTCTTGGACTTTTATAAAGCTTTCGATTCAGTAGAACATCCTTTTATTTTAGAAACACTAACTCGATTTGGATTTGGGGATAAATTTAGGAAGATAATAGATATACTGTATAATGATATAAATAGCTCTTTGTCATTAGGCTATGGCACTGGTAAAAGATTTTGCGTCAAAAGAGGAATTAGGCAAGGGTGTGGAAGCTCTCCGTTGTTATTCATAATGGTTGTGGAGATGCTCGCAATTCTAATTAAAAACAGCAGCGTTGCCGGAATTGAGATTATGGATAATTTTTTAATAATTAGTCAACTTGCGGATGACACTACTCTTAAAAAATGAACATCAGATTCCCCTGGTAAAACAAATAATCACTACATTCTCAAAAGCTTCAGGCTTAAAGTTAAATTTAAATAAATGTGAACTATTGGCATTAAAGGAGTGTAATTCACAATTACTGTACGATATAAAGGTGAAGAAGGAGGTAAAATATTTGGGCATCACAATTTCAAAAGATCACAAAGTCTTAGAAAAAGTAAATATTTCAGATAATGTTGACAAATGTAAGACAATCTTAAATAAGTGGTTACAAAGAGACATCACCATTTTTGGAAGAATATTATTAACCAAAATGGATAGTTTATCTAGATTTATATATCCAGCTTACTCTTTATCAATATCGAATAAAGTTATTAAAACAATTAATAGCTTGAATTTTAATTTTATTTGGAGGAATAAGTGCCATTATATATCTAAAGATGATTTGGTTAAACTATACATTGAAGGTGGTGGAAACGCAATTGATTTTGATATAATGAATGGTGTTTTGAAACTTAAATGGTTAAAATCCTTCTTAAATAATCCACACTCCATTTGGATTTTTATACCAAGTAAGGTCTTTAACACACTGGGGGGTATCGACTTTCTCCTAAAGTCTGACTTTGAAATTACTAAGCTACCTGCTAAACTCTCTGAATTCCATAAACAGGTCCTTCTTTATTGGAAAATGTTATTTAAACATAATTTCACTCCACATAATAGCCCAATTTGGAACAATAGATATATACTGATGAACAGAAAATCTATTTTTATTCAAGATTGGTTATCGAAAGGTGTTTGGGCAATTGCCCATTTTGTAGATGAGGAAGGACATGTTCTAGGACATCAAGATTTTTGCCAAAAGTTTAATATCCAATGTTCTAAAAGTAAATTTAATCGGGTTATAAAATCCATTCCATTGTCACTTAAAAACATAGTTGTAAATGATATAATATATTCTGACATCTCCCCCAAGTTAAGGCAATTATATATAGATGATATTCGATTTTGTGATGTTAAATGCAATAATAAGTTTCTTAGATCTTCATTAAGGAGTCTTTATTCTCCAAATTTACTTAGACGTAATTACATATTAAAAGATTTCCAAAGGGAAGAAATTGAAAAAAATAAGAACTGATTATCTCACCTTCCCTATCCCTCCTAAAGGGAAAAAAGTCCAATTTAAAATCTTGAATAAAATTTACCCGACAAATAGACTCCTCAGTGATAGATTCAAAATAGAAACGGGTAATTGTGTATTTTGTGAAACAGAAGAGGAGGATTTGGACCATCTATTCTTTTTGTGCAATTTTATACAAATATTTTGGTTGGATTTTCATACCTGGCTTTATTCCAGTGGGATTCAAATTACCCCATTTACCTTAAATATGATAATGTTTGGAATGTTTTTGAAAGAAAAGAAAGCTAATTATGGTGTTAATGTGTTATTAATCTTGTGCAAGCAATTTATACATAAATGTCGTTTTTTTTAAGACTAAACCAACACTAGCTTACTGGAAAAACGATTTAAACCTGTTGGTTAAATCTTTGACCTTAGTTAAAAAGAAAAAGGCTGCTTTTTTTGTTTCCTTTATGGAAGATTTTGATTTAGTGAGTTAATAATCTGTTAAATTATGTGAAGTATATTTTATTTGTATCTTATTGGGTGTAAGGTACCAATCAAACTCCGACACACACACACACACACATAAAATCTAAAAAGAACATCTAATAATGTTAATTTCCTTCTGGGCTCTGATTGGTCAAAGCAGACATACAAAAAAACCGGACTGTCGGATTTGTACTGTTTAATGATGACGTCAGTCATCCGATCCGGCAGGTGGCGCGCCTCGCAGTGGTTCGCCTACCTTAAATGAATCGTAGAAGAAGAAGCCGGAGGCGAAAACAATTTAAATTTTTGGGATTGTGGTTTGATGAAAGGGTGACATGGCCGATACATATTCAGAAAATAATAGACAGATGCAAGAAAGTGTTGAATGTAATGAGGTGTTTAGTGGGAACTGACTGGGGGGCTGATATGAAATCTTTAAAAGCTATATATACTGGGTTGATTAGGTCAGTATTGGATTATGGGTGTGTAGTATTTAATTCTGCTGCCAGAACAAGTCTTCGTAAGCTGGATAGTATCCAATATCAAGCGTTAAGACTTTGCTCAGGTGCATTCAAAACAACATCTGCAGCAGCACTCCAGGTAGAAATAGGGGAGATGCCATTACAAATAAGAAGAGAGCAACTGACATTGAATTACTGGGCAAATTTGCAAGGATATGGTCAAAATCATCCGACAAAAACTGTTTTCCACCCATGCTGGGAAAAAGAAAAGACGGAATTGAAGAGCTTTGGGTGGACAGTGGACAGCAGCTGACCTTAATCTGGACAAGATCAACATAAGTCAAACAGCACCGTTGCCTACAATTCCACCATGGATGCTCCCTGATGCAGTAGCAGATTTCACATTGTTAAACAAAAAGAACAAGGAGAGGGGGTTTATCTTAAATTCACATACAGCGCAGGAATATATTAATCAGTATTGTAGTCAAAATCTACACAGATGCATCAAAGAATACAGCCAACCAAAGCGGGATAGCATTTATTGTTCCTGAATTTAATGTCAAGGTGGGGAAAAGGATCAGTCACGATTTATCAGTGTACACAGGAGAAATGGTTTCAATATTGTTAGCAGTCCAGTGGATTGAAGAAACAAAACCACTAAGATCTGTGATAAGTTCAGACTCGAGCTCATCACTGGCCGGTCTGCAAGACTGTCACTCAGACTGCAGACTGACATTCTGATAGAGATCCAGCAAACATTGTTCAGACTTGTTATGATGGGGCTTATGGTCACATTCTTATGGTTACCAGCACATCATGGAGTTAAAGGGAATGAAACGGCAGATAGGACAGCAAAAGAAGCAACAAGGAGACCGATGGTAGGTATGGTTATTAGAGTGAGTAGGACGGAGCTCAAGAGTAGAATACGATACAAAATGAAGGAAAGGTGGCAAAAGCAATGGGAGGAGGAGAGGAAAGGGCGATGGTTGTACAACATCCAAAGGAAGGTGGGGGAAACGAGAAGTACAGGACGAAACAGGAGAGAGAAGACGATTATATCTCGACTGAGATTCGGACACACTGGTTTAAGTAGCACATTATTTTAATAGGTAAACACTGTACAGGGGAGTGTGACTGCATAGGGAACAGGAAACAATCGAACATGTTCTGTTGCATTGTCAGCAGTATGATGCTGAAAGGAGACAACTGATCAAAAAGCTGGATGATATGAAAGTGAAGTTGGACTTGACTGATTTATTTCGCATGAGCTCTATAAGTGAAAGTTATCAGGCTGTATTTTGGTTTTTAAGGCAGACCCATTTGTTTCGGGGGGATTTGAATATTTTATTTTACTTTCTTTCTTTCTTTCTTTCTTCATTTCGGTCCTCACTCCACACCAGTTGGTGGCGGTAATGCACCATTTTGCTGTTTGCCAACTGCCAATAAACCCTACACAGAAGAAGAAGAAGCTGGAGCGGATTTGAAAGCGCAACGCGCGGCCGCAGCGGCACGAGGACAAGATGGCGGCGGCGTTGGAGCGTAGCTACATCGAGATCTGCGGGTTCGAGAGAGAGGCCGAGCGGAGGCCGCGCGAGCTCACCGCGAATCTGGGTAACACGTGCACTTCACCTGCGCGCCCCTGACGGCGGCTAGCAGGGAGCTAACAGCCTGACGACCCGTACCTGCCGGCGTTAGCGTGTTAGCTTCCTGCTAGCCGCGCGCGGCCTGGGGGTGTTTCTGTTGTTGTTTTTACTTCCGAACTCTCACCTGACCAGGTGAGCGCGCACTGCTGAACAAGCGAGCGCGTAAATCTTCCTCCGTCTCCGTTTAGTGTCAGCTAGCTCCGTTAGCTGCTCACCTGTTGCGCACCTGGTCACGCAGCTGTCACGGTGAACCTGCGCTGATCACGGGGCCTTGACCTGCAGTCTTTGGTGTCTGCGCCTCCGGAAGCAGCTGATTATTGATCTGAGAAACACTGTCACCTGCTGATCAGAGCCTCAGACACCCGCAGGTCAAGAACCTGTTCAAACCGGACTCACCTGTTCTCCCTCACCTGTCTTTCCGGTCTGCAGGTGTGAGCGTGCCACCTGGCAGCCTGAAGTTTCCTGACAGCGCGGGAGCGTTTCACTATGAGGAGAGCGGGAAGCTGCTGTCGGTCACCAGCAACAGGTTCATCCACTGGTGGGTACCAGCTGCTCTCCAGGTGCTCTGCAGGTGCTGTCAGCCGTTCTCTGCTAACACTCTCACTCATGCAGGTCCACGTCCGGGGACTCGGTGGTGCTGGTGGAGCAGTCTCTGGACACCAACTTGCTGAACAACGCCGTCAGGCTCCGCTTCACCCACTGTGCCGTCCTGCCCGGAGGAGTCACCATCCAGGAGACGCTCAGCAACGTCGTCATCCTCATCTCCACCAATCACAGCGTCCACAGGCTGCTGCTGCCCCACCCCACGCGCATGTACCGCAGCGTGAGTAGCTGACGGTGACCCTCAGCCTGCACGCTGTCCTGTGGTGGGTGGAGAAGCCGCACCACCAGCTGCAGGACAGCGTGCGGTTGTTGATTACTGATTACCGTTATCAATTGATTAATGAAAGTGTCACTATGGACACGGCAGATGAGTCAGACTTTAAGGTCTGATACCAAACTACCAACAGCCCTGTGAGATTACCATGGTTACCATAGAAACAGTTATCTGTTAACGAGATAACTGACCTCGAGCACTCCTCTGTGCACGTGTAGGAGCTGGTCACAGAGTTGCACATGCAGTCCATCTTCACTGATGTGGGGAAGCTGAGCCTGCAGGACCCCGCCCACAGCGCCCTTATCCCCAGCTCAGTGGGAACCACGGCGAGTCCCGGCACTTCCTTCGCCTGGCTCAGTTACCACGGAGATGCACACTTCGCTCTGGCTTCTCCTGCAGGAGGCATCACGGTGGTCACCCTGCCGTCGCCCGATTCTCAGGGTGAGGAGGAGTTTCTATGTTTAATGTGGGCGTGGCCCGTTGGGCGGTTTTTAAGACGTGTGCTCACCGTTTCCAGGCAACATGTCGGTGCTGGAGTTGAAGAGGAGCTCTGTGATGCAGCGGCTGTCTGGGTGGATGCCCACGGCAATCCGCGGCGAGCACAGCCCGGCCGACCTCGTGCTCAGCCTCGCCGTGCGGGAGCTGGAAGAAGACTCCTTCATCTTTGCGCTGTGTCAGGACCACCGCCTGCGCATGTGGTCGCTCAGGGTGATGACATCGCACACACGCACCCAAACACATTGTTGACGTTTAACGTTTGAGTCGCCGCGTGCTGACGTGACTTCCGCCCCCTCAGGAGCATGGCTGCCTGCTGGAGGCGGACATGTTGGAGTACATGCCGGCGTGTAAGGGTGTGAAGCGCCTGCCGGGCCACGGTCACCGCCTGCGCCTGGCGTTCTCCTCCACCACAGGCTTGTGCGTCTGCGTCTACCTCGCTGTCCCTCAGCGGGGGCAGTTCACCGTGCTGCAGCTGGTCGCCACAGACAACAACCGCTACAGCCTCGAGCACATCTCCACGCTGTTCAGCACACAGGTGAACGCACGGGCGGAGCCAGGGGGCGGGCCTCGTTTTTGTGTTTGTGGTTACTTCCTGCATTCTGAACCGCTCTCTGTGAGCAGGAGACGCTTGTGGACTTCACGCTGACCTCCTCGGACATCTGGGCTCTGTGGTTGGACGAATCCAACGCCACCGTGGTCAAATACATCAGCTTCGAGCAGTGAGTGGAAATGCCAGCGTCCTCCTGATATGTTCTCCACATGTTTCCGCCGTCTGTCTCCACACATGTTCCTCACCTGTCGGCGTGTTTCACAGCAACACGGCGGCTCAGTGGAACCAGGTGTTTGTTCAGCCTCCACCCGAAGAAGAAATCCACATCGGAGTGGACCTGGACCCCCGGGTGAGACCAGTTCAGACCAGTAACCAGTGTTTTAATGAACGGGTAGTGCTGACCATGTGATCTGACCCCTGACAGGAGACGTATCTCGAGGTTCTCTTCTCTCCTCTTCGCTTCACAGCCTCGGCCATCGTGAAAGCCCTGCAGGTGAGAACCTAGCTGTGTGTCCGATTCACTCTGTGATTGGTTCGCTGATTGATAACTGATTGGATGGTCTTTGTGTGGGTTGCTCAGATCTTTCGGCGAGGCTCGGAGAGGATCTGGGACCTGTCCTGGGAGGCTCTGAGGAAGGAGGTGACGCTGGCTGTTGAGAGCGAGGTAACGCAGAGCGATCTGAACCAGAACAGGAACTGTTCAGACGGTTTTTTAACAAGCTTCGTCTCTTTCCCTCCTGCAGCTGCAGAGCAGCATCACAGAGTTCGAGTTTTCTCAGGAGGAGTACCGACAGCTGCAGGTGGAGTTCTGGTCCCGGTTCTACTCCTGCTGTCTGCAGTACCAGGAGGTCCAGGCATCTCCTCTGGGCCTGACCGTGAGCCAGCACACCGGCATGGTCTGTCTGCTCCGCAAGGTGAGTGGACCGCCTGCAGGGGTCGCTGCGTGCCTGTGGGTGTTGGCAAAGAAGAGGTGACGCCCGTTTTCGTCCCGCTGTGTTTCAGGGCTTCCTGTCATACCTGCTTCCGTGCTTCGCCGTGGATCACCTGTACCTTTCCCACGACCAGTACCTGCTCTCAGAGGAGGAGACGCCAGTCGCAGAAGGTAAAGAGACAGCCAGTGTGTTGGTTTGACGATTGCTGCACGTCCTGATCTCACCTGTGCTCACCTGTGCTGTCAGACCCGGAGGCGGGGCGGGATGTCCTGCAGCTGGTTCAGTGCCTGCGGCTCATCAGCGACACCGTTTCTGCAGAGATGGCGTACGAGATGGAGAAAGCTCTGGAGTACCTGCAGGCGCCCGAGAGAGCGGCCGAGCTCGTCCTGGAGAACCTGCTGTGCAACGACAGGTGGGTCACATGACCCCCGACGTACTTGTTTTAAATTTAAGTTGTACGTTAAAGAAAAGCATCCTGATGGTAAACGAGCAGGAGCTCAGGTGTGCTCACAGGTACAGAGAGCGTAGAGACACATTGAGGAGATAATCACTGAACATCCTCAGGAAATAAAAGAACTGGATCCTTCAGTGAGCGCCGCACTTCCTGTCGGTCCTTCGGTGATGATCGCGGGGGAGGAGCTAAGCGCAGCAGGTGGACGCCGGCTCCTCGTTTCCTTTGAAGTCATAACCACAGGCAGCAGTGTGACTTTTTGTTTTCGCGTGTCAGACTTTCAGAGGGTCGCAGGCTGAATTTGTCGGGGTCGCTGCTGGTGATTTAAACACGCGGCGTCTGTCCTCCACAGTGACAACGTGATCGTGGATGTCCAGAACAAACTTCAGGATGTCAGAAACCCGATGGCCGCCATGATGGTCCTGCTGAGAGAGATGGACCTGGAGACGGACTCCGAGGTCGGCGGGGACGGACTCGTGGCGCCCGGTAATACCCTCTCGGTGAATGAAAGTGCGACCCCGCTGTCAGTCGCTTCAGTGTGCCCTGCGCCTTGTCTTGCAGGTCAGAGCCTGAATTTAAGGATCGGCCTGTCTCAGCTGTACAGCGGCAGCACAGCGGTCTCTGTCGTCTCCCAGGCCGTGTGTCACATGGCCATGACCAGAGCGCTGTTCTGCAGAGACCTGCTCATCCTGCAGAAGCTCTACCTGCGCTTTGGAGACAATGTACGTGCACACACACACACACACACACACACACCGTCACCTGCTTGGTGATGATGGGAAGGGAGAACTCCCTTTTGACAGGAAGAGGTCTCGGCTTGTCTGTATGAGACGGTCAAGCCTGAAACAGGCGTGCAAGGGGGATTTGAAGGGCTTCTGATTGGCATGTGGTGAAGTGGGAAGCTTTGAGAGATTACCTGGGGGCCGAGGACCTCTTTCATGTGACAGCGCACTGCTAGAAGCTTCTTGTATCCAAGCCACAGCTGTGCGGAGACATCCGAGAGCTTCTCACCATCACCTGATCGTCTTTCTCCTCGGTGTGTTTATGAGCCACACGTGTGCAGCTCAGCAGGTGTGTTTGTGTCCAGGTGTTTCTGGGTGGGGGGGCTCAGCTGCTGCAGCTACAGCAGGACCTGATTCCTCGGACCTCCCAGCTCCTGTCCTCCTATCATCTCCTCAAACATGTCAGTCAGAGCCTCGCCTCCTCCGTGCCCATCAGCACCATGTGAGTACTAATACACGCAGCACACACAGCTCTCAGGTCCGTAGCAACCACACTGAGCACTTCCTGTTCTGATGTTTCAGAGACGCCAACCTGCAGCACCTCACCGTGTTGGAGCTGTCGGACACGCCCACCATGACCTCTGGACGATCAGGTCTGCTCTGTTTGCGTGTTTAGCTTTGATTTCTGATGTGACGTCAGGGACGACGGTCCTGGTCCGTGTGGTTTTTAAAGCGTGTGCGTTTCCTGTCCCGCCCCCGCAGCTCTGAACCCTCAGACCGTTGTGGAGCTCTTCTACCAGACGGCGGCTCGCCGACTCATCGTGTCTCAGCTGTTCTCGAACCGGCAGGGCGGAGCTCTGCTCGTCTGGACTGACGTGATCTCTAGTGTGGTGCAGCTGCTCGCTCAGCTGCTGTATCCTTCATCGTGCCCTGATTGGGCTCCGCCTCTTCACGTTAAGTGAAACTCGCCAATGGTCTGTGGTGTTTAACTTCCTGTTGTTCCCTAACTGGTCTCTCTCCCAGTTGGCCCAGTAACCCTGGCTTCCAGTTCCCAGAGTGTCTGCTTGCCAACTGTCAGTACACTCAGCTGCAGGTGAGGATCCCTGCTGCTCCTCCTCAGGTTCAGAAGCTCCTCTTGGAAAGGAGGTGTTTGTAACAGGGATCGTACGGGTGCTTGAAATCCTTGAAAATGGTTGAATTTTGGGTTTGGTACTTAAAATGGTTTCATTCACACAAATAACAATTAGACTGAAAAGAGTTCTCATCACTGTAATTCCAGTTTTGTTGTTTTTTCCCGGCGTTGTGTGAGTTTCTCTAACAAGCCGATTTGTTCACATTTGCACATCTGAAAGTTTAAGTGCGATGTGTTGAGTTCATGCACTACATGCATGTAAGGCCACCTTTTAACAAAAGGGGAACAAAGGTGTCGAAATCAGCCGAGGATGATTTGCTTGTCACGTGGTCACTGAGGTCAAACATGTGCTGGAAAAGCTTGACCTTGCAAGTGCTTGAAAGTCCTTGAATTTGCCCCTGGAAAGGCACGTGAACCCTGTTAAATCCAATAACCTGCTGCCGTGTGATTGGCTCATTCGATATTATACGAGGAGCAGTTGAACATGTGTGCCTAATCATGTGGCAGAGTGGCTTTAACGACAGTCCAGATGTGCACAGCTGTAATCGATGAACAAGTCCACGTGTTGTCTCCCTGCAGGAGTACGTGCGTCTGATTGGTCCGTGGTGCCAGGTGAACATCGCCTCTTGTCGTTTCATGCTGGCTCAGTGTTACCTCGCCAACGGTGAAGGCCAGAAGGTGGGTCACCATGGCAACCTCATGTCCTACAGGCAGAGTTGCTCGCCATAACCTCACTTCCTGTGTGTTCTTTTGTTTTTCTCCTTTTGTCAGGCTCTGCGGTGCTTCCAGGAGGCAGCGACGGAGGTGGAAAAGGAGGAGTTTCTGATGAGGTTAACTGGTAGCGAGGATGAAGACGCCGCAGTCGCCCCTGCTACACCCCGACTGCAGTACTACAACAAGGTAGAAGGCGGAGATTCTGAGGTTCCACCTGACGCTGATGGTCAGAGCCGGCGAGGACAGGAAGCAGCAGCATGGCGTGTTTTAACGACTGTGCATTTTCCCCTCAGGTGCTGCGTCTGCTGGAGGACGTCGGTCTGCCCGAGCTCGTCATCCAGCTCGCCACTCTGGCCATAACGGAGGCCGTCGGCGATGTCAGCAGTCAGGTGAGACGTGGCGGTCTGACGGCAGCGTGCCGGCACGCTGTCGGTGCGTAAACTGATCTGATGTCTGTGTTCAGGCGGCGCTGTGGACGCGGATATTCAAACATCACCTGGACCTCGGACACAACAGCGAGGCATACGACGCTCTGACACAGAACCCCGACGGCAGCATGTACGCACGCACGCACACACACAGGTGGAGGTAAACACTCTGTGTTGGCAGTCAATGCTAAAGGTCAAAGGTCGCGTGTCTGAGCAGGTGTCTCTCTCTCTCTCTCAGGCAGTTGGACTGCCTCCGTCAGCTGGTGGTGGTGCTGTGTGAACGCTCGCAGCTGCAGGATTTGGTCAACTTCCCCTACGTCAACCTGCACGACGAGGTAACGTGACCTCTGACCTTTTGACCCTGTCCTTTAATCTGATGCCCTGAAGTTTTAGTTTTACGGTTGTTTGCGTGAAGCTAAAACAGAAACCAGATGGAGCGGCTGGGTTAGGTCGAGGACGAGTGGAGGAGTTGTCTCTTATGAGTGGAGGTGAAACTTTGTATTCACCCTTGCCTGAGACCACGAAACGAGCTTCCTCTGAAGGACGTCCTCCTGGCTGAGGAGACGAGAGGAGATCCGAGGGTGGATGCGGAGGAGGTGCTGGGGCGACGGAGGTGTGAGCGTGAATGCATGGCTCCACAAAAGGAATATGTGGATCAAAGGATGATGGTTTCACTTTCAAATAAGGACACAACTGAGCTGCAACACATCCAGGCTTAATTAATTATTGTAAAGGTTCACCACTGCCCACCTCAGCGGCCTCGTCACTCCACCCACTCTGCTTCTTCTCTGCAGCTTTACCTCCTCCGGCCTGAAACCAGCTGCTCTGCGCATGTTGATGACTCCATCAACATGCGCCATAGCGGTTTAGTCAAAATCTCTACCGTTGGCCAAATTTATATTGTTATGTTGCTCTGCGCAGCTGGTTTCCCCACCCGCGCTGCGAGCTGTGCTGGCGGGTCAGAGTGAGGCTTTGGTGGCCCTCGCAAACGAAATGCATCCATCTGTGATTGTGACGTCTGAGCATGTGCTGTGCAGCGACATCGTCACCTCAGGGCTGAATCCTTCGAAGGACCCGGCCCACCTGGTCTGCGTAGCCGCAAAGACCGGAAGTGCGAGGCCGTTAAATTGGACGGTCTAGCCTGCGATGGGTGGCTTCTGTTGCCTAGCAACTGTGACATAAGCAGCTACAGCTGTGGTGGACGGCATGTTGGAGAGAAATAGAGAAAATCTTTATTTGACATCATTTGTTTGACTTTCTTTCACCTCAGTGTGATGCATCTGGGAGAACATCACAGCCATACAGGAGTCCCCTTGGCCAACAGTCATAAGTTTAGTTCGTAAAACCGTTTGCTAGTGTAGCTCAACACACTAGTCTCATTCATTGTGATGGTACAAATCAGGGGTGGGCGGTGTAAACGGTACAAACAATATGAATTTGGCCAACGGTAGAGATTTTGACTATACCGCTATAGTGCATGTTGATGATGTCATCGAGCTGCGCCTGTTTTGGTCGAAAGCATTGCAGCGGCTGCAAACAACATCTGTAAATTATGCCGGGTGACAGTCATAGCAAAGAGACGAAGCACTTTTGGAATATGAGGAAAGCCACAAACTGCGCTTCCTCCACTTCTGTGCCATCGATTCATTAATGCTGAATTCTCTCGCGACTGCTCTGTTCCCTATATACCAGCTAGTCCGACTTCAGTAACCCTACAAACGTCACTGCTGTTTAGTTTTCTGTCTTCATTTATGTTGGAAGTGACAGCAGAGCTGTACGTTTGGATTCTTTCAGAAACCTCTCAGTCAGAACATGCTATATCATGTTTAGGTGGAAGCTAGCGAGCTAACTTCTAACTCCGTTGAATTTAATAAAATCTGTTTTCATGGATGCCTGGATGTTAAACTTAATTGTTACACCCGGTAAAGCAGCAACGCTGATCGTTTTATTACAGATGAAAGAATTTAGACAGTTTTTAACTCTCAGTGATGCTGCAGTGTTCGTGTGACTTTGGGACCTGAGTGCTGACCTTTGACCTCTGCTCTCAGGTTGTCAGCATCATTGAGTCTCGGGCCCGGGGACTCGACCTGCTCACCCACAACTACTATGAGCTGCTGTACGCCTTTCACATCGCTCGCCACAACTACCGCAAAGGTCAGCCCCACACACACACACACACACACACACACACACACACACACACACACACACACACACACACACACACGGATAAATGAGACAGACGTGTGTGTGTGTGCTCAGCGGGGACGGTGATGTTCGAGTTTGGGATGCGTCTCGGTCGGGAAGTTCGGACCCGCCTCGGCCTTCAGAAGCAGGTGAACTGTTACTTGGCTGCTCTCAACTGTCTACGCCTCATCAGGCCGGAGTACGCCTGGATCGTCCAGCCGGTCTCCGGGGCAACGGTACGTACACACACACACACACACCGACTGAATCTGTGTGACCTGTCCAACAGTGTTGTGATTTTGTTTTTTGTGGGGGTTTTTCCTGCAGTACGAGCGTCCAGGTGCGTCTCCGAAGAGAAACTCTGACGGAGAGTTTCCTGCTGAGCCAGGTGACTCTTAAATCAAACACACCAGGGCCTTTAGACTGCTGCCGTGACTTGAAGTCCCGCCATTTTCAGAGTAGATAAGGCTTCTGTCCAAGCAGGTGACGCCCCCTGGTGGCGAGCTGCTGTAACCCTTGCTCTGCTTCCTGTTCAGTCAAGCGACAGGTGGATATCCTGGAGGTCAGAGACCTGGAGAAGGAGTACATCCTGTCTCGCAGCCGGCTCACCCTCGCCCAGCACCACCCGCCCTCCGCTGCTATCGCAGGTACGCTAATGCACGCACACATGTGTATTTATATCCTTGTGGGGACATCTCATTGACATAATGCTTTCCCTAGCTGCTTACCCCAACCATCAAAAATGAATGCCTAACACTGACCCTTACCCTAAACCTATCCGTAGCCTAATTGTGACCCTGACACTAAAACCACATTCTGAGTCTCAAAAATGCCTTCAAACTCGTGAGGACCCACAAGTATAGTAAACTACCAATTTTTGGTCCCCATGAAGATGTTAATACCCACACACACACACACACACAGGCGGAGTTTTACAGTAAACAGGTGACCATGTAACTGTGTGTAGGCGGAGCCTCAGCAGCAGAGCTGCTGGTCTTGCTGGTTCAGACGGGACTCTTTGACTCGGCGCTGGTTCTAAGTCGCACCTTCAACCTGAGCCTGACACCCGTCTTTGAGGGCCTCGCCTTCAAGTAGGTCCACCACCGCATGCCTCAGCGGCGCTCTCCGTTTACGGCTTCGTCTTTTTTCACCTATTTGTTTACCTCGCACTGTTTTCAGGTGCATCAAGCTGCAGCTTGGAGGGGAGGAGTCTCAGAACGAAGCCTGGAGCTGGTTGGCTGTTAATCAGCTGTCAGTTGTCAACACCAAAGAGTCCAGGTGTGCTTCCAACAATCACTGACTGATTGACACATCTTTGTTTATCTGCAGGAAACAGACGCCCGTGGACCTCCATATAACTAACAACCACCTCCTTCTGTTCGCAGCACCGCAGACGAGGCGTGGCGTCTCCTCGCCTCCTACCTGGACAAGTATCCTTCCACCAATGGGCAGCATCACCGCTACGTCATCCACAAGCTGCTGTCACATGGTGTCCCTCTACCCGATTGGCTGGTCAAAGGCTACAAGGTGAGAGCTCGGCTGGTGAAGAGGAGTGGGCGGGGTTACAGGTAGTGTTTTTTTCCCACCATGCCCCTCTCTGTTTCAGCGCGTGGACGCTCCGTCTCTGCTGCGCCTCCTCCTGAATTTTGACCTGCTGGAGGCGGCGGCAGAGCTCGTGTTGGAGTATGTGGACGCCGTCCTGGGGCGCGGTCACCAGTACTTTGGAATTGAGGTAAAAGTCACGCCGACATGCGTATCTGTGGCGTGTCGGTGCTGTTTTAACGCCTTTCCTTTTTACTCGCCTTTTTCAGCGGCCGCTCTCTGCCACGTCTCCCCCGGCATGGCTGCCGTACACGTCCATCGACCAGCTCCTGCAGGCGCTGAACGAGACGCAGACCCAAGGCGCCGTGAGTCACTTCCTGTTTCCTGTCAGTGCACTTGAGTGAATTGAGACGCGCACATGTGACCTGACGCTCTGCACTTACTGTTTTGTTTTTCCAGCTTTATAACAAAGTCCGAGACAAATTAGACGAGTACCATCGCACCGTGGAGCTGATGAGCAGGCGGAGACTCGCCACGCAGGGCCGGCACTCGGAGTGAGGCGGCCGTGTAAATATTTTATAATCTGTCATCAGTTTTGTACTGTCGTGTTTTTCAGATGTAAATGTGATGAATTAAAGTGTTTTCTAAGTTTGAGTCGGTCCCACACATCAATCATGTGACCTTCAGACCAATGGGGTCGATCAATATTCATCATATTGATCACCTGTTGCCAACCGTCCTGTGGAGGGCTAAAGGTGTAGATCTGCAGTGCAGAGCGTGAGCAGCGAGATGTACTCGGGTCATGTTTAGGGTGTAGGGTCAGATGTGTGGGGTGGATGAGTAACACACCTGTCGGTTACAGTAAAATAAACGCAGGTGAATGACACAGATTAGCGCAGTAACATAAACATCTGGAGTCCACAGACTCTGTACAGTTTCCTGTCCCACAGCCAGTGAATGGATGTGATTGGTTGAACAGGTATTGTCAGCACATGTTTTCAGCATTCTCTCCTAAACCTGCTGCGCTGAGGTCATACAGGAAAACACCTGTGTGCTCAGGTGCAGTGCTGCTGATGAAGGACAGGTTTCATAGTTCTTCCTCTGTAAGAACCAGGATGGGACTGAAGGACAGGGTTTCATTAAAGTACTACACAGTTCTCACAGGATCAAAAGTAAGTGGACAGACTGTCTAAATGTAAGAGTTGCTTTTAACACTGAAGATCCCACAGACAGCAAAATGTAAATCTTTAAAGCTGCTGAGCAAAAGCTGCTAGTCTGCACTTAAGTCACATGTGGTGCCTTCATCAGTCATCGCCAACCTGCAGATCTTCTCTCACTGCTGCACCAGAAACCTGAGTTCAGACTAGTGATGCGCGAATCATGAACGAATCGTTCAATACTCGAGAATCACTTTACTGACTCATGAATCATGATTCACAAGCCCAACTGACTCACTCACTCAGCAGCAATGTATCTAGCTTATAATTAAAATTGTGGAGAAAAACACAACATTCAGTATGTTAACAAAAACATTTCTGCTCTGAACTGGAAGAAAAAACCCTGAGTAGAAGCTCACATCAAGACAATAGCTCCTCGGTTCACAGTAGCATCGCTCTGCTAAAAGCACATTTGAGCTACTCACCCCCTCCCCCCTGGCTCAAAGCTTCTTCTTCTTGGTTGGCAACCAATGTTAAGGCGCATTACCGCCCCCTGGCTCACAGCTCAGTGGACATTTAGATGAGAAAATATATATTTAACACATTTAAGGAAAATACTAATAAAATAAAAATAAATGTTTATTAAGCCATTTTGATAGGAAATTGCTTAATTTTAGAAATGTTTTTGCTCTATAAAATTGTTTTCTTTTAGAATCACTCATTTTAGCAGTAGGATTTACATGAAAAGAGAAATTAAGTTTGAGTGAAAATGTACATTTTTTGCACTCTCTGGTCAACTGACTCGGTGAATCAAATGACTCAAAAAATCCGATTCACTTTGGTGAGTGACTCATTAAAACCCGATTCAGTAAAAAGAATCAAATTTACCATCACTAGTTCAGACATTTAAGTGTGCTAAACAGACTCCTCCCCAAACAGGCTCTGCAGTAGAAATAAAACCAGACTTTTATTGTGGCACATCTACTGTACATGTAGAACATAAGTGACTTACAGCAGCACGTAGTGACTCGTATAAAAGGCTAAATGGAATGCTTTGTTCAGTAATACTGATTTGTACCATATAAGGAAGTCTATTACATCATCAGCACGCCGCCTCCAGCAGAGGTATGTCATCATCAGTCTGTCTGCAGGAAGTGTCCGGCTCATGGAGTCCGTGTGCGGCTCGGCGTGGAGCCCAGAGTAAAAACGGGGGGGTCACGCCGTGCTTTTGGTGGGCAGCTCCGTGCTGTTGTGTCTCGTCTTGCGTGACGTGCCGTCGTCCCGCGGCCGCGCCTTCTGTAAGTTGGACATGGCAGCGGTGCGCTCGATGTCGATGAGGGCATAGAGTTCGGTGCGGCGGGTGGGGGTGGTGGGGGGCAACGGCGAGGAGGGAGTGCGCGGCGTGTGGGGATTGCTCCCGTCGGAGGCGCCTTTGTTCCCGGCCCCGCCGTCCATCTCCACCTCGATGTAGTTGAGCGTCTTGGGCGGCTCGCTGTGGCCCGACACCAGCGGCCGGCGGAAGTCAAAGTTGAAGATGGTGGGCCCATCAACGCGGCGGCGGGCCGTGTCAGGCCGATGGGCGCTGAGCGGCGCCGTGACGTTCTCTGTGTTGACGTAGTTGTGCGAGGACTCGAGCGCAGCGGACAACGGGTGGGAGTAGGAGTGGTGCAGGTGGTGGTGGGCATGGTGGTTGTAGCCATTGAGCGACGGCGTTTTGGAGCCGCCGCAGCTCTTCTCCTCGTCCTCGGAGCTCGGCTTCCTCGCCTCCCACACGGGCGGAAGCGCTGGCAGGTTCTCATAGTCCAGCAGGGCCGTGCGCCGCTGGGCCGAGTTATTGACATTCTGCAGGTCGGGTGTGAGGGGGGGCGGGCGGTGGCGGCGAGGAGCCGACGAGCCGTTGGAGTGCGTGGCGGCGGGTTCAGGCTCGGTGGGCTTCTCGCCGTGGCCGTTAGTCTCTTGGTGCTCGGCGGCATCCTTCAGCTCCTTCTGCCGCCGCTCCATCAGCTGCCTCTGAACAGGCGTGGGGCCCAGCACAAAACGCACGCCTTGTGGCTCCAGCAACACCTGTGGCTCTGCTGGGGTGGGCGTCGGTGGCGGTGGCTCCCCGCGGACCCTCGGAGGGGGCGGAGGCGTCGGCGGACACTGAGACTGTGGAGAGGTAGGGCTCTCCAGCGGGGTGGTGACAGTTAGCGGGCTCGGCTGCTCCTCCAGGAGCCCCGTGGTGTTGACGTAGGTGTGTACCTGTGAACAGATAGGATAGGTGAGACCCAGTTACCTACAGGTCACCATACTGCCGACAAACTTTAAAGTGACAGAAAGCTTCAGGGACATCAGGAGCACGGAAAACATCTGGAAACGATCACCTGAACCCTCGGACTGTCCAGGTGTGTCACATCTCTCATTTACTTAGATGACGAGCAGTCCAAGTCCTCCAGGTAAAGCTAACAGGTGAGAGGAGTGAGACACCTGTACAATCATCAGTGGTCCCCAGGTGATCTCTCAGGAGTTTTCAGGTAGCAGATTCCTTCAGCTGGACTTTATGTTCTGCTAGTGAAGATCAGACCTGTGTCTACCTGATCTAAAAACTGATAGGTCAGCACCTTCTTCTTCAGGTGTTTGATTAAAATGCAGGAGCTACTGTTACCTAAGGTCTGAGGTACAGATTGATGTGGTCGACAGGTTTCTGATCGATTTCTGTACATTACTGTGTTGAAACTAACTGACACAATGCTTTTCTAATGAGGGGTCATTTCAGCCTATTGGTCAACATGATAACATCACAGTATCTAATAAAACCTTCAGGGGCTTGAGGTGTACTTGTGTCAGGTTTAATGGGTCACTATATTGGTAGAAAGAGTTTACCAGCAGCCTGGGGTTTTTATTGTGAAAAGCAGATGCAGGAAGAAGCCGTTCTCTGCTTGTGCATAGAACAAAACACTTCCTGTGCAGGTGTATTTTAACCATGCTCAAACGTGACCGGGCAGTGCTGCTGAAAGTGCAGACAGAGCTCAGGATGTCCCGCCCCCGACAGCGAGGATCGCAGGTGAGACTTACCGCTTCATCGGCCACCAGCAGAGGGTGCGTAGACTCCTCCCCCACCGACGGCAGCCGGGTGCTCGCCACAGACGGGTGACGACTGGAGGGGTGAGATGGTGCCTCGCCTACAGATGGGATCCGCGTGACACCGTTTGGCACAGACGGCACTGAGTAGCCGAGAGCTGCAGCCAGAGGGGAAAGAGAGATGGGAGGGGTTTAGGGAGTAAGCATGTGACCTGCACCTGTAAACGTCACATGGTAAAAATACACTAACACCTGAATTTCATGTTGAAGGCTTTAAGATTTTCAAGCCTCCAATCACTGATCACCCTCCTTCTGACAGCACCTGACCTGGTCTCCAACAGGAATTGACATGAACCTTCACTTCATCTAACAGCCACCAGAGGGCGACACAACACACAGATTTGGTGCTCTCTTTCCCTCCCCACACATCATTTCACTCCGCGGTTGTCAGGTGTTTTTACCTGCAGGCGTGAGCGCCGCCTGGTGGCTGGGTTCCAGCACAGCCTCCTCCACCACGCTGATGCTGTGGCTGTGCATCACCTCCTGCAGCATGTTGAAGATCTCCTCAGCGCGAGCACACTTGAAGGCAAAGATGCCTGAACACACACACACACACACACACACACAGGTTAAAATGAGCACCCACACCTGGTCAGGTAGAAACAGCCAGGTTTAAACTACAGAACACTGAGTTTGAATCAGGACAATCAAACTGAGCTCAGGTGAGTCCAGGAGGAGGTGGAGCTTACAGGTGAAGTCACAGTGAAGGGGTCACCAACAGCAACAACATTAAGAACACTTACAGGTGAGATCAGTAACAGGTAATCTGGTTACTGTGGTTACTATGCTGCACTCTGTCAGCTGCAGCCTCACCCACAGGAAACAGGAAGAGAGATGAGTCAGAGGGGATCGGTCTAATCTCTGAAGACACAAACAGCTTCCTGCCCAAGGAGGCAATCAGCAGGCAGGAAACAAACAAGCCAATCAGAGCTGAGGAAAGTTTTTCTCATGTCACTAGCACGCTATTGTGGTGGGCGGACCCAGAGTCATGCTCTGGATGAGTGATGCTGCGACTTAGCATTTGCAGAAAAATGCACATGATCTACAATCGCTGAAGTGAAAATTTAGCTCCTCCTACATCTCAGAGACGTTCCTATGATGGTCGCTGAGCGGTGGGAGGAGCTGCTGATCAACTATCAGAATGATCCAGATCAACTGGTTTTCTATTGATCTGGATCATTTTGGTGGTTCTGCTGACTGCTCACAGGAACCAAAACCAGGTGGATCACGCACCACACACACTGTAGGCAGGTTTTGATCCACACGCTCTTTCACAGACAGCTGATCAATACTGATCGGGGGCGGGGCAGGACAAAGGACATTCTGCTGAGACTTACTAGGCCACCTGACCTAACGGCCCCTCCTACACCCCCCCTCCTGACAGCGAATCATAGCAAGGCAGAGACCAGAAACAAGAAACACCTTTAATCAACACACACGATCCTGTGGTGACCTCATTTCCTGTTGGCACACACGGATTCTTACCTTGGCCCGTCTGGCAGCGGCGGCCGCTCTCGAACGAGAACAGGTTAGAGTCGTAGCCATAGCGGCGCAGGCACAGATAAGGCCACCTGACGTCATCGCGGCGATGGGTATGGAGGACGAGCTCGGCGTCGGTCAGCTCCATCACTCCCGAGCCCAGTTCGTTCCCATCGTCGTCCACATTGATCACCTGACGGGCAGAGAGAGAGAGCGTCATGACCTCTGACATTTCACGCCTTTACCGGCACCACACCCAGTATCAGCACACATCTGCAGAAATCAGTGAATCTTAATGCTGAGGATGAGTTTAACGTAGCGTGCTCTGTCTTCATGCTGAACACAAGATGTGAACTTCTCACGGCCTTGTGTTCAGAAGCAAACAACCATCTAACGCCACCTACAAACTGACGGAGGTCGTGCCTCCGCACCCTGCAGCTGCTCATTTAAGCCCGAGGACCTTCTACATCACAAACATCTCCACAGACTGAAGTTTTATTTAAGCACCACATGGCGGATCTTTGTTTACTATGCAGTGAGACAGCAAACGTAGCCCGTCACGATCACCCAGTTACTGCTGGTGTCACTCTGTGACATCACATTTCATTCTGTTAGCTGCAACCAACCACACGACGTTACACCTATGTCAGTTTGTAAGAGCAGCGCTCAGTGGCGTGAATCAGCCTTTATATGTGCAGCGTTTCATGTCCCCTTTAAAGGGACAGTACACTCAAAAATTTGGATGAGACCACTGTGACCCGGAGAACCTGCGCCCTCTCAATGAGGCGGATATCACCTCCTGCCTGCTGGTCATAAATTATTGATGATTTGAGCGATCAGAGGACGAGAACTTTAACCACGTGACCTGAAAATTCTCCTCCCTTTTCTGAGATCAGCTGATCTCTGACTCATTTCCCAGCATAAACCCGTTTAGACTTACAGCCCATTGCTGTTACAGCTGTGGGAGCTGAGGCTCCGCCCACGGCCCAACCTGCTCACCAATCGGCCGCCCTCACGTGGAGACACGTCGGCAGGTGTGCAGCAGGGCTGTGAGTAACGAGCGAGCGACGGGACGCGTGGGCGTACAGGTGAGGCAGGCCGGGGCAGGACTCACCTTGAATTTACTCTGATGATTATCTGGAATCGACTCTTTCTCTGGACAGCTTAGGCAGCTACCCATGGCTTCTTCAGAGCACCATCTGATGTCTGCAGCAAGGAGAAGGCACGTGAGGAAACATGGCAGCACCCAGACGACGCACGCACGCTGCTCCCCGATTGGTGGACTCACCTAGATCCTGCCTCCGGTAGCCCTGCTTCCATCCTCAGAGCCGTCAGGGGTCAAACAGGAACAGCAGCTCTGCACAAGAAACAGCAGGCGAGGCTCAGTGCACCAAAATAAAAGATCACACTGCCCTCTGACATCACTCTGCATCATCAACAGCTCTCGGTTTGTTTGTTTTTTGCATTATTTTGTCTGATGGTTTTCAGGTGACATTTGGTGTTAAAGAAGTTGATCATAAAACAGCGTTTGGCATTTTGCGCCACACTTCACTCGTGTTGCTGTCACCTTAATAATACGACAGGCATTCATGAGGACGCCAGATGTAGATCGCTTTGATACCCTGACCCTGTGACCATTGCTCAACGCTTCCTCGTTTCTTCTGTCCAGTCTGACGATAAGGTGCCGTGACCTCTGACCCTTCTGTTTTTCTGCTGCCGTTTTTCTCTTTCGTCATAACAGTGCTCCTGTTAATTAAACAAATTATTCATGTTTTTTAATATAAAAAACATTAACTGGCTTTTGGGATTGTTACGCAGTCTCCAGCTTGCAGCACGCCACTTCAAGCTGCCGCTGCCGGATTACTCTCAAAGACAAAAACGCTCTAAAATCATCCTTCCACAAAAAACTGTTTAAAGAGGCTAAAACATAGTTCAATGCTCGGATCAATGTCCCTGATCGGCTCAATCACCGATCGCAGCGCGCCTCATGTTTTCAGAGCCGTCACACAGTCACTGATGTGCTGGCAGAGGCTGCATCACACATCCTGTGACACTCTCAAACACAGCATCGGTCTGCGCTTTCATGCGTCACAGAAATCTCGATCATTACTCCTGAAATCATTTTTGCTGCTGCTGTAATGACGCAGCTCTGATGATCCAGGCGGAACTGTTTACGTCTGACGGCTGCCTCTCATTGGTCCGTCACTCTCTTTGGTCGTTGCTCTTAATGAGATTGGATTTTAAAGTTTCCGTCTTCTTTTCATTCAAATGAATTCTTCAATTCATTTTCATGATTTTACTGGAAGGAGAAAAACTGTCAAATTAAAAATAATCAGAATTCACCTGTTTAGTTTTCTAAACCTGAGACGGTGCTTTCTGCAGACTCACTGGGAGCTGCAGGAAACCACTGCCAGATCCAGATTACACAAGTGAAGCTCAGTTTAACAAATAAACTTATTATTTTACAGCTTCAGCGTGTGAGGGCGTTCGAGGCTTTACTCACTCACTTTAATCATTTGCCCGACAGACAGCCCCGCCCACCCCGTGAGCCGGCACCTTCGCTTGAGCTGGACTCAAACAGGAAACGATTATAAAGCCGTCATTTTTATTTACAGGTGGAAGCAGCGACCGAACGCCGCATAGCTGACACATTCGTGTCACTGTCCAAGAAAAGGGAAAATGATCTTAAAACAGCCTCTGACCAGCTTCAGAAAAGAAAATAAACTTTACCTAGCCTTACCTTAGCTGCTTCAGTCATCAATAACCAGGTTTAGTTTCATTGTTTTCAGCTGCAGAGCAGTCAAGTGTGTCTGAAATCATCAGCTCCACCTCAGTGCGGTCACACTGGGTCAACCCACCGGGCGACGGGTCGGCATTTGTTCCATTTAGCAAAATTCGATGACCACATCGCCTTCATCTAAAATCTGACACATGAAGATTAAAAACATCTACACTAATCTGAGCGCATCACAAACTTTTACAGCTGATTTTTATGCTTTTATTTTGAAGGTCCGAGTGACTCGGTTTAGTTTCTGTGGGTTAAACGTGCTTTAACGAGTTTCGGCGTTTTCAAGTTTTATCCAAAGCAGGCGAGCCCAAAACATCTCACAGCACTGATCCATCGGGTAAGCAGAACGTTGGAGGTTCACACCGTCTTCATGTTGGCGTGTTAGTATTTTGGCCTTTTCCGTGGACCAATTTACTGATTTATTTTTTTTCTATTCTTATTTTATTTTTGTAATTCACCTTTTCTTCCCATCTCCTGTGCTGCAGTTAATTTTCCTCAGTGTGGGATTAAATATAACGTCCATGTTTATGTAGAAGTGACATGAAACGTCTCACCAGAGTCCATTCACAAAAACAGGTTATACCTGGCGGGAAACTCGGCCACTTTTTCATGTTTCACTGAATTACCTGTGATCCAAACAGACCCTGCGTCACAGCAATAGGGACGGGGGCAGACCCGGAGCTCACCTGTTCTCTCAGGTAAAAGTCCTGTTTTCCTGAATGGTGTCTGGTGAAGAGTCGGGGTGAACAGCAGGAAACCACGATGATAGTCTCCTGACCTCACACTGTTTTTCCTTTAATCTGTCACTCTACAATCAATCTTCAAAGCTTTTTACAACCACGTCCCAACATTTAAACATTAAAAACCTTTAATCAACTAATAATCTGATTAATCAGCCACCTGTTTCTCTTCCAATCAGGTATTTAACAAATGATTGGTAATCAATAAATGGATGAAGTCTGAATTTAAATGGAAAAAAAAACAAACGCTTTTTACTGATTAGAAAATACTAAGACTGGCTGATATTGATCTGACTGATTTCACCCAGCCTTGTCAGTCTGATGGGTTTGATGTTAAATTAAGCTATAGATGAGGAAGATAAACTAAAATAAACTGAGGAACGAGGATTGTAAATGTCAACATCCCAGAGTTGATCGATCAATATAAAAAATCTCAATAACCTATAATAATCAGCTAATCAATATTCCAAACCCCCACAGATCCTTTGACTTAGTCGTTCAGATAATTATTAGCCTGTTTATCAATAAATAACGAAGATAATTTCCTGCCAGAAGAGTTTGAACGGTTCCCTTATAGAGCACACTGATTTTTGAAGGAAGGTCTCTGGAGCAGCTGACTGATTAATCAATAAAATAACTGACAGATAAGATGAAACTGGCACCGATTGATTAATCGATCACTGACTGAATGAAAGCAGCCTGATCTTTGTGTTTCTGTCCTTCCTTGTTTTGAATCACTCACTCAGAATGCGTGTGCGTGCGTGCGTGCGTGTGGTGTGGGGGGAGGCTGAAAACACTGACTTATTACTTTACCACAGTGTGTGTGAGATAATGGCCCGTGTTTCTTTCTCTCTGGGTCACAGCCTCTCCCCGCGAGGCCGCGCCACTCTCGCCCCGCTCTCGGTGAACTTTGTTGGGCTGACAAACTTCGGTGTGTGGGTGTAATGGCAGCTAGCAGCACGGAGCTAAGCTCAATAAGCTAACCGTGATTTCAGCTAATTAGCTCGGGGCTACACACCGACGCACTCCGCCCGCTCGTTCCCACAAACATCCAACAAACAGCCCGGGACAAAGAAACATACTTACGGGGCTACTTCGCCGTGTCCGATGGGAGCATCCAAACCGCGGGACGCCCTCGGGGCCGCTCGGCAGCTCGGATTGGGGCCGAGAAGACGCTGGGGCAGCTAGCGTTAGCCGCGGCTACAGCCGCAGATCCTCCATCTTTCCTCTTCGCCGCTGAGCGCCAAAAAACAATTACAACTTCTTCCAGCCGCCGCTAACGCTGCTGTCTGCGCCGATTAACCAGCGGGAAGCGGCTCAAACCCATCGACGGGCCTTCGGGGTACTCTGCAGACTTCCCCCGCGCGTCCTCACACACTTTTTTCGCCTTTAAAACACTCTTTGGTTCACTCACAGCGTCCTCTGTTCGGCCTCACTCCGACAAACTTCCGACACTTCACAGCCGCGATGTGGAAAGCCCGCCACACGGCGCATGCGCGGCCTCTGGAGCTTGGGACAGCCGGGGCCTCTCCCCGCCAGACGCCGAGACACACTGCAACTAAACACACACACACACACACAGCTACCAAAACACACACACCTAACCACAATCTAACTGTGATGCTAAAACCACATTCTGAGTCTCAAAAATGTCTTCAAACTTGTGGGGACGGGCACTTTGTCCCCATAAGGCCTCTTGGTCCCCACAAGCATAGTAGTGTTCCAATTTCTGGTCCTCACAACAATCTAAACATGGCACACAGACACACACAAACACATGTCAGGATAACAGTGTAAGTGATCAAAAGTCCTACAAATTTCTCATAAAATCCTGAAATAACTCAGTAACAGAAAGTGTCTGACCTTTGACCTTTGGATAAGGCCAAAGGTAAAAGCACGTGCAGTTCAGCGTGGGCTTAATGGGGGTGGGGGGTTGACCTGAAACCTTGGTAGACAACAGTGAATTCAGCCGGCTGCTTTGAGACACAACCACGGATCGATTAACAAGACCGAGCAGGAACAAAACCGCTCTTCAGACACGCAGAGCTCCTTAAACCTGCGTTCTGTCCAATGCCCAGCAAGACTCCTCTTCGCCTGCTTCAGGTGTGAGCTGCAGGTGGTAAACAGGAGATGGTGGGTTTGAGTCCCAGTGACGCTGAGTGGGAACATCTCACAGGCAGGAAGAGTGCTCGCACAGATGAGGTTTCTTCTTCCTCATACCTGGGCTTCAGACCAGAGTAATCAATATCCTGCTGATCATTCTGAGGTCCAGGTTTGAACTAAGGTCACATGCTCTTTACAAACATCACACGCTTGCTCTGATCTCACTGACAGTAACAGTTATTATAAAACTTTTATATGAATTATTTACATGTAATTTAGTTATTTTGTAAAAGTCACTAAATCAGACCACTGATCAGAAATGATTCAAATATTATTGATAAATCATTAAACCAGTTTCATTCCTCACGCTGTTACTTTATTAAACTGATCTGATGTTAAAATGTTAATTTAATAAGGAAACTATAATCTTCTGTCTCACTAGCATCATATTCTTATGGGCAGAATATCTTTAGATTAATGAATAAAAAACATATTTTATTTTATATTCATGGATATAAATCTTCTATTTTATAATGAGTAGAATAAGATTTTTATTTCAGTCTACACTCTGCAGCAGATAACATCCTTCTGTTATTTTTTTTACAAGGTTCTTCGCTGTTATTTTGGGCTTTTATTGTGAAAAGCTGGGGCAGGAAGAATCCATTTTTTCCACATTATTATAACTAATCAACCTTCCTATATTGATCAAACAGCGGTGATCAAATAATCCTCAGCTGATATCTGTTTGAATCGCACGACTTCAGAGAGGGAAGTTTACATTTTAGTCTTATTTTGGAAACTTCAGCAGAGTTTTAATCTGGGCTTATCTCCTTCCAGAGGAATCTGGATTTACTCAGCTCCTCCTGTCAGATCCCTGTTCTCCACCAGTGCTGGGTCTAGAACCAGATCCTTGTGGTTGCAGGACGTTGGCGTCTTTAGCGCAGTGTCAGTGGAGAAGAGGCGAAAACCTCCTTGGCCGTGATGAGCTGATGATACAGAAGGTAAAAGCTGTGACTGAGTTGGGACATGAATGCTGTTTGCGTCCTCTGAAGGAAAGGAGCTTCAGTGCTTCCTTTCCAGTATTTAAGTCTGACATCATTAGCTGTTTCCGGCCCGGGTCCAAACTTCGCTTCAAGTCCCAAAGTCGAACAAACACTGCGGCACCACTGAGACTTACAAACTGTCTAAATCAGGGGTCGGCAACCTTTCTGATGACGAGTGCCATTTAAAGTTTCCTCAGAAGTCAGCGTGCTGTATGATTGCATTAGCAATAAATGTAATAACGCTCTATATTAACAGTTACACACTATATAGAATAACTTTATAGAATTATATGTGTTCACAGATGTTGGCAGCTGTCAGCGAATAGTTATCAGCTACTTTGAAACAAAAAAAGACTTTTTATCCATAACAGCAAATGAACTGAACAACAGAAAATACAAATGCTCTTTATGGTCTCCTCACAACAATGATAAGAAAAATAAACTGGGCCAATATGGCATGTTTGGTAATACAGAGATACACATGTTAATGTGATCTCTGGTCTCCCACTCAGAGACACAGGTCTCTGAGTGTCCAGCATGCCCCCCTCTCCCTGTTAATGCCCACCTGCCCCCCTGGCAACACTTTGCTAGACCCGCCCCTGCACAGTTACCAGCTGTCAGCTACTTAGAAAAGGATCCTGGTGTTATTTGTCTCTCAGAAACAGTTCATAACTTCAACTCATCCATGTCACCTAAAAGGTAAACCTGTTTCTCCATCACCTGTTCAGCTCTGATGATTCAGTAAGGACATCTCCTGGTTTCATCTTCATGTTTCCCTCTCACCACATATCCAAACCCACATCATGACCAGCAGCTTTACAGCTGTGGCTCCAGCAAACATCAGCTGATACTAGAAATGAATATTAAATAAATTCTAACAACAGCTGATCAAGCTTAAACGTGCTGCTGTTGTTTAGCGCGACATCCGCTGGTTTCCTCTTTCTGGCGCAAAGTGGGCGATAAACAAACAAGAGAGACGATCAGCTGATCATTGATCAGTTTCATGATTGAAGGAGCAACAGGAGAGAGAGGGGAGAGAATGAGAGAAGAAGAGGCAGCTGTGCAGCAAAGACACAGAATAAATCCAGCTTTGTGTCTTTTTCATTGTAGCTGAAGTCCGGGACAAACTGTTCCTTTTCAGCTCAACACGAAACGTGTAATATTTTCTCTGAATGCGGGGCGATTTCATTTTTACGGGACTGTTGGCAACTCTAATAACAAACCTAATAATAAAATAGTGATGGTATATTTGATTCTTTTTACTGAATTGAGTTTTAATGAGTCACTCATCAAAGTGAATCGGTTTTTTGAGTCATTTGATTCACTGAGTCAGTTGACCAGAGAGTGCAAAAAATGTACATTTTCACTCAAACTTAATTTGTTTCTCTTTTCATGTAAATCCTACTGCTAAGATGAGTGATTCTAAAAGAAACCAACCATTTTATAGAGCAAAAAAGAGCAAAAACATTTCTAAAATTAAGCAATTTCCTATCAAAATTGCTTAATAAACATTTATTTTTATTTTTATTTTATTAGTATTTTCCTTAAATGTGTTAAATATATATATTTTCTCATCTAAATGTCCACTGAGCTGTGAGCCAGGGGGCGGTAATGCGCCTTAACATTGGTTGCCAACCAAGAAGAAGAAGCTTTGAGCCAGGGGGGAGGGGGTGAGTAGCTCAAATGTGCTTTTAGCAGAGCGATGCTACTGTGAACCGAGGAGCTATTGTCTTGATGTGAGCTTCTACTCAGGGGTTTTTCTTCCAGTTCAGAGTAGAAATCTTTTTGTTAACATACTGGATGTTGTGTTTTTCTCCACAATTTTAATTATAAGCTAGATACATTGCTGCTAACAGCAACAGGGATGAGTGAGTGAGTCAGTTGGGCTTGTGAATCATGATTCATGAGTCAGTAAAGTGATTCTCGAGTATTGAACGATTCGTTCATGATTCGCGCATCACTATAATAAAATAAAGTTGACTATCAGCAGTGTTGGGTAAGTTACTTTAAATTAGTAACTTAGTTACATTACTAGTTACTTCTATCAAAAGTAACTCAGTTACTTCAAGTTACTCGTTACTTTCAGAGTAACTAGTTACTAGGGAAAGTAACTTTGGTTTTACTCAGAATTCTCTTGTTAATGTGTTGCTTCCGTAACTGGATACCCAGCAAGACTGCCAGTCTTCTAGCTTGCTTACTTGCCACAAGTGCACTGTGCCACCTATAGAAAGGAAAAAATAGTGTGCACATTTCCACGAGAGAAATCCCACACCTGATTCTATCCTAGCCTGCTTTTTACATCCAACACAAAAACTGCAGTCGTGGTGCTTTCGATTGTACTCAGAACTCGGAAATTCTGCCTTCTGAATAGGAAGATGTAGGTAACACCAGACTGCAGATGAGCTGCTTACAGGGCTGGACTGGGACAAAAAAATCGTCCCGGGCATTTTGACTAGAGACCGGCCGCCATTATAGAAAAAATCATAAAGCCTTTGAATGAAAACAAACACTGTTGTGACAGTGATGTACACTGTTCTGATGGTATATATGCATCAATCTATCAATTGTTTGTTGTAAGACTCAGATAATTATTTTTTTAAAAGTGAGACATTTTAAATGAGAATAAGAAAGTATTTCTTTGTGCCCCCCTCTCCCTGTTAATGCCCTACATGGACCCCTGGCAACACTTTGCTAGACCCGCCCCTGCACAGTTACCAGCTGTCAGCTACTTAGAAAAGGATCCTGGTGTTATTTGTCTCTCAGAAACAGTTCATAACTTCCCTTCAACTCATTCATGTCACCTAAAAGGTAAACCTGTTTCTCCATCACAGCTCTGATGATTCAGTAAGGACATCTCCTGGTTTCATCTTCATGTTTCCCTCTCACCACATATCCAAACCGACATCATGACCAGCAGCTTTACAGCTGTGGCTCCAGCAAACATCAGCTGATACTAGAAATTAATATTAAATACATTCTAACAACAGCTGATCAAGCTTAAACGTGCTGCTGTTGTTTAGCGCGACATCCGCTGGTTTCCTCTTTCTGGCGCAAAGTGGGCGATAAACAAACAAGAGAGACGATCAGCTGATCATTGATCAGTTTCATAATTGAAGTAGAAACAGGAGAGGGAGGGGAGAGGATGAGAGGAGAAGAGGCAGCTGACAGCGTAAAGACGCAGAAAAACTCCAGCTTTGTGTCTTTTTCATTGTAGCTGAAGTCCGGGACAAACTGTGCTCCTTTTCACCTCAATACGAAACGTGTAATATTTTCTCTGAATACGAGACGATTCCGTTTTTTACGGGACGGTTGGCAACTCTAATAATTAACCTTATGAACCAAATAAAGTTCAACATCAGTAACATCATAGCACCCACCCAGCTGTATAGAAACTCCGTCATGCTAGCTAGCACGCAGTACGAAAAAGTCAGCACAACGAAAATAAACTCCACCTAAACTTGGTTTATATCTGACCAGATGGACTGCAGGTCATAACTTCTTACCTGAAGTTCAGTTCACCTGACACTCTCGGACCAGCGGCCGCCTCGGGTCTCTCCTCTTGCCTCCCCTTTCCTTCATCCACCTGCTGGCTTCCACCACTTGCTAATGTTATTGAATCTGTGGAAGCTCCGCGATAGCCACCACACGAAGTAACGAATAACGAGCCGATCTAAATCCCAGTAACGAGTAACGCGTTCCCGGTTTTGGCATAATAACTAGTTACCGTGCTCGTTACCACAATAATAACGTAGTTACTGTAACGCGTTACTTAATAACGCGTTAGTCCCAACACTGACTATCAGTAACATCATAGCACCACCCAGCTGTAGAAACTCCGTCATGCTAGCTAGCACGCAGTACGAGTTATTGTAACTGACTGTAAAAAGTCAGCGTAACGAAAATAAACTCCACCTAAACTTGGTTTATATCTGACCCAGATAGACTGCAGGTCATAACTTCTTACCTGAAGTTCAGTTCACCTGACACTCGGACCGGCGGCTGCCTCGGGTCTCTCCTCCTGCCTCCCCTTTCTCTCTTCCACCTGCTGGCCTCCACCACTTGCTAATGTTACTGAATCTGTGGAAGCACGCCATAGCCACCACCAAACAACTGAGTTATTTTTACACACCGGCCAGCATCTGGCCAATCCACCACCTTTCATTGTTTATACCGTTACAATAATAATAATAATAATAATAATTGGGCCACCGAGCAAATGCCTGGTATGCCGATGGCCAGTCCAGCTATGGTCGTGGCATCAGTTAACCCTTCGTGCCCAGGGTTGCCAACCCCTGGTCTAAATTCTTTCATCTGTAATAAAATGATCAGTGTGGCTGCTTTACCAGGTGTAGCAATTAAGTTTAACATCCAGGCATCCATTAAAAAGGAAAAGGATTTATGAAGTTAGCAGGAAGTTAGCTCGCTAGTTTACACCTGAACATTATATAGCATGTTCTGACTGAGAGATTGATTATGATAGCAGAGCTATCAGAGTTACAAACTGCTTTCACCAGATAGCAACACAATTTTGATCCACTCCTCACGGGTTAACCTCTTTGAGATGTCAATGGCTGTGAACAAAGAGAAACTTGTAAATAACTCACGAAAGAATAAAGTTACGTTGAAACCAAGCACACCATTGTGTTTCTTGTGACATTACCAATAAGTGTGATGTGTCACATGGCCCTCTTCCTATTGGAAAAACAAAAGTTGTATCCAAGATGGCCGACTTCTAAATGGCCACCATGGTCACCACCCATCTTGAGGAGTTTGCCCCCTCACATATACTAATGTGCCACAAACAGGACTTTAATATCACCAACCATTCCCATGTTATTACGGTGTATCCATATAAATGGCCCACCCTGTATAACAAGATACAAAGCATGTTAAAAACACAACAGACTTATTAAACGCAGAGTAGTTTGGACCCGGAAGCAGGTTTTATCAGATCATCAGTTAAAGACCGGATAGGATCTCCTTTAGGAAGCACTGAAGCAGAAGAGGAGACGATTTCGTCCCATAATTCATAGTGAAAAACGTCTTTTGTTTTAGAAGCTTCATGTTCTTTTTTTTCTTGCGCTCAGAGTTCAGTTGTACTGAAATAATCCTGCTCAGATTATCATAGAGTTTCTGGATGAATAATTAGAGAGCTGATCATTTTGTGTTGTGTGTTTAATAAGCTGCTCACATACAGACGAGCACAGGTACACTTACAGGTACAAGCACAGGTAAACTTACAGGTATGAGCACCTGTGACAGAGATATAAACAGGACAACAGAAACTCAACCAAGAAACTGGAGCCAATATTCCAGCAAATCAAACACATAGGAGATGATACAACCAATAATCTATAGATAATCTATACAGAAAGACATCACACAGCTGAACATAAATTAAAACAAATTAAAGTTATAAACATTTCTCTGTGACATACGAACACTGTAGAAAAATATATGGACATGTCTCTCTGAAGAGCTCAGCATTGGCTCAGCAGTCAGTACAATCGTTACGGTCAGGGTCAGCGTCTGTGGAAAGGACCAATAACCCATCAATAAGCCGTCAGTAACCTGTCAATAATCTGTCAATAATCTGTCAGTAACCTGTTAATAATCTGTCAATAAGCCATCAATAAGCCATCAATAAGCCATCAATAACCCATCAATAACCTGTCAATAAGCGTCATAAAACCGGCAACAACCTGTCAATAACCTATAAATAAGATATCAATAATCTGTCACTAGCCTGTCAATAATCTGTCACTAGTCTGTCAATAATCTGTCAATAACCCATCAATAACCTGTCAATAAGCGTCATAAAACCGGCAACAACCTGTCAATAACCTATAAATAAGATGTCAATAACCCATCAATAATCTGTCACTAGCCTGTCAATAAGCTGTCACTAGCCTGTCAATAACTTCTCAATAAGCCGTCAATAACCTGTCAGTAACCCATCAATAGCCTGTCAGTAACCTGTTAATAACCTGTTAATAACCTGTCAGTAACCTGTTAATAACCTGTCAGTAACCTGTTAATAACCTGTCAGTAACCTGTCAGTAACCTGTTAATAACCTGTCAGTAACCTGTTAATAACCTGTCAGTAACCCATCAATAGCCTGTCAGTAACCTGTTAATAACCCGTCAGTAACCCATCAATAGCCTGTCAGTAACCTGTTAATAACCTGTCAGTAACCCATCAATAGCCTGTCAGTAACCTGTTAATAACCCGTCAGTAACCTGTCAATAAGCGTCATAAAACCGGCAACAACCTGTCAATAACCTATAAATAAGATATCAATAATCTGTCACTAGCCTGTCAATAATCTGTCACTAGTCTGTCAATAATCTGTCAATAACCCATCAATAACCTGTCAATAAGCGTCATAAAACCGGCAACAACCTGTCAATAACCTATAAATAAGATGTCAATAACCCATCAATAATCTGTCACTAGCCTGTCAATAAGCTGTCACTAGCCTGTCAATAACTTCTCAATAAGCCGTCAATAACCTGTCAGTAACCCATCAATAGCCTGTCAGTAACCTGTTAATAACCTGTTAATAACCTGTTAATAACCTGTCAGTAACCTGTTAATAACCTGTCAGTAACCTGTTAATAACCTGTCAGTAACCTGTCAGTAACCTGTTAATAACCTGTCAGTAACCTGTTAATAACCTGTCAGTAACCCATCAATAGCCTGTCAGTAACCTGTTAATAACCCGTCAGTAACCCATCAATAGCCTGTCAGTAACCTGTTAATAACCTGTCAGTAACCCATCAATAGCCTGTCAGTAACCTGTCAGTAACCTTTCAGTAACCTGTTAATAACCTGTCAGTAACCTGTTAATAACCTGTCAGTAACCTGTCAGTAACCTGTTAATAACCTGTCAGTAACCTGTCAGTAACCTGTTAATAACCTGTCAGTAACCTGTTAATAACCTGTCAGTAACCCATCAATAGCCTGTCAGTAACCTGTTAATAACCTGTCAGTAACCCATCAATAGCCTGTCAGTAACCTGTTAATAACCCGTCAGTAACCCATCAATAGCCTGTCAGTAACCTGTTAATAACCTGTCAGTAACCCATCAATAGCCTGTCAGTAACCTGTTAATAACCCGTCAGTAACCCATCAATAGCCTGTCAGTAACCTGTTAATAACCCGTCAGTAACCCATCAATAGCCTGTCAGTAACCTGTTAATAACCTGTCAGTAACCCATCAATAGCCTGTCAGTAACCTGTCAATAATCTGTCAGTAACCTGTTAATAATCTGTCAGTAACCCATCAATAGCCTGTCAGTAACCTGTTAATAACCTGTCAGTAACCCATCAATAGCCCGTCAGTAACCTGTTAATAACCTGTCAGTAACCTGTTAATAACCTGTCAGTAACCTGTCAGTAACCTGTTAATAACCTGTCAGTAACCTGTCAGTAACCTGTCAGTAACCTGTTAATAACCTTTCAGTAACCTGTTAATAACCTGTCAGTAACCTGTCAGTAACCTGTTAATAACCTGTCAGTAACCTGTTAATAACCTGTCAGTAACCCATCAATAGCCTGTCAGTAACCTGTTAATAACCTGTCAGTAACCCATCAATAGCCTGTCAGTAACCTGTTAATAACCTGTCAGTAACCCATCAATAGCCTGTCAGTAACCTGTCAATAATCTGTCAGTAACCTGTTAATAATCCGTCAGTAACCCATCAATAGCCTGTCAGTAACCTGTTAATAACCTGTCAGTAACCCATCAATAGCCTGTCAGTAACCTGTCAATAATCTGTCAGTAACCTGTTAATAATCTGTCAGTAACCCATCAATAGCCTGTCAGTAACCTGTTAATAACCTGTCAGTAACCCATCAATAGCCCGTCAGTAACCTGTTAATAACCTGTCAGTAACCTGTTAATAACCTGTCAGTAACCTGTCAGTAACCTGTTAATAACCTGTCAGTAACCTGTCAGTAACCTGTCAGTAACCTGTTAATAACCTTTCAGTAACCTGTTAATAACCTGTCAGTAACCTGTCAGTAACCTGTTAATAACCTGTCAGTAACCTGTTAATAACCTGTCAGTAACCCATCAATAGCCTGTCAGTAACCTGTTAATAACCTGTCAGTAACCCATCAATAGCCTGTCAGTAACCTGTTAATAACCTGTCAGTAACCCATCAATAGCCTGTCAGTAACCTGTCAATAATCTGTCAGTAACCTGTTAATAATCCGTCAGTAACCCATCAATAGCCTGTCAGTAACCTGTTAATAACCTGTCAGTAACCCATCAATAGCCTGTCAGTAACCTGTCAATAATCTGTCAGTAACCTGTTAATAATCTGTCAATAACCCATCAATAACCTGTCAATAAGCGTCATAAAACCGGCAACAACCCATCAATAACCTATAAATAAGCTGTCAATAACCCATCAATAATCTGTCACTAGTCTGTCAATAATCTGTCACTAGCCTGTCAATAATCTGTCAATAACCCATCAATAACCTGTCAATAAGCGTCATAAAACCGGCAACAACCCATCAATAACCTATAAATAAGCTGTCAATAACCCACCAATAACCTGTCACTAACCTGTCAATAACCCGTCAATAACCCATCTGTATCCTGTAAATAGCCTGTCAATAACCCATCAAGAATCTGTCAATAACCCATCAATATCCCGTCAATAACCTGATGTTAATCTGAGGCTCCACGTCTGTTAAATGGTAAACAGACTGGTTCTTATATTGTGCTTTTGTTCTCTGTCCGAGCACTCAAAGCGCTTTACACAACTAATTCATTCACCCATTCACACCCATTCACACAGGCACTTCTTCTAAGTTTAAGTGCTGAGTATCTAACATTCACACACATTCACACTCCGATGGATGCATCGGAGAGCAACTTGGGGTCAGTATCTTGCCCAAGGATATTTGGCATGCAGACTGGAGCAGCCTGGGATCGAACCACCAGCCTTCTGGTAAGTGGCTGATCTGCTCTGCCACCTGAGCTACAGCCACCCCGTAAAAAGGACCAATAATCTGTCAATAATGTGTTCATAATCTGAGGGTGGTAATCTGATATGTAGGATCAATAATATGAAGGTTATCAATGACTCACCGCCTCACATCCTGTACATTCCCTCCTGCTCGCTGCGTAGCTTTCTGGCTCTGAGGACGTCTCTGACACACTGATGCAGGTATGCATACTGCACCTGTGGAGAGGTGGCAGGTGAGTCACACCTGAGCTCAGATTACAAAATATAATTTTCAGTCTGACAGCAGAGATTACGGGATTATTACAGGAGTCTATCATTTCAGCCTGGGGGATTATTTTAGTCACCTGTGACTGAGTGCCTTCAGCTGTTTGTCAGGACCAGGTTTTAGAAACACAGATTAGCCAGTCAGGACAAACTGAAAAAAACCTGTCTTGTAAACAGGAGATCTTGGGTTCCTTTGATATATTTAATATTTACATTTGCTCAGCTCAGGAAAGCGCTCTGAAGTCTAGCAGAGGACATCTCTGGACCATCTCATAGCATCAGACATGAAAACAAATCGAAGTATGTAAATAATAAGTCTGAACTCATTCAGGTTCTCAGCAGCAGTTTCAGTGCTGAAATCCCAAATGTGAAACTTCAGTCATCATACCAGATTAAACAATTTTCAAACTACAAATATGGCTGACACACAGAAAAGGAAGAGTCGATTAAAAGTGCAGAGATACATGCCACATAACGGCATACAAACGTTTGCCCCCATGAAGCATTGGTCCTACCTCAGTCTGCACCATGTGGGATCGATGGAGTCGCAGGTCAAACACGGCGCTGTAGATATCCACCGTGTCTTTGGCGTCCAGCTGCTGCAGCACTCGATCCAGGACAATGAAAGTCCCCGTCCGGCCCACACCGGCGCTGACAAAAAGACCAAAGTCCAGTCAAAAAAGACGTCGTATACTGACTACAGCTAATGAGCAGGATGGTCCACATTAGTCCACAAACACAAATTAGCGTGTTATACTGGTGAAAAATATAAGGGTTCTCAGACTATGAGGTTTCTGTTGGTTTAGCTATAATTACTTCACATCCGACCATGTGATGCTTCACACACTTTGAGATTCTAGGAATTCAGTGGTTCGTCACTCTGAAGAGGCTGATATTTTAAGGGCACAATGAGGTACCTGCAGTGGACTACAGTGGGTCCAGATCCCGAAGTCCTGTTGACGTAGTCTCGGACAGTACGGACAAACTGGATGAGGGACTGAGTGGTCTCTGGGACACCGTGGTCCGGCCACACCGTGTAGTGAAACTGACGAACCAGGCGGCTGAAGCCGAGCTGCTCCTCCTGCAACGCACAGTCACATTAAACTGAGCTGGGATCGTTTTCTTGTTCCTCAAGAATAAAATGAAACAAGCGTTCGAGCCGCCTTTCGCACTCAAACCGGTTCTGTAACAAAGATGACAGCTGTCGGTGAAACGTACGCTGTAGATGTTAAACTCTCTGATCGTCCACTCAGGTAGAACCGATTCTGACAGCATCTGGACGATCAGGTCTCCGTAGTACAGAGGATCCTGATCGAACGGCCAGTAGTGATCACATTTCACCTGGATGGAGGAAGAGGAGGAAAACCTCACTGTTTCAGGCTGATGAGTTTGTGAAGATGGTTTCTGTAATCATTGCCTCTGTGCTACCCACCCTTCCTTTTTCCACACACTGAGTGACCATCACCACATTGTGGACATTCTGCTCCCAAACCATCTTCCAGAAGTCGTCTTTAGTTCCAGGCAGAGGACCCTGTGTGGCGATGTACTCCCGCCGGAAGTTGTTACCCTGAAAACAGAGAGCGTGAACCCCCCGAAATTCGGACAACCGCTGTGACTGACTCATAGGAGTCTATGAGAAAATGATGCTACTGCTCACATGCTCTCTAACCTCGGTAAACACTTTATCGTCTTTGTCTCAGGTTTCAGAGACCAGCTTCATCATCTCGTCTTCACCCATCCTGCTCTTAACTACTAAATGAGGCTTTATCGAGATCAGTCTTTGCAATGGACTTCTTCACATCCAACCAACATTAAACCCTGTCCTAACTAAGCCAGGTGTGTTTGTGTTGCAATCATTGTATGGTCACCAAAAAACACCGACTGGCAAGCTGCGAAATGAAGTAACGATGAAGGAGAAGCTATTAGGTGGCCCTACTCACCTGAGTAAAAACTAAGATGCACTGCATGTTTTTATGTTTTCACTCTTTACTGCACTTTGAATGAATCTCCAGTGTGGTGCATGTCAAGTCTGTACTGACTTACTGGGATGTAACTGGCATTGATGTAGTCAGAGCAGGGGTCGTCATCAACGTAGGACAGCTTGACCCTCGTCGAGTCGTCTGAATACGAGAAAGGCAGTTAGACCCAGACCTTCTACAACCCGGTGATCTCTTATTGTGTCTGTGGGCTCTTGACTCACAGGGCAGGATGTTATTGTATCGGTTCTTTCCCCGGTTCTCCGGCAGCAGAGCCGAGTCCAGAGGCTGGTTACGACCGACGTCCTTCAGATCCTGATAGGGAGAAAATAAAAGTGATTCACAACACAAACAAAGGCCCACTCTGAACACTCTTAAACGTCAAAATAGTGAAAACAGACAGGATAAACCCTGGATCTAACATCCTTCACAATCCTCAATGTTGCCACAAGTTTTTTTTATTCTTGGGGGATGTGATATGCTGAAGCTGGGGTCTTTCAATGAGGAACAAATTAGTTTTATTGATTGCTGACCTCATACTCCTCTGACATCAGGTAGTTGGAGTCAGCCTGTAGTTTGCTGTAGTGAGACTCAAAGTTCACAATCTTAATGGGACTGCAGGAGAAAAGAAAACATTTAAAACCAGAAAAATTCACAAAAGGTCAAAGATGAACCTGAAGCAGTGTGAACGGAATTACAGACCTGGAGATTCGACGGCTGCTGAGGAGCAAAAGGCAGAGAGAGAGAGACCTCAGAGTTTAAACCTAATGATGCATTTTCATCTGTACACACATGCAGTACTACATGCAGTACTACATGCAGTACTACATGCAGTACTACATGCATTAATCAGACCCTCCTCTGAAGGAAAATAATCTGTCACAATGCAATCACATGTCCGCAGAAACAAAGGCAAAACAGTACTCTGACTGTAGTATCAGTTCAGTTCTGATGCTGCCTGTGATACCTTCAGCAGGTAAGGGAGCTGAAGGTGCTGCAGCACCCCCTGGTGGATTTTAGAGGACATGCATGTCCATCAGTGTATCATGCAGGTAAGGGAATTCCAGAAAGCTGATTCTGTTTATCCGGACATCTTCAGTGGGAGAAACGTTTCGTCATCGTCCAGGTGACTTCTTCAATCTCAGCTGACTGCAGGTTTCAACCTTATAAACAGGACATTTGCACAGTGACTGAAACTATCGTCCTTCCAAAAGACCTGTGGAGACCATCTCTGAATGGAGGAGGGGGCCTAAGGGTCACCATCTTACAATGCTGTGATTGCAGCCATTCCCCAACTCTCTGTGAATGGGACTCACGGCCATCGATCAATGATCACAGATCAGTGATCGTGACATTTTCCATATTAATGATCATAAACTGACCTCACAGCCCATTGGTCACCAGTGGTGCTAGTCTCAGTCATTGTGCAGGTGCTTATAAGGCTGATACCTGCAGTCAGCTGAGACTAAAGAAGTCACCTGATGATAATGAAACATTTCTCCCACTGAAGACGTCCAGATGAACAGGATCAACTTTCTGGGTAAAAAACTCTAATGATTTTATTTCATATCAACGGTGGTGAGAGTTTGCACTCTTACGCTTTCATTTCAAATGTGTTGTATAGAGTGTTATGAAAGGTGAGTCACTGTGCAAACATCCCTGAACATTATTGATTATTGATTACTTACCCTCTGACACCCAGCTGGTTCCCCGCTGCTGCTCTCTCTCTCCTCATATTTATCCTGACCTCCAGCCTCTCTTCCTCACTGGTGGAAACACAGCAGCACCATTTAACCCAAACAAAGATAAGCAGGTGTACCTTACAGACAGGTGCGTCCTCTGATACTCACACTTTGCGAGTTCTGTGCCTGCAGACAAACAGAGCAGTGATTCCCACAATCACAGCAGCGAGGAAGAGTCCAGCACTTACACCTTCGATGACACCGCTCAGAGGCTCTGCAGGAGGAAACACAACTGTGATACTTTTCTGAATTTTTCACCTGCACCTGCTTGTCCCAGCTTGACCTCGGGTGTATTTTAATCGAGCTAAGGTTTGTTCTCACCAGCTTCAGTGATGATGGGCTGCGATAGGCAGGTGTCAGAGAACAGTGGAGACAAGACACTCAAGTCCTTTGCATCATCATCAAACAGCTGAGTGAAAGCTCGGACGCTGATCCTGGAGACAAACACAGATGCCCCTAAGGTTATTCACGCAACGCCTGACCTTAGAGGTAACGCTGGAGCAAAAAGTCTACGGGGCTGAAAGGTTCAGAGATGATGAGCTGGTTCTAACAAACCATTAAGGCTCCAGGTTTCTGGTCAGTCTACCGCCCTGGAGTGCTGCAGTTTGGAGGAAGTGGACACAGAGTCAAGTACCTGACATTCATGCAGAGGATTTTTCAGTACCTGTAGGCAGTCTTTGGCTTCAGGGGTCCATCACAGAAGTGGTTCAGCTCGCCGCTAGACTCTGGGTCCTGGTCTGAGCCTCTGGCATCACAGGTGCCCCCTAGCAAGTCCATCCCAGTCCCCAAGCTGATGTTAAAGCTCTGGGTGGTGCTGTCAGGGCTCTCGGTGCATCGGCTGAGGAAATAGCTGGTCTGGTAGGACCTGATGGAGCTGTTGGAGCTGTAGTCCAGGTAGGAGGGCAGTGGGTGCTTCTGCTCCAGCTGCATTAGGCTAACATCTTCAAAAACAAACCAGAAGATTCAGGATTAGATTATTGCATCCTATTATCTGTCCATCCATTATTGTTTCCGTTATCCATCTATTCATTTGTGTATTATTAATCTCAACATGCACTCATTATTATTTTATCATCATCCATAATTCCATAATCCATCCCATTATCCATTATTTATCCCAAAAGAAGAGGTATGAGGGAATGGTGAAAAAAATGACAGAACACACAATTTAAGACCGATACCACCAAGTGAAGTCAGGTGACCAGAACAACAGCAAGGAGATCCAAGAGGAGTTACTACAGATTCTTTTCAGGAGGATCATCCAATCAGAAGAATTCCAGTAAACTGGCCTTATGTGGATGCTGCTCACCTTCAGACTCCGTCACCACTACAGTGAAGTACTTAACAGCTCCATTGACGTCACTGAACCAGCTGCAGTTAAACTGGAAGGAGATGGAGGACTTGGTGACCACAGCAGACTGCTCACTGACCCGGGTACCGGAGGGGGGCACAGGAGGACCTTCAAGAGTCAACAGGAGGACAGCATGTTAAACACTCTCCGTCATGCTGAGGACATGTTAACTTCCACTCGCTCTTACGGTCAAGCATGGTGACCACGTTGTCCTGAGCCTCGTCGCTGGGCTTCCCACCAGACATGACCTTCACAGAGACCGTGTAGTGTTTGTGAGGCTCCAGCTCAGTGATGATGTAGCTGTTGGAGTCCCGCTCAGCGAGTCTGGAGTACATCAGTGTGTGGGAATCCTTGTGGAGACACTCGATGGTGTAGGAGTCATAATCAGTGTCCGGGGTTACCCAGGAGCAGGAGATGGAGGTGGAACTCTGAGGGCGACAATGGAGGCTGTGGACTCTCTCTGGCTCTGTAGACGAAAGTAATGGAGTGAACCCACATGACAATTCACATCAGAATTGACATAAAGTGCTGCCACCTACTGGTGCGGATGCTTTTGCGGATAGGTGTGCTATAGGTAGGTGTGGCCCCAGTCTCTGTGGTCCCACTGACGGTGCGGAGGCTGAAGTTGTAGAGCCGTCCAGGGAACATCCCCCTCAGGATGCGGTTGCTGGACGTCCGGGTGTGGTACGGATTGATGATGGACAGCCGGTCCCGAGGAGTCCACTGCAGGTCAAAGTCATCATAGTCGGAGTCCACAGGGCCGCTCCATGTGATCTCCAGGGAGGTGTTGGTCACCCCCCTGAACAAGATGGAGGCAGGTGGTCTGGGAGCTGAGGAGGGACAGGATTTGTTGCTGATCAGAAACTATTCCGATTCGCGTGTCTCTGCTTAAAATTAGGATTTCTTCTGTTCTGCTCCTCGTGTTTCTAGACTTTATGTTTTAAAATGTCTCTTGTTACTTTATGTTGCGACTGCGTGCTGCACTGATAAAACTGGAAAAATGCCTTTTGCTAAACCACTGAAACTGCTGACTGAATATCAAGGAATACTGAGGTGATCTGAGCTCTAACAGAAGCTGCATCTTACCCGTCCGGCCCAGGGTGCTCGCCCTGTTGCTGAGCCCGCCGCTCTGGCTCAGCACCTCAGCTCGATACAGGCGACCCGCTACAAGGCCTGAGAAGATGAACCCTGTGGCCTCTGAGCCCAGCTGATGCATGGCCTGCTGAGAACCGTTGGGGTTGTAGAGATACAGCTGGTATCCACTTAGATCACCGTCACCACGCTCCCAGTTTACCCAAAGACTGTCAGACTGGTTTCCACTCTTAGCTTTCAGGAACGCTGCAGCTGACGGGACTGAAGAGAAACACGATCACTGATACAATCTGCAAGTCCACTCTTCGGGTACAGAAGGCATAATATCCTTTACATTTTATTTCCAGTCAAGGACTGTGTACTCTGGAGGACCAGCTGGTCTCACCTGTTCTGGCGTAGATGGAGGTCTGGTTGGTCTGGTCTCCACTGTGGATCTGGATCAACATCTTGTAAGGAGCACCAGGTCTGAGGCCCTGAAAAGAGCACTGCTGACTGTTGGACTGGACGCGCTTTTTCTCGTGCAGCTGGTCATTACGATCATACAGAAAAACTTCATACAGCTGAAAGTCTCCCTCTGGTGGCGACCATTGGAAGGACAGGCTGGTGGTGGTGTTTGCAGTGACGGCCAGATTGGTGACCACCGCTGGGTCTACAGGAGAAGGGACGAGGGAAGCTTTTAACTTTCACTAAATTTCATCAATCATACTGTGCATTTGAGGAGAGAAATCAAGAGTTTCTCACACATCACTGTAAATCGATTTTAGGTCAAACCACCAGAACCTGGTGAGTTATTCATCTTCTTTCTCAGTATTGTTCCAACTAAATAGTCTAAGACAGCGGTCTCCAACCTTTTTTGCGCCACGGACCGGTTTATGCCCGACAATATTTTCACGGACCGGCCTTTAAGGTGTCGCGGATAAATACAACAAAATAAAACTAGTACCGGTACCGAAAAAAAGAAGATTTATTCATAACACGCGTGAAAAGACCCAGGAAAACCGAGTTAACGATAAAAACGATAACAAAATAACGCTGAAAACCGATAAAAACCCTGAAAACCATACATTTCACACCTGAGCCTCAACTCTCGCGGCCCGGTACCAAACGACTCACGGACCGGTATCGGTCCGAGGCCCGGGGGTTGGGGACCGCTGGTCTAAGGGGCTTGGAAAGAAAAGCGTCTGGACGTCTTTAAGTTGCTTGAAGACGTTTCACTTCTTATCCGAGAAGCTTCTTCAGTTCTAGAGTCAAATGGTGGAGAGTCCCAGATTTAAACCCTGTGGGAGTACCCCCCCCCCAAAGGAGGACAAAGGACCCCCTGATGATCCTCTACCTAATCACATGAGCCAAGGTGTGAAAACGGGTGTGGGTCTGAGCATTCCTCGCTACACTGTACAGCGTACACCACATTGTTAAGTTTGTGTTTTGGAGTTTTGTCAACTAAATACTTTCTCAAAATATTCTGACTTGTCTATAAAATGTACAGTGGGATGCAAAAGTTTGGGCAACCTTGTTAATAGTCATTATTTTCCTGTATAAATCGTTGGTTGTTGCAATAAAAAATGTCTGTTAAATATATCATATGGGAGACACACACAGTGATATTTGAGAAGTGAAATGAAGTTTATTGGATTTACAGAAAGTGTGCAATAATTGTTTAAACAAAATCAGGCAGGTGCATAAATTTGGGCACTGTTGGCATTTTATTGATTCCAAAACCTTTAGAACTAATTATTGTAACTCAAATTGGCTCGGTAAGCTCAGTGACCCCTGACCTACATACACAGGTGAATCCAATAATGAGAAAGAGTATTTAAGGGGCTCAATTGTAAGTTTCCCTCCTCTTTTAATATTCTCTGAGTAGCAACACTGGGGTCTCAAAACAACTCTCAGATGACCTGAAGACAAAGATTGCTCACCATCATGGTTTAGGGGAAGGACACAGAAAGCTGTCTCAGAGATGTAAGCCGTCTGTTTCCACAGTTAGGAACATATTGAGACAATGGAAGACCACAGGCTCAGTTCAAGTTAAGGCTCAAAGTGACAGACCAAGAAACATCTCGGACAGACAGAAGCGACGGTGAGAACAGTCAGAGTCGACCCACAGACCAGCACCAAAGACCTGCAACATCATGTTGCAGCAGATGGAGTCGCTGTGCATCGTTCAAACACTCGGCGCACTTTACACAAGTAGATGCTGTATGCGAGAGTGATGCAGAGGAAGCCTTTGCTCCGCCCACAGCACAAACAGAGCTGCTAAAGCACATTTGGACAAACCAGCTTCATTCTGGAATAAGCTGCTGTGGACTGATGAAACTAAAACTGAGTTATTTGGGCATAACAAGGGGCGTTATGCATGGAGGAAAAAGAACACAGCAGTCCAAGAAAAACACCTGCTGCCTACAGTAACATATGGTGGTATGCTGTGGGGCTGTGTGGCCAGTGCAGGGACTGGGAATCTCGTCAAAGTTGAGGGACACATGGATTCCACTCAGTATCAGCAGATTCTGGAGACCAATGTCCAGGAATCAGTGACAAAGCTGAAGCTGCGCCGGGGCTGGATCTTTCAACGAGACAACGACCCGAAACACTGCTGAAAATCCACTAAGGCATTCATGCAGAGGAACAAGTACAACGTCCTGGAACGTTCATCTCAGCCCAGACCTGAATATTATTGAAAACCTGTGGTGTGAGTTAAAGAGAGCTGTCCATGCTCGGAAGCCATCAAACCTGAATGAACGAGAGATGTTTTGTAAAGAGGAATCGTCCAAAATACCTTCAGCCACAATCCAGACTCTCATTGGAACCTACAGGAAGCGTTTAGAGGCTGTAATTTCTGCAAAAGGCGGATCTACTAAATATTGATTTCATTTCTTTTTTTGTGGAGCCCAAATTTATGCACCTGCCTGATTTTGTTTAAACAATTATTGCACGCTTTCTGTAAATCCAATAAACTTCATTTCACTTCTCAAATATCACTGTGTGTGTCTCCTGTATGATATATTTAACTGACATTTTCTTATTGCAACAACCAACAATTTATACAGGAAAATAATGACTATTAACAAGGTTGCCCAAACTTTTGCATCCCACTGTATAAAACATCAGGTTTTCCTCCATCACATTCAAAGTGAGAAACAGGAAGTCTTACTTGTCCGAGCCTCAGTGCTGACCCCAACACTGTGGACCCCGCCGCTGGTGGTCTGGACCACCACTCGATACTTCTTTCCTGGTGTGAGGCCGTCAAACTGCTGCCAGGTGTGTCCAAAGGGCTGAGAGACGTTTCTCACCATGCTGCCTCTGTCGTCCAGAACTTGGAGGACATATCCATCAGCCACACCCAGAGCCTCCTGCCAGCTCACCTGGATACTACAGGTGGTGTGGTGGGAGTCCACCCGGAGCCCTGTCACTGCAGAGGGGACTGAGGAACACAGGGATGATGCAGAGCGCAGTAAGGACCAGCTAATCTGTACGACAGCATGGTGTATATTCACTGTGCAGAGGTGTGTCCTCTAACCTGTGCGCCCTGTGACCGTGTTGTTGTTCACCAGGTCTCCACTCACAGACTGAACCATGATGGTGTACACCTGGCCGGGCTGCAGGGAGCCGAACGTCACCTCGTTCTGGTGCTTGAGGACGCTTCGGGTACTTAACTTTCGGCTTTCTCTGTACAGAAACACGGAGAATCCGTCTACATCGCCCGGACCAGGAGTCCAGCTCACCATCAGACTGCTGCTGTCTCCACTGTTGCTAACGTGGATGTTCTTCACTTTACTGGGAACTGAAAGATGACAAAGAGCTTTTGATCTACAGCATTATTTCTCTTTACTTCAAGGTTTAATGATGATGGTAATAATGGTGGTAATAAGTCTTAGTGGTAATCTGGTTAATTGTAGCTACCTGCTGCTGATTTAGATGTAGAGATACCGTTCCCAGAGCAACTGCTGAGAAACTGCAGCGCCACCAGGAGGCATCTGACTTCCCTGATATGTTGTGTACGTGAGTCTAAGGAGCTTGGAAAGAAAAGCGAGGGTCGTGGACCCCCTCCTCTGCCTAACCACATGAGCCAACACGTGAAAACGGGTGTGGGTTTGGGGTGAACCCATTGTGAGACCTTGCCCCACCCTATCATGTGATCAAATGACCCAAGGTGTGAGTCACCCACATCATGACCCTCTTAGGGACACTCACAATAGGGCTTAAAAATCTGGGACTCTCTTAGAACTGGAGAAGCTTCTCAGATGAAACATCTTCACTAATCTTAAAGAATTCCCAACGCTTTTCTTTCCAAGCTCCTTAGACTGACCTGGCTGACTGAGAAACTTCACAAACATCTTCACAGACATTGTCCACCTGACAGCAAAGTGCAGGACTCTACAAATAAGCCGTAACAGATTTTCAGGATGTTTTGTAAACTGTAAATTACCAAGATTTTCCTTTTTGAACATGGAGTGCTGGATTATGTGGTGTGATGTTTAGAGGCAGCAGACCTCTGTGACCTCTGACCTGTGCGACCCTCTATGTACCGGGCCTTCTGATTGGTGCCGCTGTACGTGGAAACTATGATCTTGTAAAGCCGCCCAGGTGTGAGTGATGACAGGACGCAATCCCTCACGCCGCTGCCCAGAGTGATGGGAGGAAACACCTTCATGTCGCTGAACAGCAGCTGCACTTCGTAGTGATCCACGTCACCCGGAGCTGCCATCCACGTCACCCGCAGGTCCTCGGTGCCCCGCCCAGCCAGAGTCAGGGAACGCACTGCCGCCGGGACTGAAGGATGGACATGACATGACCCACAGTTAGTCTCCAGGAGCCTCAGAGAGCAGATTTGCTTTGTTTTGAATTTGAAATGAACAAGGACGTTGCTGCTGTTTAAGCATATCAAAACTCCTGCAGAGATACTGAGAGACAAGAACATCTGCTGATAAATGGCCTGTATTTGTATAGCGCTTTACTAGTCCCTAAGGACCCCAAAGCGCTTTACACAACCTGTCACACACACATTCACACACTGGTGATGGCAGCTACATTGTAGCCACAGCCACCCTGGGGCGCACTGACAGAGGCGAGGCTGCCGGACACCGGGCCCTCTGACCACCACCAGTAGGCAACGGGTGAAGCGTCTTGCCCGAGGACACAACGACCGAGACATGTTTCTTTGTTCCTCCTGGTTCAGATCTGAGACTTGGCGCTTTATTCCCACATCTTATTATGTTGTAACAAGCAAAACATATGAAGTGATATAAACAAGTATTCATGTATCCATCCATCCACCCATCCTCAAAAATGCCCGGTCCCCTACTGTTCTCGTGGGACGCAGAGGTGTTTCAAGTCCAGCTGAGGGACATAGCATGTCTGGGGTCTCCTCCCAGATGGACCGAAACATCTCAGCTAGCGTCCCTCAAAGAGGAGGAGCAGCAGCAGATCTGGCAACAAAGACAGTTTTTCTTTCCTTCTCACCGATCGATAGATCTATCGCCTGCTGAGCTCGACTGCATCCTGACATGTATCATCTAGTTTACTCGCTGAATGATGCAGCATTCATGTTCCTAATGAGCCTGACTGAGGTCAAAGGTCACTCACAGGTGCTGCCATGGGTGGAGGCAATGGCTTCGTACTTTCCGCTCCACGTGGTCACTAGCACTGTGTAGAGTCTGCCGGGCACCAGGCCGGTGAACACACAGTTGTGCTCCGTCTTTGGAACCGTCTTGTTTTGCAGGAAGACGTTGTTGTGCTTGATGAACACCTGATACAGGTCGAAGTCTCCAGCAGCGTGACGCCAATACACCTTCAGGTAGCTGTCCGAAGCATTGTGGGTCGCTGTGGGGCTCTGGACCTTCGACGGCTCTGATGGAGGATAATCAGACAAGACTGATGATACCGGAGTTTACGGTGTTTTGTGTAAAAAAGCTACAGCAGGTACAGAGCCAGGTGTGTATAGACCTGGACAAGCACATGTTGGTATCATTTTTGCTGTTTAACACTTACAAACTGAATGAATTGTTCTAAAGTGCCGACTTTACTGGAACATGGTTTAAAATTCTGACTGGTCGATGCTGTGAGTGGTGTACATACGTGTCCTCTCCTGGATGAAAGTCTGATTTTTGTAGAGACCGCTGCAGGTAGTGATGGAGATGTTGTAGAGGCGTCCAGACACCAGCGAGTCGAAAACGCACGTCGGGGTCGACTTGGGCACGGTGAGGGTGTGAATGGTCCTCTCCCGGTCACTCAGGGTCACCAGGTATCTGTCCACCTCACCTACAGCCTGACTCCAAGACACGCTGAGGAAGTCCATGCGCCCGTTGTTGCTGACCCTGACATCGCTCACTGCCGCCGGCACTGAGGGGGTAGGAAGAGGGCGGAGTCAGAGTAAACACACAAGCACACTCGTTTTCGTACCTTAGCTTACCCTAACCATAACCTAACTGTGACACTAAAAGCACATTTTGAGTCTCAAAAACATCTTCAAACTCGTGGGGACGGCTGTTCCCACTGCTGGAGCATCAGAACAAAGACTAATAACAGTGTCAGTTAAAGCCCAGTGAATAAAAATGGGTTTTTAACCTGGATTTAAAGACCACCACTGAGGTAGACTGCCTGATGTGAAGAGGAAGATCATCCCAAAGCTTCGGGGACACAGTAGAGGACACTCGATCTCCTCTAAGTTTCAGCGTTAGGGCCTGAGAGCAACAGCTGCTCAGCTGAGTGAACGAGGGGGGACATAGGGCAAATATACAGGCGCCAGAGCAGTTAAGGATTTAAAAACCAGTAAAAAAAAATTGAAATAGATCCTCAGTGCAATTTTAAGCCAGTGTAGGGAGGCCAGAACCAGAGTAATATGCCCAAATGTTCTTTTACCAGTTAAAACCCGTGCTGCAGGCGTGACAGAGAGCCCTGTTGAATGATGTGTTCCACCTCATTTTTATTCTTCTAATTATATTTAAACTTTTTGACACCGCAGGGACTGCACTTTATATTTTTTGTACTTGTTACAACAACAGTTAAGATATTCTGTTCTATTCAACAAAACCTGTACCTGTGGAGAACAGAGAGCATGTAGAGATCACACGGGGGGAGCACTGAATCACGATGCTGTGATGTAGCAATGCTAAGCTCTACCATGTCTGCACACTGTGAGCTCCAAACCCAGAAGCTTTAGAAAAACATGAAACTCTCAGAGTAAAATTAAAACGCAGATGACCTCTCGCTCCTGAGATCATCAAAGTGAGCGACCGATTCTTATACGGCGCCTCTCTTCTCCCAGAGGCGCCTCATTCACACCAGCACTCTCTTTTGTAACAACCACTCACACATTCATTCTCCGAGCCACCTGGATCAAAGCGGATGAGCATGTTTCCGGCTGCTTCTGCCAAAGTCTGTTTATTTTGAGCCGTTTCAAAGATGAAATCGTGACTACTCTGCACGCTCTGTATGTTATGTGATCTTCATAAAGTCCTCTGCAAGTTATACAACGGCTGCCAGCACTGGTGAAGAACAATGAAGCTCCGCCCTGACGGGAAGTCTCTCTGTCATCAGCGCTTCCTGAAAATTCCTCACAAATTCCTGCTTTTTACTAATATCCTGCTCTCAGTTCAACAAGCACACAAAGTAAGAATGTGTCTGAAATACACAGAGTCAATACATAATCAATGGTATTATTGATCTTATCATGATCAATAATACTATTATTACATCACATATACAGCTATTTTTATTTCTGAAAGACTTGATGCGCATTAACTTCTGTCCAGTTATACGACTGATAAATGCTGTTAACAATTAGCAGTGTTAATGACAACACTGATTAGCTGGCACAGTTTGTTTAGCTGGGTTATGTTTTAATTCCTCAGGTTAGTTCAGGGTTACCAGAAATAAACGAGCCTGTGCTGTTCTCATTGCTGTCAGGCAGTGTTGGTCAAGTTACTTGAAAAAAGTAATCAGTAACTAATTACTGATTACTTCCCCAAAAAAGTAATCCCGTTACTTTACTGATTACTTATTTTCAAAAGTAATTAGTTACTTAGTTACTTTTTAAAACACGATTTACAACCTGAATAGGTGATAAAGTGATAGATCTTTCAGCCCAATTCTACTTTTTCTGCATAATCCATCATACAAAATGTAATCAAATGGAAAAGTCTCTTTTTAAAACTTGTTTTATTAGTTTTAATCTTTTAACTTTATGCATCAAGCAAAAATTTAATTATCTGCAACATTCACTGACTGGAAGAAATTAGTTTAACATTTAAACTTATTTTCTGCACATTCCAGCACATAAAATATTTTTTGTGTTTACACTCAGTCTTTCAAATAGATGCAAGTAAAACACAGCAGAAAATAAATAAAGTCAAAGACTAGCAGTCCTGTTGCTCTATTTTCACCTGTAAAGCAGGAGTGGGTTAGGCGGAGGTTTACCCTGGTGCAGGTGTGCCGCAGCGGTCAGTGGAAGGATACGGCAGTTTCTCTGTGAGTTTCCCATTACGTCGTAGCTACTCGGTGCTTGCTCGGAAGTTTAGGGTTTTTTTCGCTGTAAAAAGAAGTTTTCTTCCCACGCACAACGGACACTAATGTTTTTGTCACTTTTTATGGAATCAAACTCAAAGTAAGGTCAGTACTTCCACGCTTTAAACGCTGCACGCTCATACTCTCTCCGCACTCGATATATGATCCACTGTTGATCTGCACACAGCTGTTGTCACGAACGTCGCACTCGCTTACGTCACTGTCATGAGACATTCTCGCAAAACAATCACGGTTTTAGTAACGCAGTAACGCAGCGTTCCTACGGGAAAGTAACGGTAATCTAATTACCGTTTTTGCAATAGTAATCCCTTCCTTTACTCGTTACTTGAAAAAAGTAATGGGATTACAGTAACGCCCATCTCTGCTGTCAGGTGAGACTCACTGGTACAGCCTTCTGTACTGTCTCTTCGCATCGTGGTGGTAAATCTCCCACAGCGTGAGCACTTTGTTTAAGCTGCAGCTCAACTCCACCCTCGTGTTGTTCCTGAAACGACTGCTGGCGTTTCTTACCTGTGCGTCCCTCGGACACCGTCTGTCTGGAGACGTGTCCCACTCTGACCGTGGTCACCACCACGCGGTACAGGGCGCCCGGTCTCAGGGCCTGGAAGCTGAGGCTGCTGATGTTGGCCATCACGCTCTCATTCTTGATGACGCTGCTGTCATGAACCAGCAAGACTTGGTAGGAGTCCAGATATCCGGAGGCCGGTGCCCACCGCGCCTGCAGACTGTCGGTGCTGCCGAGGTTGGAGAGCCGCAGCCCACTGACCTGAGCCGGAGCTGAGGGGGTGGAGAAAGGAAACGCATTACAACAGGAACAACAATAACGCTTCATTAATACTACAATCGTGGCATTGTCATCGTCGCTGTGACGTACTGGTCCGTGCCGCCACAGAGGCGGAACTGCTCAGGTTACCGCTGTTGGTTGTCACGGTAATGATGTACTGGCCCCCAGGCGTGATGCTGTTGAAAGTGCACTCTTTGGCCTCCCAGCCGAGGACTCTCTGATCTACAATGGTGGCAGCGGCGGTCGCCCACCTGAGGAGCACGGTGAAGCCGTCCCATTGTCCGAGCGGCCGACTCCACCGGACGCTCAGCGAGGTTTCGTCAGCCTGGCGTACGAGCAGCTGCTGCACGGGCCACGGCGCTGCAGAGAGGAAGGGGTGGGGTCAACAACACTGATACCGACTCATTTTGGAAGTTCAGACTTCAAGTGAACTGACCCAGCTGACTGCTGCAGCGCGCTGTGTTGCCCAGAACGCCGCTGTGAACTGTGACCTCTGCGCTGTAGAGTCGTCCGGGGACCAGGCTGAGGACGGAGAAGGCGTGCTGCCTGCTTGCCTTACTGACGGTCTCGTTTGCCAGAACCACCGAGCCGTTCTTCAGGATGACGCTGTAGTTCTCCCAGTCGCCTCTGGGGGGCAGCCAGCTGAGCCACAGTGTTCGAGCATCAGCCGACATAGAGAGCGCTGACACCTGGTCAGGTACTGAAACAGCACAAGACAGACGGGGAAATTAAAAGCAATATAAACAACACAGACCCCCCAGCAGAGGGCGTCTGAGTCTGTGGTCCAGCGTTCTCACCTCCACCTGACGCGATGGCATGTACCTGTAACTCCCTCTGTACCTGCTCTCTGAGCTGAACTCACCTGTCCTCGCTGTGCTCCTGCTCTCGGTGCTTTGACTGCCTGCTGAGGAGCTGACTGACACCTCGTAGCTACGCCCAGGGGTCAGACCCTCAAACTCCACTTGGGTGATGTTGGGGAGAAGGTGACGTAGCTGAGGGTCGGATCCTGGAGCCCTCAGGGTCACCAGGTAGGATTCCACCCCTCCTTTAGGTGGGAGCCAGGAGGCCCGCAGGTGGTCTGAGCTGCCGTTGTTTTCGAGGACGAGACGTGACACTGGTGCTGGGGCTGAAGAAAAGGAGGAGGAGGAGGACCCACGTTAGACTCATGTTTGTACAGTTTTCTCCTCTTCTTCCTGTTTCGCCTGAACTTTACCAGCTGTCTCATGTGTTCACCTGGAAACAGCAGCAGTGTTTCAGAAGCAATGCAATGATTAATGGGCGTTTATGTAATGTGGTGTGGGTGGAGAGTCTGCGCCACGTGTGAAAAGATTTGCTGAAGCGATGAAGAGGCTGGGTGAGGTGAGCAGCTGTAGACAGAGAAAGGGCGTGAGGGAGAAAGGTCTGAAATATCCCGGAAACGCCGCTGCTGCTGGAAAGAAAAACAGAGCCGCAGGACGACGAAGATCCAGTTTTTATCTTCACGCCGAAGCTCGAACGCTCAGAGGAATGAAGACAACTTCATAAACTTCATGCTGACAGAAATATTTGAAACTATTTTACAGGCTAACAATGCCGAGGTAAAGTCCATCAGTTGCAAATCTCACAGCTGGTCGGCTGTCCAACAAACACATGACTCATTTAAGATGACACAGCAGCAGGACGCAGCCTCGCTGAGTGGATTCACTGCCACGTCAACGCATTAAAGTCTGAACCAGAGAAACAGATCAAGGGCATCAAAACGACCGAGGTCACGTTGTGGACTGTAAACAACAAAGAAATTTAAACTCTGCGGAATAAGAAATAAAACGCAGCGATGTTCACATTGTAGATGCCTCCACAGATATTTGGGACTCAAACCCTATACTGCAAAGTGCGGGTGGGGTTAGGGTCAGCAATGATGACCTCAGACGGTTAAATCTGATTGGTCAGTCGTGAGACGTCATTTTACGCCTTTGTGTGGTTGAAAGGTTGAGAAACAGACGAAAGGTTGTCTCCTCACGCTCATTTTAGCCGCGACTTCCTGTATCCCTGCTGCAGCTTCCTGCTGATTGGAGCTCTGAAGACATCGTAGCTCACATCTGTCTGCAGGTGTTGTTTTACTGACACGTGCTTGTCGGGTCTCTCCAGGTGAACGCCTTTTGCTCCCTGCTGATGATCAGAGGAGTTTGTGGAGGTGTTCTGGGGATAACCACACTCAGATGTAGGTGAGCTTTGAGCTCAGTGTTTTTAATGCAGGTTATTTGTATTTCCCAGTTTATGGGTATTTTTAGATGGCATGGTGAAGTAGAACCTGTTCTGCAGATGAGTCCCTGACCTGAAATCCGCTAACTCCATATCTTTGTTTCATCGTCTACAGCATCAAACGGCTTTTTAAGACGCAGGAAGAAAGTGGGTGAAGGTTCAGAGACCTGGACATGAGGGCGAATCTCTAAATTCACAGTTCACACGTCCATCGAGTGTTTTGGTATTTTAGAAACACTCATGTACTCAGATTACCTCAGATTCTAACACGGGTCAGTGCTTTCGCTACCTGTGACGGATGCTGTCGAGGCGGAGCTCTGAATGCCGACTGCTTCTGTTACCACGGTGATGGTGTACGGGGTCCCTGGGTGCAGACCATCCAGCTCCACCGAGGTGCTGCTGTTCTTCAGAGTGATGTTCTTCAGCAGAACACCAGCCCGATCCCTCAGCAGAACCCTGAGGTTCTCCATGCGGCCCGAGCCGATCCACCAAGTCACCCCGAGGCTGTGTGAGGAAGAGGACGCCACCTGCAGGCCGTCCACTGAGGAGGGAGCTGAGGCAGGGAGAGAGGAGCATTACGGAGGGGTGGTGGAGAGATCAGAGGGTATTGACACCGCTGTGATGGTCACTGTTTTTCTTTTTAAACCACTTTCACGCTGAATGAGTTGCTCTTGAACAGTTTTAGTTTTATTCCTTTTTAAAGCTCTATGTTTTTATTATTATTGATCATGTGATAAGCTCTCAGCCAATCAGGTGCATTCTGATCATGTTCCAGAGCAACATATCCCTCTGAGTGTAAGAATTTCATTGCTGGTAGTGATGTGCTGTTGTTACCTGTACAATAATAAAACTTGAACATGAGAAGATTCTGGAGGTGTTGTAGCTCACCTGTAGCTGTCATTGCGTGGACAGGTGAGGCGCTTTTGTTCCCAGCTGAAGCTGCCACACTGACTTTGTACAGAGTCCCGGGAATCAGGGAGGTGAACCCGGTTTGGGAGGCTGCAGAGCCCTTGATTCTGGTCCTGCGCCGGGATCCGGAGCTCGTGTCCTCCAGAGTCACATCGTACCAGTCCACGCGACCGGTAGGCCGAGTCCAGGACACCGTCAGAGCCGAGCCGCTTAGAACCGTCAACAGGCTTTTATGATGAGGTTGAGCTGGGCCCAGCTGGAGGTCCAGATGAGCTGGGCCAACTGGGTCTGAAACAGGAGAGGACACTCAGTGTATACCCACACTGAAAACAGGAAGTTTTATTTTGAAATGACATTTTACAGCGCTTTTGTTTTCCATTAATTAATATTTGGGTAATCAAAGTTTTTTAAACTAAGACACTGAACTGTAGCAGTTAGCAGATTTCAGGGGGTTTGGTTTGGTTCTGGTGTATCTGTTGCTGTTCATTCAGAAACACTTGATTGGATCAGGCTGTGGGTCCTGCTTGGAGAAAGGTTTAGGCTGAGTTCAGGGACAGGCTGGGATTAAGGTTGGGGTTGGAGGTAGTGTTTGGATTGGGGTTGGGTTTTTGGTACAGACTGCGGTGGGCACTGAGATTTGGGTTGAGTTCAAAGGAGTACAAGTTTGGATTGCGGGTTCAAGACCATGGAAGGGGACAGGTTTATGGTGGGTTTGGGGACAGATTTGGAGTTTGAGTTGGACTGGGAGGTTGTGGTCGAGGATCATGGGTGGGGTTGTGGTTTGGATTAGTTGCAGAAAAAAGAAGCAAAGGAAAAAGAAGAAGGAGCACAAGAACATCAAAAACAACACGTGAATTGGCGATTAGTGCAGCTGTCACAACAGCTCTGGTGGAGTCGGCTAGGGAAGACTGTGCGTTTCAGAGGGATGACCCAGAGATGGTAAATGATTTCCCAAAGCCAACACTATTATCCTGTAAACCAGAGGAGGAAAGACTTCCAATTTAGAGAAGCAGCTAAAACATCTGCATCCAGGTGGGTCTGAGTTTAGTCGTCAGCACCGCTGAGCATCAGCTTTGTTCCATAGTCTGCAGTCTGTTGGTGAGCGCCCTACATGTAACATGACCTGCCACCATGTTAGTGGTTTAACACGCCTTTTTAATGACCGGGTTTATATTTATGTTTTGGCATCTAGAATTGTGAACTTCTACTGGCTTTGGTGAATTCCCCATGTGGTTGGTGGTCGTGGGCGCAGTGACACCGTGCTGCTGCAGAGGCCCACGCGCTTGTTCGAGCAGCTAAAAGAATGAGAGCGTTTTCACGGAGGCAGCATGAGTCCACACAGGAAACTGAAAAAAATAGGCTGGGTGGGGCAGGATGATGAGGACAACCCCCCCGGTCCTGAACTCTGGCCTGTTCTTCGTGATGGCTTCCTGTTTGAGCAGACTTCCCTGCTTGCTGTTGGAAGGCTGGCAACACCCCAAGGACAAAATGTCCGACCCGCACAGCACAAGCTGCAAAGCTCCAGAAACGTCAACAGACTTGTAAAGATCCCAAATGACTCTGTGACTTTTACGAGACGACCGAGGCACAGCAAGCAACGCCTGACTCCACCTCACCCTGAACGGTGGTCTTCAAACTGCAGCAGAGGAAACATGTCCACGTGATTCACGGCCAGCCTTCGGTCTGACAGTCACCGTCCTGACGTGAACGTATTAATTGGGACGAAAATGAACAGAGCAGGAACATTTTCAATGTTGAGAGAAAACCAGAGAAAGCTCGGCTGCAGCTGCTCGTTCCAGAAAGTTCCTGATAAACACAGAAACACTCTCTAACAATGGTCTTCATCTCATCTTGAGTGTTTGTTTCCAGAAACATCCCCTCCTCACCCTCCTCACCCTCCTCACCCTCCTCTGCTCTCAGCCACTTCCTTCGTTTGTTTGCAGCAGGTCGTGGATCAGTTCAGCGATGGGGGGAGGTCAGGGTTTGGGTTAGTTTAGGCATGTTTTTAGAAAACACTTGTAATCATTAAAGCAAAGCATTAATCGGCCTCATTTACCAACAGTGCACAAATCTGTGGTTCATCAGGACTTTTGTTTTTACTTCGTGAAGACATTTAGAAGTGCCTCTGACCACGCGTACGAACAGATGCCTGTCCATCGTAAGAAAGCACACGTCTTTGAAACGACTGCTAATAATTATTATTGCCTTTTAGACTCTAATTAAAGTTTTCCAAAACATTATAAGCACCGAAATGCTTCTTCTTCTCACAGATCACGTCCTCCTCGTCTCCACGTTTTCTTCTGGTCTGCTTCTCGTTTCACTCCAAACATTGTGGAGCCACAGTCGCTGTTTGAGGGGAAACAATATTCAGCAGCCCGTTATTTCAGCCTGATTTATTTATCTCTCTGTTATTTAAAACAGTCATCACTCCCATGGAAAGCGGTCCCTGATCTGGATTCCTCCTTGGAGTTAGGAAAGTGTTTTAAAGGTTTCTGCAGCCGGACGTTCTCCTTCTTTCTTGGCTTAGCAGTGCAGGTTTCTCTCTTACATCATTGCAGCTCTCTTCAACTTCACCTGGCCGTACGCAGGCAGTGAGCACAGTCTGATGTACTAACATGTTTCCCTAAATCTGATGGTGATTTTTTTGTTTTCATGCACGTGTTAGTAAAGTTTTACTGTTTTTAACTTGTATTGTGTCTTTTACCTGTATTGCTATGTATCACTTTTATTTTTTTTTATCTTTTTAGTTTCAAATAGTTGTACAGCACTTTGTTTGAAAGCGCTTTATAAATAAAGTTATTATTATTATTATTAAAGCAGGTCCAGAGATATTGAATCTTGGAAGTTTGAATATTTTTAACCGGATTATTTTTAGAAATGTTGATTTTATTGTTTGAAGTTTAAAAACCTGGCGCGCTCTAAAACATAATATGATCAATAATCAATAATGTCAGGAGGTTTATCCATGATGGGGAGCACACGTGCATGGGTGTCATGAGAAAGGGGCGGAGCTTGTTCTAAGTAATGTGACGGTAAAGTTAAAATAGCTACACAGAGCACTCAGGTGCTAACTTCTGAACTGCAGCTTCACTCTTCAGGTGTGCTCCTACCTGTCTGAACTGTCCCGTGGCTAATCTCGCCATCCTTCCTGGAAACCGCTGTCAGCTGATACACTGTCCCGGGTTGCAGTCCCGTTATATTACAGATGGTGGCGCTGCTGGTCTCTCCATCAGACTTGCAGTGGGCAGGACCGGACCATGAGTCCAGAACGCAGAACAGACTGAAGTTACAGGACAGACCGGCCGACGTTACCTGCACCGCGACGGAGTCTGAGCTGGAGCTGATCTCCTTCAGGTCTGCGGAGCATCGGGGACCCTCTGAGGTCTGGACCTGCATCAGGAGGTCACAGAGAGAAGGGTCAGGGTCAAATGGTGTTTGTGAAACTCAAAGAAAATGATTTGCTGGTGTCTGATGTCTTTTTTACACAAATGGCCTTCGTGATGCAAATGCAGAGGAGGTTGTCTCCTCCTGGGATCAAACCAAAGGGTTCATACTCGTGACGTGAGTGTTTAAAGGCCTGCACAGAGGTAAAAAGTTCCCCTATTAACATCGCACTCTCAGAAAATAAGGCACTTTATTGTTTCTGTAGTGCTTACACTCTCTAAGGAATGAAAAGAGTACGAGTGAGGGCCCAAAGCACTCTGTTGTGTATTTCCCCTGAGCCTGATTCTGTTAGAGGCTTCTTCCTGTCTAAAAGGAGTTCTTCCTTCCCACTGTCACACAGACCATTGTCAGGTTGCCTCCATATTACTGATTGGTCTTTGGCTTACAACAGAAAGCGGATGTAGATAAATGATCCGGTAACTCACTGTCTTTGCGCCCCAAACGAATCCAAGAATCAAACATGTAGCGGCACATCTGAGCATCCCTGATTTAAATCTGACCGCTCGGTAAGAAACACGCTTCCTCTGACACACTGACAGTTACAGACATCTTTCACCTGAAGTACTTTGCTCCAGAGAGGAGCTGGAGGTTTCCTCCATCAGCTCCAGAGGCTGAAATGATCTGGAACTTCTTTCTCCTGCATCCCGGACCCGTGTGACTCTTTTCTCTCTGGGTCCATCGATCTTTAAACTTTCCCTCAGCGAGCAGAGGCACGTTCTGCACACCCCGCCCTGCTTTCCTTCCTGCCCGCCTCGGACTTTCTCCACAACCTTTAGCATCAAACTGAGCTCCATCGCTACCATCAGAGTGGGCTATTGTTGGGGTTGAGTTATCCAATCAGGAAACAGCCTCACACCAGAGGCTCGCTCTATTTATGTGTGAGCAGCATCAAAGTCTGCTTTATGTTGCACGCACACCGTTTCTTCATCTTCATCACTGCAAAATCAGACTTTCAACCAGAGTCACCTTCAACCACACACACAGGCTGCACCTCCTCTTCATTTCCACCACTGGTTAAGTCATTCATTAGTCTACGCTTCTTCATCGCCTCTGATAAAATTTGTCTGAACTGCTTGATCAGTTTCTGCGGAGAAACCTCAAAGTGTGTTTCCTGTTTACCGCTCACTGAGCGACTCCGTCCGTCACTCTACAGGGTGGGCCATTTATATGGATACAGCGTAACAACATGGGAATGGTTGGTTATATTAAAGTCCTGTTTGTGGCACATTAGTATATGTGAGGGGGCAAACTCCTCAAGATGGGCGGTGACCATGGTGGCCATTTAGAAGTCGGCCATCTTGGATACAACTTTTGTTTCTTCAATAGGAAGAGGGCCATGTGACACATCAAACTTATTGGTAATGTCACAAGAACAACAATGGTGTGCTTGGTTTCAACGTAACTTTATTCTTTCATGAGTTATTTACAAGTTTCTCTTTGTTCACAGCCATTGACATGTCGAAGAGGTTAACACGTGAGGAGCGAAATTGTGTTGATATCTGGTGAACGCAGTAACCGGGTCATTGCAGCAGATTTCAATGCAAGACCCCCTACGAGACCACCCATCTCCCATGCTACAGTTAGCAAACTGCTTGCTAAGTTTGGTGAAACTGGTTCAGTGTTGGATTTGCCAAAATGTGGACGCAAGAAAACTGTCACTAATGAAGAAACATCAGTGGCTGTCCTAGCTTCATTCAGCAAGAGCCCACAGCGTAGCACTCGCCGCATGTCACTGGAGAGCGGCATTAGTCGAACATCCCTTCGGCAGATATTAGCTACTCACAAATGGCACCCTTACAAACTCCAGCTACAGCGGCATCTCAGCGAGGACGACCCAGATCGGCGCACAGAATTTGCAGAATGGGCAAAACAAACATTGGAACAGGACCCTCAGTTCACGCAGAAGATTTTGTTCAGTGAAACTTTTATGTGAATGGTGAAGTTAACAAACAAAACCACCGCTATTGGTCTGACACTAACCCACATTGGATGGATCCCTCCAAGACTGCTGGAACAACAAAAGTGATGGTTTGGTGTGGTATATGAGGAACAACGATAGTGGGTCCATTCTTCATCAGTGGAAACCTCAAGGCCACTGGATATTTGAACTTGCTACATGATGATGAGTTTCCCTCTTTATGCACTGAAGCTGGCACGTTCCCTGAGTTTCCCAGCAAGATGGTGCACCACCACATTATGGGTGCAGGTCCGAGCATTCCTAGATGAACAGCTTCCTGGAAAGTGGATTGGTCGTCGTGGGCCAGTTGAATGGCCCCCAAGGTCTCCCGATCTGACCCCCTTAGACTTTTATCTTTGGGGTCATCTGAAGGCAATTGTCTATGGTGTGAAGATACGAGATGTGCAGCACCTGAAACTACGGATACTGGATGCCTGTGCTGGCATTTCTCCTGCGGTGTTGCTATCAGTGTGTGAAGAGTGGGAGAAGAGGGTTGCATTGACAATCCAACACAATGGGCAGCACATTGAACACATTTTATAAGCCCACCCTGTATAACCACTGAGCTGACTCATCGTCAGGCCTTCGGGCAGCCATGATCTTCATTTCAACACGGAAGTCGTGTTCTGAGACTCGACCTCTTGACTACATTTGACTTTGATTTTCTGTGTCCGAGAGAAGAGAATAAAAAAGAGTCTGGAGAGCTTTACCAGGTCAACATGGTAGAATAAAATAATACTATTAATACTGTGTTTCCATAGTAACACAGGAGTGTGATCGTCTTTTCATACGCTCAGTATGTACTGGCTTTGAGCTCTCAATTTGCTCTCCACCAGCTCCGCAGACCCAACCATCTGCTTCAGCTGGAAGCAACGCTCCCACGGAGCACCAGAACCACACCAGTCACAGGAAACCGAACCTCTGCCAACATCTGGCAGGTTTCACACTGAGCTTCTTCATACAAGCAGCAAACAGTCAAAGATCAAAATCAAGGAGAATAAAACTGATCTGGAGTTAACCGGCGTGAACTACCGCCAAACACAACACAACATCCTGAACACGTCTAAACACCATTTTAAACAGGTATGAGGACAGGCGTGCTCACATGTTGAAGTCCTCTAAAATAACAGCATCAAACAGAGGTGGGGTACTCACAGGTGTGGTGGAGGTGGACGTAGTAGTGTGAAGCATGCTTGTTGCTGGAGCGGTGGTGGTTGTTGCTGTGGGGCTGGTAGTGGTGGTTGCCGTGGTTTTGGTGGTTGGAGCAGGAGATGCTGTTGCAGTCGTAGGTGGAGTGGTTGTAGCAGGAGATGCTGCTGCAGTCGTAGGTGGGGTGGTTGTAGCAGGAGATGCTGTTGCAGTCGTAGGTGGGGTGGTTGTAGCAGGAGATGCTGTTACAGTCGTAGGTGGGGTGGTTGTAGCGGCGGTTGTTATGATGCTCGTGGTGGTTCTAGTATCTGCAGTTGTAGCTGGGAAACTATCACTGGGAGTGGTGGGTGGTGTGGTTTTGGTGACTGTGGTATGAGATGGTGCCATGGATGTAGGTGTAGTTGCTGGTGTTGTTATGGATAGTGTGGCTGCAGTCTCTGTGGTTGTGGTGGGGGTGGTGGTACTGGCAGTGGCAGGTGTGGTTTCGATGGCTGTGGTTAGAGACGGGTTCGTGGCTGTGGTTGCTGCAGTTGTAGCGGGAGTGGAGGCACGAGTGGAGGGTTGGATGGTGTGTGTCAAGCTGGCTGTTGTAGCTGGCAGAGGGATGGTTGTGTGTGTAGTTGCTGGTGTTGTTATTGATGGTGCGACTGTAGTCTCTGCAGTTGTGACAGGGGTGGTGCTACTGGTGGCTGTAGGAGGTGTGGTTTTGATGGCTGTGGTTGGAGCAGGCGCTGTTATGCTGCTCGTAGAGGGTGTGGTTACAGCAGCAGTGGTGCTGGTGTTTGTTGTACTCGTTTGTGGGACTGATGGAGCTGAGGTGCTACTTGCAGGGACCGCATCACCTGTTGGTGCTGTTGATAATACTTCTTGAGCCAGACTCTCTGAGATGTTTGGATGAAGGGTGGAGTCTGTGTCTGTGGGCGGGGTCTGGCTGTGAGTCCTGGGTGGTCTATGTGTGCTGGTGCTGGATGCAGACGGTGGAGGAGTGGTGGTGGTGGGTGCAGCTGAGGCGGTGCTGTCTGAGGGTGCTGCAGATGTTTGGTGTGTGGATCCGTCCTCGGGTTGTAGCTCAGTTATGACGTCTGTTGCTCCACCTGTGCTCACACGTGAGGAACCCAGCGTCACGCCTCCATCTCCGCTCGACTCGGACTGGTTTATAGCGATGGAGGACGATGACTCGTACAACGACGTGACCACCTCCGTCCTGACTAGGGAGTCACCTCCACCTGACGAGGTCTCCGAGGCGACTGACTGGTCCATGGTAAAAGCAGCTGTGCCATTTAAAGGGGATAGGTGGGTGACTGCAGGGGAAACATCTGGAGGGGACAGATTGTCCGTGACAGCGTTCCCAGGACTCCTGATGGTTTGGGCGGAGTTAGACAGGTCCAGCGGTGTGGATGAAGAAAAGGTGGAGGTGGCTGGAGATGTGTCTGAAAGTGAGAAGAAAGGTGAGAATATAAAGAGCGGCTCTGATTTGTCACATTCACAGATTAGTGAAATCACGCGTTAATCCTGAACGCAAACACCTTAAGTTAAAGTTCAGCCCAACCTGGACTCCGCCCACTGATGACAGACACACTTAAGACTGACCTGCGCTGCTTTTAGAGCTTATAGCCCAGTTACTCCAACCTACAAACCAACTACAAAACTAATGTCTGTGCCTGAAGCTCTGCGGTCTGAGCCAGCTGAGCCCGAACATGTGGCTGTGAGTGTTTTCAGATCCCGCAGGTGGAGGTGCGTCCTACTCTGCACACGTGGGTGGGGGTGAAACTCTCAGCTTCTCGTGAACGCTGCGATCTGTGTTCAGCGTGTTCTGCCGCTGCTGTTCATCTTTGATTCCTGGAGTTTTGGGTGGTCTTACTTCCTGTTTTACTTTGATAGTGCAAGACCTTTTTAATTCTGTCCCTTCAAAGTTACTTTGAAAAAGTAATAAGTTATAGTTACTACTTATTTCTTCAAAAAAGTAATTGAGTTAGTAACTCAGCTACAATATTGTAAAAGTAACTAATTACTTGGTAAAGTAACTATTGTGTTATAGGGTATAATTGGCCGTTTTCGACTACTTTTACATTTTAGCGCTACATACTTTATAAACTATTTGCCTCGCCTTGTTTGGTATCATTCTTTTCAGCACAACCTCACATGTTACAATTTAGAGTTACTTTTTCATTTTGACACACAGTATTCACACATTTGATCTAAAATCACACTAAATAAATAAAATCTCAGTAGAAAAAATCATTAACTTGAAATGCAAATATAAATTGTAAAGTTTGAAAACTTATGCACAAATTTTAAACAACAAAGTTATGAGGAACTATTTACCTAAAAATGTAGCCAAGGCCTCAGGTGTGTTTCTTTTATAACCACTTGGGTTGGGTTGACATAGCGTCTAGTTCCTATTTAATGTTAAATGGTCGTGTGATTGGTTTACCATGACTACAGCCCCCCACCCCCCCCAGCTCCCAGTAAGCTGAAGACAGCTTCACCCGTCTGTGTGTTGACAAACAGTAACACGTCCACATTTTCTTGATAGTAACAGTAACGGCGTTGTAACGATAGAAATAGTAATTAGTTAGATTACTAGTTACTGAAAAAGTAACGTGTTAGTAATGCTGTTATTCCCACGAAACACCCTGAATACTCAGCATGACCCGGTCTGCATGCAGTTTGTCTTCCATGTTGGCACCGGCTCGTTCCCAGCTGTCATATACATGCTGCACTCACACACTCAGATTGTTATACTTCACTCAGATGGCAGACGGGTTTCACCCTGTGCTCCATCCGTCTGCTGAATGTAAATCACTGATAAATGCAAATCACCGTTCTCCCTGGAGACCGGCAACCAAAGAAAGGTTACTTGCAGAGCTTCTGCTTTCTCATTGGACCGCAGCGGCTGAGCATGAACCACAGAGACAGCAGCTCTGACCTCTGACCTCATTTCCTTCTAAAATACCAACGTCTCTGTGGTTCTTTTGTGCTCTAATGAACGGAGGAAAACTAAGAGGCCGTCTTTGTACGTGTGACGGCTGTAAATGATTTCAGTTATTAGAGATTAAGTGGAGAACAAGAACACCGTCAACATCTGCAGTCGGAAGTTTGGCTGATCTCAGTGTTTTTCCAGGTTCATCGGGAACGTTTGGGACAGACACCTGCTCTACACCTGAGTGTGAGTCAGCACAGCAGAGAACTGGAAACGCCCCATCAATAATCGCCCTCCATCCAGGACCTGCACTTCTAAGTAACCAGGAAACGGGCAGAGAAAATCATCACACCCTGGACACACTCTTTGACCTGCTGCCTTCTGGCAGATGGTACAGAAGCCTGCAGACCAGGACCACCTGACACAGGATCAGTTTCTTTCCCCTCGCCATCTCCCTCCTAAACAGCTGAACTGTATATATAAACACGATTCTGATTCTGATAAGAATATGAATATCAGCACGCAGAAATTATGCCGACCTGAGCGTGTGGCAGGGGAGGAGAGCGTTGAGGCGCCATGATCACCCAGCACAGACAGCATGCGTGCTTGTTATTATAACCGAGATAAACAAACTCTGAACTGACGCCTGACGGCTCCATGCTGCTGTTATTGTAGGTGAAATGAACAGCAGCGGTCCCAGAGCTGGACCCCGGGGGACGAGGAGTTTATCTTTCGGGCAGCCAGAGCCGCCTGCTCCTGCCTGAAGAATAAATCCTCATTTGGACCTTTTGTTTTCTTGGTTTGACAGCTGTGAAGTGCTCTGCACAGAGCTGAGAGCTCGGAGTGTCGTTGGAGGCGTTACAGTAAAACCTGGAGTTTTTAAATCATCCGACTCAGTGTGACGTGCAACGCTTCGTCAGGCTGTTACAGCACGCTCACCAAGCTGACAAAGAACGTACAGATTTACTCTTCTTTTTTTCAGTTTTCAGAATCAAAACTTTCATTTTAGCACCCGAAAGTCAAAAAACACACTGTGGAAAAAAATGAAGTAGACATGAAGAGCTCGTCCAGAAGTTAGTAAACCACAGAAGGAAGAATCGCAGATTCTGGGCTCATCCAATTCTCACGACAAAGCAGCAGCAGGGAGGATGTTATGGTTCGATCTAAGGGTGGACGCATGGCGTTCAGACATGTTGGAGCTCCTGTTAGCAGAGATGGGAGCACACTGAGGAGGCCGAGATGGGAGCAGACTGAGGAGGCCGAGATGGGAGCACACTAAGGAGGCCGAGGTGGGAGCAGACTGAGGAGGCCGAGGTGGGAGCACACTGAGGAGGCCAAGATGGGAGCAGACTGAGGAGGCCGAGGTGGGAGCAGACTGAGGAGGCCAAGATGGGAGCACACTAAGGAGGCCGAGGTGGGAGCACACTGAGGAGGCCAAGATGGGAGCACACTGAGGAGGCCGAGATGGGAGCAGACTGAGGAGGCCGAGATGGGAGCACACTAAGGAGGCCGAGGTGGGAGCACACTGAGGAGGCCAAGATGGGAGCACACTGAGGAGGCCGAGATGGGAGCACACTAAGGAGGCCGAGGTGGGAGCAGACTGAGGAGGCCGAGGTGGGAGCAGACTGAGGAGGCCGAGGTGGGAGCACACTGAGGAGGCCGAGGTGGGAGCACACTGAGGAGGCCGAGGTGGGAGCACACTGAGGAGGCCGAGGAACCAGGCGGCGAGTGAGCCGTGGCAGGGTCTAGCCCCATGTCTGAGGTCAATCAGTAATTTTTCCCTTATTTCCAGATACTTGTATATTCAGCACCGTGCATGATTTGAGCTATGAGCGCACTTGTTACCAGATGCAGTGACCTGATTGGTCAGATCCAAGAAAATGCCGCAAATTCGTGCAGTGAAAATGCACATCGGTGTGAATGGCTGCATTAAGAAAAGGCAAGTAAAAATATTGACACAGATTATACACGCCTAGTGTGTAAAGGCTTAACCCTAAAGGGCTGTAAAGATCTCACTTCCTGTACCAACTATTTCCTTTCTACCATTTTCCTCCGCCGACGTGGCATGCGTCAGTTTGTGTTCCTGGAGATGAAGCCGAGCTTTGACTGCCGTAAAAGGCAGTGAAAGCTGCTCCGAACGCTTCAGCTATTCTGGCCTGAGAACCATAGCAGACAAAGCAGACGGTGATGTCACAGAGGCTACATCCATCTTTCACGTACAGTCTGTGATTCTGCCGTCACGTCTTTAAGAATCTGAACAGAACCAGACCCGAAAGACTCAAAGCCGCCGTGAAGGCACAAAGATGTCCACAACCTTCAGGTCTCACGTCAACGTTCTGCAATCGATTACTGAAATGTTATTGACGGCTGGGAGGTGATCAAAGGATCCACCTTCAACTTTATCTCATTTTTTCTTCCCAACTTCACTGCAGTGCGTGCTGGGAAATGTAGGAGCCAGAGTTTTTAATAAGCAGACAAACTGAGAAAGTTGTTTCTGATTAAAGAGTCTGAACACACTGGTGTGATCAGAGAGTCAGTCGTAGCTTCTCTACTTGTTCCTCAGTAAATCAGTAAAATTCACAATCAAACGTTCGTTTCCCGACACCGAAGCTTCAGCCCGACCCGATACTCTGTACTCACACGCACAGCTGGATCTCCAGAGCAGAAAGAAAAGTAGGAGCGGGACCTCCATGTTCCTCCTGCGTCCTCCGGCCTCGCTCGAGCTCGACTGAAGGGCTGGAGGAAGTGCGTCTCTGAGGGAGGAAAAAGTCAGCCAGCAGCGCTTCCTTCTATTCAATTGTTTGAGCGAAGGAGCTGCTGCTGTCGGAAATACCACAGGACATCCCAGATGTTCAGGGTGAAGCCGGAGGAGAGGCTCACACTTACAGAATAACACACCATCTTCAGGAAACAGCACCAGCTTTATTCAGGTGGTGCCAAGGCTCGCTTCACTGGCATCCAATCGCTGCTCAGGTTTAGGCTGTAGCCCCTCCCACAGACTCTCATCTCAGACATGACCTGTAAGAAGGTGCTGAGGTGGGAACGGTCACACCAAGCTGGCTGCGCAGGTGTCCTCACTGAGGTCAGCGGCCTCAGCTCAGGTCGTCCTTCCCCCTCTTACTGAGACATATCCCATCATCCTCGGAGGCCGCCGCCGTTCACGCTCCGTTCTTCAGTCTGATGGATTCGGCGATCACTGCGGTGTTTCGGCTGGTTTTGTTCCCAGTGTTCCCGTTTTTAGGAATATTTCTGCTCTTTGCTGTTGGACTGTGGAAACTGAGCATGCTCATTACATTCTGACCCTCTACTTCCTGCTCTTATCCTCAGACTCCCTTAGCCCCCCCCCCCCCACACACACACACTCCCTCACACACACACATCCTGTCCTGGATGGAGGGTAGACCTTATGAACAGCCTGCCTGCTGCTGTCACAGTGAGATGATGAGCCTCCTGCTTCACACAGTAATCTGATTACATTTTTACCACCCTATTCTGTAATCTGTGACAGAGGCAGTGTCACTTCCTGTTTTATTTTGACAGTCACATATCGTCTTCCTGAGACCCTGTCTGTACCTTAGCTTGATCAGCTAATCGCTTGGCAGCAGCTCGGTGCCTTTAGTCTTGGAGGCGTGATGAAGACGAGCTGCTGAAGTTCCCACTGAGCATCAGAATGAGGGCCACAACGTGTCTGAGTGTTGCTGCTGACCACATCCATCCATCCTCTGATTACATAAAGAAGAGTTAGGGTTTGCCTTTCTGAAGCGTGGTGCTGGCGTGAAATCTTTTGTGCTTCCTGCTGACGTCCGTGAGTCGATGAAAACAGGATCCAGTGCCTGCGTGACCACGTCTGAACCTGCAGGGCTGGCACAGTGCTAACTCATCCATCTGTCCTCACAGAGGTCAAAGGTCAGGGTCTGGGCCCGCAGCCAAGGTCCTCTCTGATTGGCTGAGGAAGTGTCTGATTGCAGAGGAAAACGGCGTTTCCTGAACAGAGACTTGCCCCACGGTGAAGGACGGAGAGGGCGAGATTTATGACAGCGAGCTGTGAAGGTGGAGAAACAGGAAGGACACGCTCGTCGAGGAGGTCCAGGTGAGACCAGGTGAGGCTCAGAGAGCTCTGTCATCCTACCATCGTCTGATATACAGTCTGTAATCTTCCTCTTCGGTTTCCTCTGCAGATCCCTGCAGGGCTGAATCAAATCTACCCGAGGACCTGAACAGGTTAACGGTCAGACCTGCAGTCAGAAGCACCACCCACCCTGACTTTGTGATCACAGGTGTAACTGAAACGTCTGCCAGCAGGGGGCGCTGCTCGCCTGATGAAACAGGAGAGGAAGCTGAGAGTGTCTGCGGCATCTTCAAGCAACTTAAAGAAGTCCAGACGCTTTTCTTTCCAAGCTCCTTAGACTACAATGACCTGGATGACTGAGAACCTTCCCAGACAAGCTGCTCAGGTGTGGGTCAGCTCCACCCAGCTCAGCTCCGCCCGGAGACTTCCTGCAGGAGATGAAGATGAGGAGGAGGAGCATGTGTTTCAGACATGAGAACCTGACCCACAAACACCTCCAACTAGCACCCAGCAGGGGGTATGGCTCACACTAAAGCCCCCTCCCTCCTTCTGTGAGTTGCACTAAGCAGCTCGGGGTTCCTCAGCAGCTCCTTGTCCTCCTCCTTCTCCTCAGTGGGAATGAAGCTCCTGCTCCACCTGACACTCACCTCCTGGAGGTGGCTGGGCTTGGAGCGCCTGTCCTCCCCCCTGCAGGTTTGAAGACTGGCAGCCGCCGGGCGTCACCTGGGTGGAGGTCGAATTATTTCATATTTATCTCATTTGATTTTATATTTATCTAATTTCATTTTATTTCATTTTTATTTCATTTAATTTCAAATCATTTGATATTTATCTCATTTTATTTTCTATTTAACTCACTGTATTTTTAATTATTTCAGATTTATATAATTCTATTTCATTTTATATTTTTCTAATTTTTTTCATTTTAGTTTATATTTATCTCATTGTATTTCAAATTATTTCATATTTATGGTAAATGGTAAATGGCCTGTATTTGTATAGCACTTTACTAGTCCCTAAGGACCCCAAAGCGCTTTACACTACACTCAGTCATCCACACATCCACACACTGGTGATGGCAGCTACATCGTAGCCACAGCTGCCCTGGGGCGCACTGACAGAGGCGAGGCTGCCGGACACTGGCGCCACCGGGCCCTCTGACCACCACCAGTAGGCAACGGGTGAAGTGTCTCATCCAAGGACACAACGACCGAGACTGTCCAAGCCGGGGCTCGAACCGGCAACCTTCCGATTACAAGACGAACTCCCAACTCTTGAGCCACGATCTTATTTGATATAAAAATATTTATTTATTCATTTTATTATTTAGTACACACTAGAATATTCTCCCATGTTGCTTGTCTGTGTTTTATTGTGTTATGGTGTGATGATATCTGTGCTTTTTTACCCTTTTGTGTTACACATTTCTCTGCTTTTCCTTTTGCTACCTACCCTGACATGTCTCCCCAATGCGATGTTTGTGTATTGTATGTACGGTTGGCAAGGTCTGTCTTCTCGGTTGTGGGCGACTGCAACTGACAAATAACGGCTATCTCATCATCATCTCATTTTAAAATCAATTTCATATTTATATTATATAATTTAGATATTATTTATCTAATTGTATTTCATTCAATTTCATATGAATCTCATTTTATTTCATTTCTTTTTATATTTATTGCATTTCATTTTTTTTCATGTTTATGTTTATTTCATTTGATTTCAATTCATTTCATATTTATCTCATCAAAGATTCTTTCCTGTCATCATGAATTAAACACTGCAGATTGAAGCAGGTCCTCAGAACTCAGAGCTAAATTATTAAAAGAAAGCATTTGTATAGCGCTCTATTCAGTCCCTAAGGACCCCAAAGCGCTTTACACTACACTCAGTCATCCACCCATTCACACACACATTCACACACTGGTGATGAAGCTACATTGTAGCCACAGCCACGCTGGGGCGCACTGACAGAGGCGAGGCTGCCGGACGCTGGCGCCACCGGGCCCTCTGACCACCACCAGAAGGCCAACATGGGGTTAGTATCTGCCCAAGGATATTTGGCATGCAGCCAGGACTCAGTAAATGATCGTTTCCATTTTAAGCATTTCCAAATGATCATTTTCCATACTGCCAGCATAAATATACACCGTATACTGCATCACTACAATATACATGTTTTACACACTCCTTTTGTTGTTGACATTTACAGGCTGTGTGCAAAAGGCCACACTCTTCAAATTCATGCCAACTAATATTTTTACGTCCAGTAGGTGTCCTACTAGAGCAAATGAAGCTTCAAGACGCTTTGCGCTGGGGGGAACCAACTGGATGAAAAGCTTCAGTGCTTCATGAAGCTTCATCTGCCCATCACTAGTTAGTACAGTTTACTGCTGAACAACTCATCTTGATATTTTCAAACACAGTCGATATTTTGATGTTAGCTTCCTCTCTTGGCTTCTCTCCCGAATACGCCTGCTCTACGCAAGAAGCGCAAGTTTCTCCGTAACTGCAGCTGTCAATCAAAGCTGTCATCATGACGTTTCACCCCAATTTTTAAGGATCTAGTTAATAATTATAATAGATTTATGAGAAAAGTGACCCCTTGAACCCAAATCAATGTGATAAGAACTACTTAAATTGGCAGATTGCATCCCTTGAAAAAAATTATCTGAGGAGAATTAATTTATTTTAGTCTGACCCCAGTCCCATCCGCTAACATGGAGGAGGCAGGGTTTATGACCTATACTGCAGACAGACACCAGGGGGCGATAGAGACGTTTTGGCTTCATTTCTGGGGTGCTGTCGCGTCGTCCATGTTTTCTACAGTCATTGGCTGGGACAGAAAGGTCGACCCTGACCCTCTGAGTGCAGTGACGAGCCTCTGTGGCTGATGAAGAGGAACTCGTTTAAACTGAATCAGAAGCAATACTCCAGATTACTGCTGATAACCTGGCTGAGCAAGCCTCCTTCCTCCTGCAGAGGACCCCAACCCTGCAAGCGGGCTGCAGCTGTCTGACGTGCTGTGACTGTCAAAGCTACATTTCAGTCACATCTGCTTCGTGTTGGGATTATTTCTGAGGTATTTACACCTAACTGTATGGACAGATGTCATTCACCACAGAACAACCAGTGTGTGTGTTACGCATGCTCTAATACTCCACCAGTTTTACCTTTGAGTCCATCATTCTGCTGGGATCAAAGTAATAATGGCCATCTACTGATTGCAAGGTTGGTGGTTTGATTCCTGGCTTCCCCTAGTCTGCATGCCACATATCTTTGGGCAAGATACTAACCCCAAATTGCTCTCTGATGCATCCAGTGGAGTGTGAATGTTATTTAGAAAGCACTATGAAAATGTGCTTGTGTGAATGGGTGAATGCACAAGTTGTGTAAAGCGCTTTGAGTGCTCAGAAGAGCAGAAAAGTGGTAAATGAGAACCAGTCCATTTACCACTGATTTATTTTTAGATTTTATTTTTAAATAAGAAAGCGCAGTAGACTTTGTGTTCCCTTCTTCAACCTTTCATGCAGCTCACAAATGTTTGCTTTTCCCTGCCAGCTGCCTGGATGCTAATTCCTGTCCCATCTGCAGTCACCTCCTTCAGAGGCCTGTGGTCGCTGCGTCACCTGTGGTTGGATGAAAACATCCTGACGGAGGTTCCCGTCAGTACTCTGAGCACTCTGACAGAGCTGCGGGCTCTCAGTCTCGCCCTCAACACCATCGGGTACGTCCCTGACCGAGCCTTTGCTTCCCTCCGCCAGCTGCTGATGCTGTACGTAACTCGTGTTCGTGACATCACAAAGTGCTTCCTGTTTCGGGTCCAAATTAAAACCTGGATCGGGACAAGCCTCCTCAAACCACATTTCCACAGAACATGGCACATTTCCGTGCCCTATACACCGCACAGTTACAGGAAGGCAGCTTTTATTAACAATCGAACAACAAAGCTGAGCATGAGCACGGAGCTCATGGTGCACCGGTGAAACAGTGAAACCACATCACGCCTCCCCGAGAATCACATTGTCAACACAACAGGAATGAATAATAGCAGCCCCACGGGCCTTTGCAACGCTGATCCTTACAGCAGCAGTAAATAAATATAAGCACAAAACACTAAAGGGATGATATTCTTTGTACTGTAACTACGACATCTCTCTAATTAACGATGGGGCACGCATCTTTTCACTGAAGCCAGAATGTGGGTCTGAACATAGGAACAAACCACCTGTTTCGTTTCGTGATCGCCAACATGTAGCATGAGCAAAATGCTAAAATAAACAATAAATAAAATGGTTGTTTGGTAGATGCCACATCGGAACATTCTCACATGTGACAAAGCGAGCCTCTCTGAGCTCACCTCCCTGATGGCTGTCTGGTCTCCGTCCTGGCTTTAGCTCTTACTAATTCACGATGTTCATGTTAGCATTCATGGTGTCGTTAGAGTCGGAGGGGATCAGGACCCAGGGGAGGATTTACCAGTTTACCTTTTATCTGTGTTAACCTCATATGTACCTGATATTTAGCTGGTGTTCATCTGATCTCTAATCAGCAACTAAAAAAAACAAACCTTAATCTTTTTTCACTTGGTTTTTAAACCTGATGTGTATCTAATATTTATCTTTTTTCTTATACAGATTATTAAACCTGCTGTGTATTTGGTCATTACTCGATTGCCATTTTCCCCTGGGGTGAAGCACTGTTCAACTTTGTGTTTGCTGCAGCAGCGCCTCCGGCTGGAAGCTAAAGAATTAACAGAAGCTCTGCTGTGACTTTAACGTGAGTTTTAATGTCTTTATGTCACGTAAATGTTTAAATGTTTAAAGTGAAACAGATGGATGTGAATTTAATGTGTGTTCAAGCCTCTGTGTTTGTTAACAGTATGTTGTGTCAAAACACTGCATCAAGCGCTAGCATTTCCAGCACCGGTAATCATTAATTCTGCGGTTTTAATCCCTACTTGCATTTTATTTGCCCCACAAACAGTTCTGTACAAAACGGCGGAGAACTCGGCAGCTCCGCACGAAGACAGACGTGACGAAAAGGCAAAAAAAAGGTACGAGGAAAAAAATCAAAGGAGTGAAAGTCAGACCCACACGAGCATACAGAGTGGAGTAAGGACGTTAGCGTGCTGCACAACCTTCATCATGCACATATTTATTATTATATGGTCCTAAGTGTGAGTGCGTACACTCACAACATGTTTAGTAACTTCAGATCCTGCAACAAGCCCAGGTGCAGTTTACTTTGGTGATTTGGACGATTCCATCTCACAGCTGCTGTTACAGGCCAACGCATCTGTTTGTCGTTTCAGGTTGTAGTGTTACACAACATTTTCAGATCTAATAGAAATAAAATAAGTGTTTGGTAAGTCATTCAATTTATTGTCTTTATTTATTACTGGCATTATTGTTTCATTCTGTTATAGAATCTTATAGAGTTGGATGTCTCGAGACCACTTTTACGTGGTCTCGGTCTTGTCTTGGTCTCGCTGTCTCAGTCTTGCTGTCTCAGATCAACATAGTGGTCGGGAGATTTGGAGTCAACAGTATCCATGACACACAACGTAACGTTCAATAATGTGTCATTTCAAAAGCGTCAGCTCTAAGAGCCGTGCTTACAGAGCCGTGCTTACAGAGCCGTGCTTACAGAGCGCTTTGTAGTGAATCAGAGTCGACTCCCACTGAGCGAGAGCCGCTCCTCACTTAATTTCCTTTGGCTGCTCAGCTCTCACACAGTGGCTCAGCTATGCTCCAATCCCGCCATATTGTGGCCAATCACATGCGAGGATATAGGATAATATCATTATGTGAAAAGCAGAGAGGGTGATGGACGCGACAGTCAAGTGGAGCGTGCGTCTGTCCTCTCAGTGAGTGAGACAGTGGACAGCTGTGCGAGAGCAAGAACACATAAATATGCCTGAGACCCGTAAACGAAGCAGCATCTGGCTGCAGTTTAAAGACGTTTTTGTCTCGGTCTTGGTCTTGACTCGGTCTGTCCTGGTCTCGATACCCTCTGGTCTTGGTATTGTCTTGGTCTTGGTTTAAGCGGCCTTGACTACAAGTCTAGAATCTTACAAGAAAGAGGCAAACTTGTATTCCATTGTGCTTTATTAGCTGCTTCGGTGAAAAACAAATCAACAATCCAAAAAAAATTTTTTCAAAACAACATACTGGAAAACAGTTATTCATCACTTGATTGCTTCAATACAACACTTGAGCACATATATGTGGGACTTTTCATGGCTGTTTTGATATCGCTCTCTCTCTCTTAACCAGTGTTGGGTAAGTTACTTTCAATTATTAACTTAGTTACATTACTAGTTACTTCTATCAAAAGTAACTCAGTTACTTCAAGTTACTCGTTACTTTCAAAGTAACTAGTTACTAGGGAAAGTAACTTTGGTTTTACTCAGAATTCTCTTGTTAATGTGTTGCTTCCCTAACTGGATACCAGCCAGACTGCCGGTCGTCTAGCTTGCTTACATGTTAGCACTATCCTGCCACAGTGCACTGTGCCACCTACCAACAGAAAGGAAAAGATAATGTGCATATTTCCATGAGAGAAATCCCACGCCTGGACCGTCGCTGACCGCCGCCATGATTCTAGCCTACGTCACAGCGTCATGTGCGCTTTTTCCATCCAACACAAAAACTGCAGTTGTGATGCTTTCGATTGTACTCAGAACTTGGAAATTCTGCCTTCTGAATAGGAAGATGTAGGAAACACCAGACTGCAGATGAGCTGCTTACAGGGCTGGACTGGGACAAAAAATCGTCCCGGGCATTTTGACTAGAGACCGGCCCGCCATTATAGCAAATATCATAAAGCCTTTGAATGAAAACAAACAATACTGTGACAGTGATGTACACTGTTCTGATGGTATATATGCATCAATCTATCAATCGTTTGTTATAAGATTCAGATAATTATTTAATAACAGTGAGACATTTTAAATGAGGATAAGAAAGAAAAGTATGTCTTTGTGCCCCCCTCTCCCTGTTAATGGCCTACCTGCCCCCCTGGCAACACTTTGCTAGACCCGCCCCTGCACAGTTACCAGCTGTCAGCTACTTAGAAAAGGATCCTGGTGTTATTTGTCTCTCAGAAACAGTTCATAACTTCAACTCATTCCTGTCACCTAAAAGGTAAACCTGTTTCTCCATCACCTGTTCAGCTCTGATGGTTCAGTAAGGACATCTCCTGGTTTCATCTTCATGTTTCCCTCTCACCACATATCCAAACCCACATCATGACCAGCAGCTTTACAGCTGTGGCTCCAGCAAACATCAGCTGATACTAGAAATTAATATTAAATACATTCTAACAACAGCTGATCAAGCTTAAACGTGCTGCTGTTGTTTAGCGCGACATCCACTGGTTTCCTCTTTCTGGCGCAAAGTGGACGATAAACAAACGAGAGACGATCAGCTGATCATTGATCAGTTTCATAATTGAAGTAGAAACAGGAGAGGGAGGGGAGAGAATGAGAGGAGAAGAGGCAGCTGTGCAGCAAAGACACAGAATAACTCCAGCTTTGTGTCTTTTTCATTGTAGCTGAATTACGGGACAAACTGTTCCTTCTCACCTCAACACGAAACGTGTAATATTTTCTCTGAATATGAGATGATTACGTTTTTTAGGGGACGGTTGGAAACTCTACTAACTAACCTTATGAATAAAATAAAGTTCACTATCAGTAACATCATAGCACCCACCCAGCTGTATAGAAACTCCGTCATGCTAGCTAGCACCCAGTACGAAAAAGTCAGCACAACGAAAATAAACTCCACCTAAACTTGGTTCATATCTGACCCTGATAGACTGCAGGTCATAACTTCTTACCTGAAGTTCAGTTCACCGGCGGCCGCCTCCGGTCTCTGCTCCTGCCTCCCCTTTCCTTCATCCACCTGCTGGCCTCCACCACTTGCTAATGTTACTGAATCTGTGGAAGCTCCGCGATAGCCACCACACGAAGTAACGAATAACGAGCCGATCTGAATCCCAGATTTTGGCATAATAACTAGTTACAGTGCTCGTTACCACAATAATAACGTAGTTACTGTAATGCGTTACTGTAATGCGGTACTAATAACGCGTTAGTCCCTACACTGCTCTTAACCAATCAAATCTCGCTGTGGTAGCAGCTTTACACTCGGTCTGACCCAGGCTGATAGAGGGGCCCAGTCTGGATCACATCCCAGCATTTTGTAGGCCGGTTTTCCTACAAAACACAACAAACATTAGCCCGCAAAGCCACCGCGAACAAAGCAGCATAGCGCAACGAATTCAATTCAAATCAATATAAGACTTATTTGTAACCTACATCAACAATTATGTTGTGATAAATGACGTATTAACTACAACAGCAGACTGAGCTTTGTGGGAATGCTTGGAGCAGACTAACCTGTGAGCTGGAGAGTTCTGGGACGTTATATTTGCTCTTTGAATGGCTGCAATCCAGGCCATCCGTGGCTCTTTGTTACTTCGGAAACATGGCTGAACAATTTCTCTTCCACGACAGAATCCGATAACAACCGATCTCTTTACCCGTCGGCTTCCCGTGGCTGTCATGCCACCGGCTATTGCAGTTAATACAACAGCTTCTTGACATTTTTGTGTTTCTTTTTGTCACTGTGTGACTTTTTTTTGTGAAAGCCTGCGTGCACTAGTACCTCTTGCCACTCATACCTACAATCCTTTGTGGTTTTGACGTCACATTTTCGAGCTCTATTTGTTTCGCTCTGCAGGTAACCCCCAGCTCGTTTCATCAAAGGCTCAGAAATCCCTGATGAAACGAGTTTCCTGCAAAGCTTCAAATCTGAACAGTTCCTTATCAGCAGAATTAATAACAGAAGTGGAGTCACTGTGGAGGGTAACTGGAAATTTGAATTGTTTCCTTGTCTTGGAAAAAAGCATCAAACAGATTAAAAATCCCCAACATGGTGCCAGCGTGCACGGCAAGCCGTCTCTTTGGGTTGTGTCTGCTGGTTGTTGCCTATCTTTTTCTATGTTGCCCTGATGGCTCGGCTTTACTCGGCTATGATCGCCAAACTCTTCTGAACCTTCGGCCACTAAAACCCCGAATGCTTGATTTGGAAAGCAAGCCAGAAAATCTTACCTACCTGACTGCCTACATTGCTTTCATTTACCCTTCTTCGCAGGAAGCGCTCTAGAAGACGGGGAAAACGAGGTGGCACCCTGGTACGCTTCAAGGCTTTCCTGAAATCACATGGAGTAAAGAAACCTTGTACTCTTACAGATGTGCTACTATCTTTTCGTCCTCTCTGGGACCAGTCCAGTTACAGATTCAGCTGCCATTGCTGGATCCGGTCTGTTGGACCTCCTGCTCCCTCGGTCCTGCCGGCGAAGCCTTCACCTGTCTGGCGATGGGTGCAGTCCTACAGAGGTGGCGTGAATCTCAGTAACCTTCGTCCGCTGGGACGTGCTCCTGTTAGCAACACTTTAATCACGCTTCGGATGGGCCTGCTAAACACCAGGTCACCGTCAAACAAGACTTTCATCCTAAACGACTTTTTTATCTCGTTGGGACTGGATTTTATATTCCTGATGGAAAATTTGACCCGGTGAGTTTTCTTCTTTCTCTGAACTCCTTCCCCCCGATCGTTCATTTTTCAGAGGTGGAGGGCCAGCTTCAGTATTTAAAAACGATTTTTGCTGTTGGCTACTGCCACCTGTTTCATATGCCAGCTTTGAGGTGCAGCTTTTGGAACTGAACTGCGCTCCATCAGCTGTCTGCGCGGTGGTTAATCGTCCACTGAAATGCGTTAAGGATTTTAATCTCGATTTTGCTGACTTACTGGGGAATCTTATGTTAGGATATGACTGTGTTTTAATTGCTGGTGATTTTAACATCCATGTATGCTGTGAGACTGGACCACTAGTAAAAGACTTCCTTGCCCTTATTGACACTTTTAATCTCACTCAGTCGGTGAGTGATCCAACTCAAGAAAAAGGTCATACACTCGATCTGGTGCTTTCATATGGTCTGGATGTGGACTGTGGGATATCGGATCATTTCCCAGTTATGTTTAATGTCACAGTGCGTAACGTGGACAGCGAGCGACCTGTGCGTCAGATGTGCACGATAAATTCAGTGACTGCTGCCTACTTTTCCTCCGCTTTTATTAACTTGGTCCTCTATGATGCCAACCCCGGTGCGAAACTATCAGCTAATGAGCTAGCTAACCTTTTTAACTCAACATGCTCCAGCATCCTTGACTCTGTTGCTCCACTAAGGACTAAACCCACCGAATCTTCACGCCAACCTTGGCTGAATGAAACCAGCCGCGCTCTCGAATGTTGGTGTGTGGAGAGAAAATGGAAAAAAGACAAGCTCCAGGTGTCTTTGGGCGTCCTGCGTGACTGCTTAGCGAAATAGCAGAAAACTGTAAAATCTGCTTTCCCATCCGGTGTAATTTCTAAGCCTCGAGTTGTTTTCAATATTTTTAATTCTGTGATTAACCTGTGTGCCACTGTTCCTATGGAGGCTTCCTTTGCACTTTGTGAAAACTTTATGAATCACTTCATTGAAAAAATCCCAACCTTACGAACTCTGCATCCACAGGCGGTGTTAGACCCAGATCCACCTTGTAAATGCTCGGCTGTTTTTCAGCAGTTTGAGGCTTTGACCTTTTCTGCCTTGAAGGAAGTAATTGATCACTTAAGACCGTCTAATTCCCCACAAGATATTCTTCCTTCTCGCCTCCTTAAAGAAGCTTTTCATGTCATTGGGCCTAGTATTGTATTTTTATTAGATACCTCATTGTCATCAGGTTGTGTACCAGCTGTTTTCAAACGTGCTGTTGTGCAACCCATTAGAAAAATCTGGATCCAAATGTTCTTTCTAACTTCAGGCCAATTTCTAAACTGTGTTTTATGTCCAGATCTTTGGAAAAAGTTGTTTTCAAGCAACTACAGACCTTTTCAGACACTCATGGCATGTGTGAAGTGCTTTTAGATTTGACTGCCGCCTTTGACACAGTTGATCACAACATTCTTTTATCGAGACTTCAACACGTTGTTGGTCTAAAGCAGCGGTCCCCAACCTTTTTTGCGCCACGGACCGGTTTATGCCCGACAATATTTTCACGGACCGGCCTTTAAGGTGTCGCGGATAAATACAACAAAATAAAACTAGTACCGGTACCGAACAAAAGAAGATTTATTCATAACACACGTGAAAAGACCCAGGAAAACCGAGTTAACGATCAAAACGATAAGAAAATAACGCTGAAAACCGATAAAAACCCTGAAAACCATACATTTCACACCTGAGCCTCAACTCTCGCGGCCCGGTACCAAATAACTCACGGACCGGTACCGGGCCGAGGCCCGGGGGTTGGGGACCGCTGGTCTAAAAGGCACGGTTTTATCATGGTTTAAATCATATTCATCAGAGAGGCCTTTTTCTTTTAAATTGGGCAATACTCCTCTTCCTCTGCCCCGATGTGTTGTGGTGTGCCACAGGGGTCTGTTTTGGGTCCAACCTTTGGGATCTATTTTTAGGAGATACAACATCCCCTTTCATTGTTTTGCTGATGACATCCAAATTTACTTCCCCTTGAAACTGGACGTCTCTGTCCCACTGCAGCCTTTGCTTAACTGTTTACATGATGTTAAAGACTGGTTAACACAGAATTTTCTTACACTAAATGAAAATAAGACTGAAGTTATGGTTTTTGGAACTCATGCCCCTTTGAACAAGTTAGCTGATACCCTCGGTCCTCTTGCTTCTCATCTTTCTCACGCTGTAAGGAATCTCAGAGTGTTTTTAGATGTCTCCTTTAAATTAGAGAAGCAAGTGTCCACAGTTGTGAAAACAAGTTTTTATCACTTACGTGAAATTGCCAAAGCGAAGCCTCATCTTCCTCCAAGAGACCTAGACACACTTATTCAAGCCTTCATCACCTCTAGACTGGACTACTGCAGTTCTCTCTATTTGGGCCTCCAACACTCATCTCTCCATCGCTTGCAGTTAGTCCAAAATGCTGCTGCACGTCTTTTAACAGGTGTTAGACTGTATGAACATCACTCCAGTTTTAGCAAACTTACACTGGCTCCCTGTAAAATATCGTATTGATTTTAAGATTATTTTACCTACTTTTAAAGTTAAATAATATGGCGCCCTGTTATTTAAACGAACTCCTCAACATGTACGACCCCAAAGAGCACTGAGATGCTCTTAGCACAACCGAGGTCTCGACTGAAGCACAGAGGAGATGGGCCTTCGCAGTAGCAGCACCCAGACTCTGGAATAATCTGCCAGACGAGATTCGTACTTCAGAGTCTATTCAGTCTTTTAAATCGCGTCTTAAAACTCTTTTTGACTTTGGCTTTTAATTCGAGTTCAGTATGAGTACCATCAGGCCTGTTTTATGTTTTTATTGTTAATTTACTGTCTTCTTATTTACCTGTATTTGTTTCTCTATTTTTTTCTCTTGTTTTTAACCGATTGTGAAGCACTTTGGTCGACTCTGCTGTTTTTAAATGTACTATACAAATAAATTTTGAATTTAATTGAATTGAAAATCAAGACAACTCAAAAGATAAAAAGCAAACAGTTCAGAGCTGATTTTTTTTGTATTTTTATTGACATTTTATTTTATACAATGCAAACAGACATTTAAACTCCACACATCCACACACCCACACTTCAAACCTGCATGAATCCTGATCCAGTGTAGAAATGAACACAGCTCTCATAGTGACACTAAAAACGAACAAAACAAAAATAGTCATAGAGACAAGATTCCTCTTGCCCCTTTTTTCCCATGAATAACCTCCGCCCCCACTCCCTATGATATTCATGTGTGGCTTCCAGATATTCATAAAGTCTTGTTGTTTGCTCTCGTCAATGTACGTTAGCGTTTCCAGGCTTAGAAAATCTGCACTCCTTCATCCAGAGTCCCATGGAGTCCCAGCCATGCTCCTCCAACATAGTGCAGTGGCTCTTCTGGCTTGAAGTATCCCATAGTCCAGTAATTTGTTGTAATTTACTTCAGCATTTCTGGTTCATTCATCCGACACTTCATTCAACTTTAAAATAATCAACCACCCATCCACCCATCAATCCTCCATCCTGCTGTATCAACCATCCACTCATCATCTATCAGCCATCGTTCATCCATCATCATTTAACCAACATGTAATGCATGCACCACCAGTAATGTTGAGGCCGTAACATTTACACAGATCAGCAGTAACAGCTCATCTTATCGTTGGATGTTTTGTGGTTTTCACAGCCTGAGTTTTGTCTCCAGGTTCAGTGTGGATGTTTCGTCCCTCCACAGAGATCTGAGCTTCAGCAGAAAGGTTTGCTGCAGCCATCAGACATCTACACGCAAAGCACACTCACTCATGCTTATCTATTATTTAAGCTGCTTTTAACTGCTGAAATTCACCCCACTTTAATTATGTAACTGTTTTATACCGACTACTGATCTCATATCTACCTGGTATTTAGCTATTTTGACCCACGTCTTTAAATCTCATATTTATCTAGTATTTCGTTGTCTTTAACCCTACTATGAGCTGGCATTTTTTTGTGGGATCTCGATAATATAAATCTGATTTTAAACCTGGTGTTTACTGATGCCGCTTGAACCTCCTCACCTTCATACGCTCTGAACATCTTGTTGGAGAGTCTGTCTCTGACCTGGCATCAGAGCAGCTCAGTCAGCAAAATCAAATCTGTACACACACATGAATGTTTGTTCCTCTGAAAACCAAGTGATGTTAAAGCCAAAGCTCCCACTGGACCTCACGTTATTAACATTTATTTATTTAAAACAACACTTCTGGCTCTGATTTACAAATTGCCCTGTGTTTTCCTGCAGAACAACAACATCCCAGTGCTCCCAGAAAACGCCTTCAGTGGAAACCCGTCAGATCAATTTTCACCTGTCATACTAAAGTCTTTCCGGCTGGCAGTGAAGCTTTCAGTTGTTTAATTTTTCATCCTGACAGAAACATCCTGGTCACAACGTGGATCACTCGTCTGTCCGTCTGCTCTCTGACCCCCTGAGTTCGTACGTTACCCTCGTGTCACATCAGCATCACTGCTCTGAACTCGTGAACAAGTTCGTCATAAACTGTGCTGCTTGTCCTGCCAGATCTCTGAGGGGAAGCATTTTCTCACGCTTCACCAAGAGCAGAAAGGAAACACCGTGAATGTTTTTTAACACCCACTGAAGCTCTGAAAATCTGAAACTTTACCAAACTTTCTCAGAACTTTGTCAGAACAAAGAAGGAAGAGCATAGTCTCTCTGGAAGGTTCGAAAGGATCTGAAAACCTGCAGCTGCAAGGTCCACATCCACACCAGCACACTGACAGGTGTCACAGACAGGTGACACAGAGCGATTACAGGTGTGACTTATGTCCGTTTCAGGAAACTGTGGGGTCATCGAGCAGCTGTGAGAACCACTCTGAGTCACCATCCACCGTTCGCTGCTTCACCTTCTGCTTAAAATGGAAAACTGAAATTTGAATTCACAGAATAAATAATCAATAATAAATGATTAATAGAAACCGAGGCCACCTGTGTGATTTAAAGTAATGTGACTCCAATGATCTTCCTGACTTGTGTCCACCTGCAGCTCCACACAGAACTTCCCACGAGGACTTCATGCTCCACTCCACTGTGTCCTTCATCTTCTTGATCTCCGTCCTCCTCAACCTGCTGCTCCTGCTCGCCTTCCTGCCCCTCTGCTCAGTTCCTACACCTTCCTCCTGCTCCTCACTGTGTCTCATCGCCACCCTCTTCTGGCTTCACCTCCGCATTCACCGCATTAATAAATATAAGCTCTCCTTTCAAAACACACTGCTCTCACTTTATTATATATACTGGTGGTAGATCTGGCCTTCTTGCTGTGGCCACTTTCACAGAAACACACAGAGAGACTGATTCTGATTGAGGGAACAGAGAATAACCATCAGTGATGTCACACCTGAGCGGACAGGAAGCACTGCAGCCTGCTACCAGTTAAAACAATAAATGAAAAAGAAAAAAAAAAGAAACAAAACGAAACCTATAAACAAAATAAACATGACATTAAATAAGAACAAATGAAAACAAACAAATAAAAAACAAGAAACTAAAAAATAAAAACAATAAAAAAACAAAATAAATTAAATAAATTAAAATTAAATTAAAACAAAACATACTCAAACAAAAACTATCAACAAAATAAAAACAATAAATAATGTAAGAACAACATGCGGAGTCCCCGCCTCCCGGGAGGAAGAGAAAAACCCACAGCTCTGCTTTTACGTGCTTTTTCCGGTCCCGCGAAGTCTCGGGTTTTATCGCGGTGATTGTTGGTAGCAGCGGAGCTAGCAGAGCGCTAACAGAGAGCTAACGGTCAGAGCGGAGAGAACCTCCGCGAAGCTGCTTCAGAGCCGCGGAATGAGCTCCTGGTCCCGCCGCTGAGTTCGGCCCCAGCAGGGAGCTGAAGACGGTCACCCCAACATGGACGTAGACGTTCCGAACCGATCCCCCGCGGAGGACGGGGAGCTAGAAGACGGAGAGATCTGCGATGATGACACCGAGGAGAGAGCGCCTCCACGGCGGGGGGATGGGAGCAGGCCCCGTGGCGGTGCTCCTCCTCGGCCACGAAAGCCGCACAAGCACCCGCACGGCGCGCCGCCGCACTTGGGCCACCCGCCGCCGGACTTCCGCCACCTCATGCCCTACAGCCTCGGCCCTCACGGCCCATTCCCACCCGGCCACCGGCAGCAGTGCGGGCCGAGCGGGCCCGACCGGCCTCCCTCCCCGCCACCGCAGCAGCAGCCTCCCGGGCTCGGCTCTCACGGGGAGCCCGGGCCGCGGTCCAGCTTCTGGGAGCGGAGCCACGGCGCACTGGGACGGTTCCGGCACCGCGGCATGCCGAACGGAGGCCCCGTGGGCTGGAGCCGTGGCGGCCGGGGGGGCAACAGCAGGCCGCCTCCGGGACGGTACCTGCCCGGAGAGAGCCACAGCTCCCCCGCGAGGAAGCGTATCCTTTCTGCTGTGTCACGTGCCCTCTCCCCCGGGACGGTGATTGAATTAGGCAGCCCGCGAGGAGCCGGTCAGGGTTTCATTGATTACATGTTGGTTTAATGAACAGCCCATTGATCCGTGAGTGTACTGGGCTTCGACTGGTTCACGTTTCACACTCCACCAGGTGCGCGCGTGCGTGCGTGACAGCAGGAAACGAAACCGGCGCTGTGATGACGTATGTGTGGTTGCAACTCCCCATCAGCTGTCGTCATTCATCCGCTACACGGTTACATCAGTGATCGATTATTTCCTCGTTCATGTATTGATTGATCGATCATATTGAAAAGATCTTGAAGACAGCTGTGAAAAGCCCAAATCAATAGATGGATCAATAGATCAATACTTTATTGATCCCACAAGCGGAGGTTTAGTGTTACAGACGAAAGATGGTGCAGTGTATAACAAACTTAGAGGTCAGCCTTCCACTGGGACAGAGGAACTACAAATACACACACACACACTGCCTTAATAAATAATGTTTGGATGTGAAGCCAGTAATCAAACATTCAGCTGACGAACTGACATCATGAGTTCCATAACTGAGAAAGCTTTGATTAGTTTTCAGAGGGCTGCGAGTTTTCTGCCATTTGATCTGCGATCAATAATCCGATGATAGGAGAAATTTGCTTCCTTTACATGGACATTTTTTTGTGAGGATTTATTAATTTGTTCATTTTTTAATTTTACACATTCTTAAAAATGAAGCTTTTCGTTGGTAGCAAAGATTTGTAAGTCTTTTTGAAAATTTTATTTTTTAATATTTTTTCTTTTAAATCATGACTTTAAAAATGAAATGAGTATTGATCACTGTTGGTCAGTAATTCTTGATCAGCGTTCTTTAACGCAGACCTCAGAGAAACCTCTCGGGAGGAACCGGCTCAGGAAGGTGGCTCACGGCGCTCCCAGGCCGGAGAGCAGTGGTGACGAGTCCTTCGAGGATCTGCTGTCCAAATACAAACAGATCCAGATCGAACTCGAGTGCATCCGCAAAGAGGAGACGATGGCCCTGGAGCCACGGACGTCACCAGTCAGGGACGACGTGGTGGAGTGTGTAGCCGCCGCTCTAACGGACACCAAAGCTGAACCGGGCCTGGCTCTGAGTCCGGCGGCAGCCGCGGAGGAGGTGTCGGAGCTGGAGAGGAAGAAAGTGTTCCAGGCCTTCAACATCAAACCGCTTCGTCAGAAACTCCCCACGCCGGCCGACCTGGACGAGCTGCAGAAGAAGTGGGCGAAGCCTGATGGTGAGTTCGTTATCCGAATGTTTGGTTTCACATCGCAGCTGTAGACACGCCCCTTTTTACCTGTTTGGTGACTTAAACCATGTTGAGGACCAATCACTTCCTGTTTGCTGTGTAAAGCTCGGTGTGTTTTTACAGCTTCCTGTTCTGTGTGTCGACAGGTGAAGGGGATCAGCCAATCACAGATAACGGAGCAGAATTGGAAGGAAAAGGTGCCAAAGAAGCAGAAGAGGGGACGCGCGAGAGCGGCGGTGAGCAGACCGAGGCCGCCGGCACGAGCGTGCACCGTACCGATGCAGCAGACTCTCCGATTGGTCCTCTGAAAGGTCGTTTCACTGTAGGGTGGACCGGGGTTGGTTGTCACATTGCTTATTACTGCAACAGTAGGGGGCGCTGTGGGATTGTGCTGATGTGGCACGTGTGACCTGCTGATCTGTCCACTTCGCTGTTCTGTCACTTTAATGGGGCAGAGAGATTTTTCAGGTATTACAAGCTCACACGGCGCTAGCTCTTAGAAAAAGCTCAAGTTTTCACGAGCTAGCTAACACCTTTGCTGGCTGGGTCCAGATGGTGGTCCAGAGGTCAGCTGGGGATGGCTGTGTCTCGCCCCGAGTGTGACAAATGCTTCTGCAGTCTGGGTACGGCCTCAGTGTCTGAACCCTGACGGTCCAGGTGCCAGGTGTGTGTCAGCACCGTGAGAGGCCCAGTGCAGCCTTAACGAGCTGGACGATGGCGCGCACGCTAACGCAGAGCCTCTGTGATACTGACAGAGTTCACTTTGTTGGCACACGATCACACCGAGCTGCTCGCCAAGGCTCAGCTCAGCTGTTTGTCCTTTAAAGGGTCACTAAACAGGAAGCTCCACCCTCTTCCCCGCAGCTGTAACAGGATGACAGGGTATTCGCCTCTTTCTGCCAGAACGAATTTAAAAAATGAGCCATTTAACGATGGAACTGAAGGTCGTCGTGTTGTCGGGATCTTCGGTTCATGCAGCAGTGAAAACTGTGACAACGCACGCCGGTCCACCCTGCAGAGTCCCCTCACGGCCCCCAAACCAGAGCTTGATTAGCACCGTGCAGTGAGGAGCAGGCGACCTTTGATGAAGACGCTGTGTTTTCACTTCCTGTGCAATGTGTGTCCAGGTGAGGGAGAACAGCGAGCAGAAGGAGGAGAGCCCGCAGACGAGAGGCCGTGTGACCCGTGCATCATGGAGGAGCAGGAGAAACCGCCGCCGCCGCCGCCGTGTCCCAGCGAGTCGTCGGCGTCCAGCGAGGACTCTCCAGACAAGGTGAGGCCGTGCAGCTGCTACCCGCAGGGAAAAGATTCAGCCGTTCGCTTCGATGGCGTTTGGTTTGTGTCACGTTACGTCTCCTCTGTGTGTGGTCAGGCCACGGAGAAGGTGGTGGTGGTGGAGGAGGAGGAGCTGTCAGAGCTGCAGCTGCGTCTCCTCGCTCTGCAGTCGGCCAGTAAGAAGTGGCAGCAGAAGGAGCAGCAGGTGATGAGGCGGAGCAAAGAACGCATCACTAAAGCCACCCAGGAGAAGAGCTCGGGCCCCGGGGCCGCCCCACCCGCCAGGCAGAGGGTCACCACCAGGTCCGCTTCCACTGCCGCAGCCGCCACAGAGAGGAGCAGGACCAGGTCCAAACCTCAGGACAGGGACCGCGAGCGAAACAAGACCGGGCCCAGACCTAAAGCCGGACCTAAAGGCCCGCTGGAGAGGGCCCGCCCCCCGGGGAAGGCTCACATCACCAAGAAGACCAGCCCAGGTGAGACAGATGTGCGGGCTGTGCCGCCTTAAATGTGAGCACGCTTAGAAGTGAAGCAGAAAACAGCGGTCAGCTCTGATTGGCTCTGAGTGTTCCCGTGTGACGTGTCTCACAGGTTCGGTGGCAAAGCAGGCGTTCAGGAAGCAGCAGGTGAGGACGTGGAAGCTGCAGCAGCAGAGGGAGCAGGAGGAGAAGCGACGGCAGGAGGAGGAGGAGCGCCGCAAGCGGGAGGACGAGATCCGGCGAATCCGCGACCTGTCCAACCAGGACGAACAATATAACCGCTTCATGAAACTGGTGGGTGGGAGGAAGAGGACGCGCAGCAAGGTAAGGTGCCGTGTGCGCACGCCCAGTGTGGTCACCTGACTCTCACCTGTGCTGACTCACCTGTGTCTGCTCAGTCCAGGGACCGGGACCACCGCAAGTCTGCAGGCAAGCCGGGCCTGGACACCTCGGGGAACCTCTACCAGTACGACAACTACGACGAGGTGGCGATGGACACGGACAGTGAGACGGGCTCGCCAGGTAGGGGGCAGGAGGTGCACCTGACCCACCTTTCACTTCCTGTTTCCCGTTTAAACTGGTTTGTCTGCGTTTCAGTCCCGTCGCCGACGCACAGCAACCTGCTGTCTGTGGAGGAGGCGGCGTGCATCCCTCACCTGTACGGCGCCGACCCCGTTCCTTTCGGAATGGTACGCCCCCTCCTCACTCCTCCTCATCACCACGGTTACATTCCAAGCAGCTGATGTCTGTTTCTCTTTTTCTCAGGAATTCTCGCAGCCCTTCCTCCCCCCACTGCTCTCCGCCATTCCTCCCCCACCTCCTCCCCTCCCCCCTCCCCCAGATGAGCTGGAGCCCCCCCCAAAACCTCCATTTGCTGATGAAGAGGAGGAGGAGGAGATGCTCCTCAGGGAGACCTGCCTGATGTCTATGGCCAACAAGAGGGTGGTGGTCTCGGAGGTCCGCGGCGTCACGTGATGATGTCATGTTTAGATTGTGCTCCTGACGATGATGATGATGATGATTTTCTCTCTGCAGAAGAGCTCCAGCGCTCCTCCTTCTCCAGGTGGGCCTCCCCCCGCAGACCTTCAGCCTCCACCCAGAGGAAACCTGAGCACGGTCAGTCTGAACACGGTGCCTCAGCCCCGCCCAAACAAGGCCGCCAGAGCGCACCTCGCCGCCAGAGCGCCGCTTGTGGTAAGAGGCTCGCTGCACACCACTCCTTATTTAGAAACAAACATGGTGCCTGAAACTGCCCCTCACCTGTCTGCCCCTCACCTGTCTGCCCCTCACCTGTCTGTCCAGCTGCCCAGACATAAGACGGTGGTGGTTTCTCTCAACGACTCTGACGACAGCGACTCGGACATGGACGCCTGCAGCTCATCGCAGGCGGTGTTTGGCGGCCTGGAGTTCATGATCAAAGAGGCCCGAAGGACGGTGGAGGTGAGCGCGTTCACCTGAACCGTCCGGGCACGACGGCGATCGTTGTGCAGCCGGAATGCGTCTGCGGCGTTGCGTGATGATGTCACGACTCTGAACTTCTTATTTTTCAGGCGGCGAAGCCAAAAGGAGCGTCGGCCTCTGAGAAGGAGAACAACCCGGTCCGAACGCCAGAGGCTCTGCCTGACGCCAAGAAGGCCGAGTACCGCCTACTCAAAGAGGAGATCGCCAGGTACCCACGTGACCTCTCTCAAACACACACACACACACACACAAAGACTTTTACTAACTCTGTGGGTGTGCACACTCACAGCAGGGAGAGGCAGAGGATGATGAAGGAACAGAGCCCTCGTGGCTCCGCCTCGCCCGCCACTGCAGACTCCATCGTCTCCTCCCTGAAGCCAGCGGTGGAGCTGAAGCTGAGCGAGGCCGAGCTGAAGCTCAGCAAACACAGGTGAGATCTTAAAACACACCAGGAGACGCGTGTGAGGTTTTCGGTGGCGCCGCTTTGACTGTGGGAGTCTGCTGCCCTCAGGGAGCTGCTGCAGAGAGACGAGGCCGTGCTCCGACACCTGCTGCAGCAGGAGCTGAAGAAGAACGAGTCGCTGAAGGCCGCCGAGGCCAAAGTGGCCAAACTGAGGGAGCAGCTGCAGGCGTCGGAGAGGATCGTCGGCGCCAACAAGACGCTCCTCAGGAAGCTGCGCGAGCAGGTACGCCAACTTTGCCGCCCCAACTCGCTGTTGGGTGTTTCTCTTAAATCTACACGACCCCAGTGTGGGGTCAGCACGGCGGCACTCAGATGCAGGACATGAAGCTCAGACCGCCTCCACGTCCTCTGCAGGTCCACCGGGTGGAGCAGCGGGTCTCCGTGAAGAAGACGGTGGCGGTGCGGTTGGAGCAGGAGCTGGTGCAGGCTCACCTGGCCGCCGGCAGGGCGCCCAAACGGCGAGCGGACTCCAGCCGGCCCGCGGTGAGTCTTCCTGTTTCTCTGTGGAACCTGCAGGTTGTTCTGTGTTTGTCTCCTCAGCTGAGAAACTCAGCCAGAGGCTTTTATTCTGAAAAAACAGTTGCATGAAGAATTGCTGTTGAAACTTGCAGGTGAGGCAGTTAGCTGTAATTACCCATCCAGTCAGCTAATGAACAGCTGAGGCAACGATCAGGGCGGGACCACAGTGGGGAGGCGCTGGCTAAACGAACTCGGGCTGTTACAGAGGATGCTTGTGCTCACGCAGCTCCTCATGGCGCGGGTAACCATGGATTCAGAGGCGTTGGTGGTTACATGCACCCGCCGAGAAAACTATAAGAAAGCTCTGATGGAGCACCGCTGTGTGCAGGTGTGTTTACCCTGTGTAACCTTATCCTTTCCAGCTCAGCAAGTTGCCGCGGCGTGACGCAGCGCCCCGTGGTTCTGAGCGTCACTTTGCCGAGCTCATCGCTCAGAAGCAACGACTGCAGCAGCTCGAGTCCGAGTACGCGCTGAAGATCCAGAAGCTGAAGGAGGCGCAGGTGCTGCGAAACAAGGGCATCCTGCCAGAGCTCCCCGTAGAGCCGCCGTTGCGATCCGCCACGCCCCCGGACCCTCAGGTCCAGCTGCCGCCGCCGCCGCAGCCCTCGCTGCACGACCTCTCCCAGGACAAGCTGACGCTGGACAGCGAGGACCCCGCGGAGGCCGAGGATCACGAACCGGAACCTGCGCCCGCTGCTGCGGCCAGAGGCGGCCGTCGCTCCTCCTTCCGTCAGTCCAGCTGCTCCTTCACCAAACCCCACCTGGACGCCACGAGCTCGGCTCCGCCCAAAGACGTCGGCACTGCCGCCAAGCCTGTGAAGGCGCTGCCCAGTGGCTCGGCGGGCGTGGAGCTTCCTGCCGAGATGTTCGCGGGGCTGGACGTGGACGCCCTGCAGCGGCTGTACAAACAGAAGACACCTCTGGGAGATCTGCTGCTGATGGAGCTGCAGGTGCTGGGGGAGGACGTGGACCCCGCCCCCGCCGCACAGGTGAGCGGAGACTGTCAGAGGGGCAGCTGAAGGTCTCGGGGGAATTTCACGCTAACGCTCTGTGTTTCCGGTCATCCAGGTGTTTCCGGCTGAGGTGGAGACAGCGGTGAGTTCGTCGGGCGGCTTGGAGCTGAGGCCGCTTCCCTTCGGACCGTACCACAGCCCTCTGCTGGTCTTCAGGTCCTACAGGTAGCTCCGTCGTACCGACAGCAGCAGAGCTCGTATGTGGTCTGTGCGGTCGGCTCACAGCTGTGTCCTCCCGCTCAGGTTCAGCCCGTACTACAGGACCAAGGAGAAGCTGTCTCTGAGCTCGGTGACGTACAGCAACGCCATCGAAGCGAAGAAGTGCTTCTGCCGCTTCGACCTCACGGGAACGTGCAACGACGACGGCTGCAGATGGTGAGCGGGGTGTAAAAAAACAAAACAAACTATTTGAATAACGTGATATCAGTTCATTAAATCCTGAATCGATTTTTGCATTTAAATGTATCTCCGGTTAATAACATCAGGGATAGCTCAGTAGGTAGAGTGGTGGCCCCATGATCGGAAGGTCGGGGGTTCGATTCCCCTGAACAGCTACCCTGAGGTACCCCTGAGCAAGGTACCGTCCCTACACACTGCTCCCCGGGCGCCCAATGACGGCACGTCCACAGACACGCCGTCAGGCTGAAGGCCAAAAGCTCACAGATGCTGAAGCTGCAGGTTGCATCACTCTAACCCAGGGGTCCCCAATCCCAGTCCACGAGGGCCGGTGTCCCTGCAGGTTTTAGATCTCACCCTGGGTCAACACACCTGAATCACATGATTAGTTCATTACCAGGCCTCTGGAGAACTTCAGGACATGATGAGAAGCTAATTTATCCATTTAAATCAGCTGTGATGGATCAAGGACACATCTAAAACCTGCAGGGACACCGGCCCTCGTGGACTGGGATTGGGGACCCCTGCTCTAACCCAAGTTCACTGAACCAGCAGCAAAAGCAGATCAAACTGAGCTTCACGTTTGATAAACTTCGTCTTTCGCTGTTTTACTTTGACATCAAAGCCTCATCTCTGCTGTTCAAACTGAAGAAATTTAAACCTAAATGATCGCTCAGCTTCTGTAATCAAACCTCAGGTAACGTTCACATGTTGATTCATGGTTTTCTTCGGTTTTTGATCGACTGCAGAATATGTTTAAGGTTATCTGCTATAAAAAGCCAGGCCAGGAAAGTCTGCTTCATGTTTTATCCTCAGTTACTTTGACACAAAGCTGTGATTCTCACACCTGATGAAGTCTCACAGTGTCAGCTTTGTACTCACAGACATAAACTAGAAAAAGTTGCATTTCCTGCGAAAATGCGGTGTGAATGCCGTGTAGTGGAATCTGCTGAAAAGCTGAAGAAGCTGAAGTTCGTGCTGAAAAGCTGAAGAAGCTGAAGTACACATTAGAAAAGCTGCTGAAATCATAAAAATTGCAGAATTGTAATGAATTAGCAGAAATACAAGCAAGACGATTCGCTGAGCTGTCTCGTGAAACATGTTTCCACGGGCGAGATTCGAACTCCTGCTCTGAGAACCGCTGCTCATCTCACTGAGCTTGTTTAGAGCTGGGCGATTTTTTCATATCACGATATGCTTTTTTCATTTCAGGCGATAACGATAAATATCACGATATAAGCCAAATAACTATATTTGTAAGATTTAAATGTGCCGTTGCTCACAAGTAAAATGTGAAACAATCAGCAGCTTGTTTTGATTTAAATATTTATTTCCCATAATAAGTTCAACAGGGTAGATGTACTTAAGGAACGTGAGACTTTTTCAGATAAATAAAGGCAAATATTGCAAACTACACAAAAGGCAGCCGCTAAAGCGTTTACGTTTCAAAATAGAACAAACAAAACAGACTAAATTGTCAATTCAACTTAGAAACAAAATATTAATTCTAAAAATAAATCTTAGTTTTTTTACAGAAGAACAGACAAAATTGACTAACTTTTGTCAATATCAAATAAACTGAGAAGTAAAAGTAAATTCTCCATCTCTCCTTGTTGTATAGCTGAGCTTTTCAAACAGTTTTAACAGTTACTTTAGTCTGACAGAAGCCGAATGACGAATCAGCGCTTCCAGTCAGAGATTGAGCTGCACCGCTTTATTGTATTTCCAGACTTGCTTTCGGCACATTTACAGTGCCGCTGCTCTGTGTTTGTCAGACTTGAAATAGCTGAAACACCTTCACACTACGGGACTTCTGTGGCTCTTCCGTTCGACAGTCTCTCCGGCGTTGGAACCATCATCTGTTTTCTCTTCGGTAACCTTCGGTCGCGCACTCATTTCCTCCGTTACCCGGGTGGCACGGCTGCTGGCTGCTTCCCAAACAAATACACGTGTGCGGCTTGGCACTTGTGCTGTACGTAACAAGTCACGTGACGTGACGCTGCGGTTGTGATTGGTTCGGCTCTGCGCTACTTAATTTGGATTGGCTGTTCTTCTTTTTTTTTTTAAAGTGGACAAGAGCGGCGAGGCCTATCGCAATAGTTTAATTTTTCTATCGAGAAAAAGTTATTTCACGATACATATCGTTACCGTTCTATCGCCCAGCTCCGAGCTTGTTCATTCATTTTAATGGGCCAAAGAACGGCATAGAAATCTTAATATTTTGTGTAAAAGTGATGAGCACCAAAAGATATAGCCGGCATCAGCAGAGAGAGCAGAACAGTGTAAAGTTTGAACAGTCGGATAAAAGCTGGTTAACCAGCAAAGACACGGAGCAACTAGAATAACTGCCTGTCTGTGAAACCTCACGGCGGATACGTACGAGTTACATTTCTGAGCCTGACCGCTGAGTGTGCGCACACCCCGCTGATCGCTGGTGGACGTCACGCCACGAAAGTAAAACGACGCAGCGGCACGTTTGCGTGATGTGTCGCCCTGTTACCGTGACGATAATGTTACCCGGCGTCCCGCCTGAGTCCGTAGCTCTTCCTGTTTAATGTTTGTCCCTCTGCGCCGCAGGCAGCACATGAGGAACTGCACTCTGAGCGGGAACCAGCTCTTCCAGGACATCCTGTCCTACGACCTGTCGCTGATCGGCTGCTCCGACGGCAGCTCGGACGAGGACGTGTGCGCCGCCACAGGTGCGGTGGGTGCGAAGCCTCGGTCTGGTGGTCGGCAGGTGTGTCACATGGAAGCTCAGGTGTTTGTGTTTGTTTGCAGAGAAGTACATGAAGAGGCTGTTCGGCTCTAACAAGGACCGCATGGGCGTCGATCAGAAGGCCGTCCTCCTCGTCAGCAAAGTCAACGAAAGCAAGCGCCACGGTAGGTCAGCGTTCCCGTAACGTTCCGCCCACTGCTCCAGCCGCTTCCGTGCTTCTCACCTGTCCCCTCCATCTTCAGTCCCGCCCTACACCACCTACAAGGATGCGAGGAGGTGGAGGCCGAAGCCATCGACGCAAAGTGACCTCGGTCCCGAGGACGACGGCAGCGGCGACGAGGGGATGGCGGCCGGTCACGTGACTCCTGGCAGAGGTTAGTAAACGGGGAGGATTTTGTCGTTTCCTCCGTGGCAGGTCTGAGTGAGCTCACGTGTGTCTGTGCGTGCAGACAGCGGCGCTCACACCGGCCTCTCCGCTCTGGACGCGTGCGTCACCTCGGAGGACAAACGCTACTTCATCAGTGAGACGGACGACATCGCCAACCTGGAGGCCAGCGTCCTGGAGAGCCCCCGAGACACTCAGCTGTGGATCAAGCTCGCCTTCAAATACCTCAGTCAGAGCGAGACGTAAGTCCCCGCCAACCTCAAGGTCTGTGCTGCGGAGCTCCACCCCCTTTAACCTTGAATCTGTCCCCTGCAGCTCTGCGGCAGAGTGTTTGGAAGCCGCCCTGAACACGCTGTCACGCGCTTTGGAGAGCAACTGCGATAATCCCGAGGTGTGGAGCCATTACCTGTCCTTGTTCTCCAGGCGGGGCAGCCGGGAGGAGGTGCAGGAGATGTGCGAGATGGCGGTGGAGCACGCCCCCGACTACAGAGTGTGGTGGAACGTAAGTGAGCGTGGTTTGCTCGCAGGAGCCGCTAGCTCGCCGCACAGCTCAGCGGGCTAACGTTGGCGCGTTGGTGGTTTTAGCTTCGTTTATCAGGTAAATGTCATAATGACCTCTGACCTCTGCTGCTCAGTACCTGAACCTGGAGAGCTCATTTGAAGGGAAAGACTACGTGTGCGAGCGTCTGCTGCAGTTCCTCCTCGCCGAGGCATCGTCTGGAGTCACGGAGATGCTGTCCTTCGAGCTGATGGAGGCGCTGCTCTACAGAGTCCAGCTGAGCCTGTTCACGGGCCGGCTGGAGAGCGCGCTCGCCGTCCTGCAGGTGAGCCGCGACCTCGGGTACCTGCCTCACGCTGTGCACACAAACGTAACGTCAGAGTGGGAGGAACATTTTTCACAGAGTGTAAAGAATCGGGTTCCTAAAAAACAAACACAGCTGTTTACGTCAGTGTGCAGCCATGTTGGGGGCCACGTGACGGGCTGTCACCTGTATTCCAGAGGGCGGGACTAATGTGACGTGACATCTGCTCTCGCCGTTTCTCCTCTCAGAACGCTCTGAAGTCACCTGAGGACCGGAGCATCGCCGACCACCTGATGGCCGCCGACCGGGCGCTGCTCTGGCTCTCCTACATCCACCTGACGGAGTTCGACCGACTGCCGGCGTGCCTGTACGACCCCGCGGAGTCCGGCCCGTCCCGTGTAGTCAGCAGGGAGCCGTTCCTGCTGCCATGGAGGACGCTGCGGGACATCAGCACGCCTGCTGACATCCTCATCGCTCTCTTCCAAGGTATGGCATTGCGACCCAGCGGACACGCGAGGTTCTTGTCTGCCTAAGCTTAACTGGTTTCCACTTCCTGTGTGACTGTTTCCTCTCAGATGGCGTCCGTCAGTGCAGCGACGAGCACGCATCTGACAGCGAGAGGACGCTGGCCTGCCTTCCTCTGCACACCAACCTCATCTTCCTCTACAAGTTGCTACAGAGGTGAGCTCACTGCTGACATCACACTGTGAGGAAGCGGGATGAACATTCGAGTAATCAGAGCCCCGCCCACCTCAGACCGCTCTGACTCTGTGATTGGTCGGTTGACCTCGTCACGCTCGCCACACGGTTAGTGAGCCGCACCGTACCTGGCCCAGAGGAGCAGGTGTGTTGACGCAAGGTCACCTGTGAGGTCAATGCGGAGTGCGCCATGTTTGTGCTCTCGTGTGATGTCATCGCGTCAGGTTTGTGAACGTGTGAACTGATTGGCAGGAAGTGTGACGGGATGGGGTCAGGCTGATCGCTGCTTTCGAGCTGTGACATCAACAGCTGTGAAGTCAAAGGTCAAATCTGAGTTTGTGCTCGGTGACATCGTGGTCTATGAAGCGCCTCGAGCAAACTGTGGCGCTGTGTGTGTGCGCAGGTACAGCGAGGGCGTCGCTCTGTGCGAGTCGCTGCTCGAGTTCTGTCCCGAGTCGTGCGTTCTGCGAGACGCTGTGGCCGACCTCCACCTGCACGGCGGGAGCGGCGACCGGGCGGTCAGCATGTGGCTCCACGCTCTGGCCGAATGCCCCCACAACGCCGAGGTCTTCTACCACTGCTGCAAGTTCCTCATGGCTCAGGTGAGCTCGACCGTGAGTCTGTGAATAAAGTTTAAGCTCCGCCTCTCGACGCTAAGAACCGTCTCTGTGTCGACAGGAGAAGGCGGGCGCCATCACGCCGCTGTTCAGAGGCTTCGTGCTGTCGCTTTGCGAGGACGAGCAGAGTCCGAGGACGCCCGTAGATGTGCTGCGGTACGTCCCGACGCCTCCGTCTTCCCAGCTGTAGTCCGCACGGACAGCTGACGGCGCTCTGTTCTTCCTCCCTCAGGCACATCCTGGGCTTCTCCTCCTCCTCTTCCTCCGAGCTGCTGGGAGGTCCCGTCATCAAGAAGGAGCTCCAGGAGCGGCTGAGCCAGCAGATGAGCTTCCTCCACCTCATTCACTGGTTGGTGTTTAAGGTTTCGTCCTCATAAATGGCGTCCTGCGGTGATGATGAAAGCGGGCGCAGTAGGGTTAACGTGCTCGCTGTCGTTGCAGTCGGTGGCAGTGGCTGCACGGCTCGGTGGAGGACGCGGCGGAGGCGTTTGAGCGCGCACTGGGGGCGGTCACCCAGCTGGAGGAGCTTCACAGGCTGTGGATGGAGTGAGTTCACCTGCCGCAGGTACTTCCCCTTCGACCGCACGCGCCCGCTGCTCACAGTTTCCCTCTCTCTGCAGTTACCTGATGTTCAGCTGCAGCCCGCAGGCCCGCGCCGCCACCGCCGCCTCACAGTCCAGGACGTTCTCAGACCTGGTCCAGCGCTGCCTCAGCACCACCCCCTCAAGACTCGAGCTCCCCTTCAACCCCGCAGAGTTCTGGAGCTGCTACCGCTTCCACAACAAGGTCAGAGGTCGAGTCTGCTGCCACACGCCATCTTCACCTGCGTGATGTCACGACTCCGTGCCTCGTCACACAGATGTGAGCGCTCGCTGCCTTGCTCAGCGGCAGGTCTGTAGTTGTAGTCTGCTGATGTCATGTCTCCCTCTGCAGGTGGTCGCGCTTTACCTGAGCTGCCTGCCGCCATCCCAGCATGCACTGGTTCTGGAGAGACTGTGCTACACTATGCCCAATAACACTGAGCTGGGCCTCAGGTACACACTTGGAGGAGGATTGGGTGGAGCTTAATGCCACTTGTCAGTGATTTGACTCCAGTAATGAGATGGAAAATACATCTACTTCCTGTTTGTCGTTGGATTTAAACCATCCGACCAATGGGACAGTTGAGCTCTGCCCATATCAGCGATGTCACTGCTGTGTGTCTGTTGCTGCTCAGGTTGCTGCACCAGGAGTGGCTGGATGGGAACGTGGAGCACCTGAAGTTCCAGGCCCGGATGCTGAGCGGTAACACCCCCAAGTGTCTGAGCAGCTGGAAAATGTGAGTGCGCGCGACCGTCCCGCCAGATCAGTGATGATCAATGATTACTGCGTCCTGATTGTGTGTGTGTGCGTATGTTCATAGAGCAATTGCCGTGGAGGAGGAGCTAAAGGAGCGAGCTGAGGTGAGTCTGAGACTGAATCAAATCAAGAAAAGAGGGTGGAGTCTAGCTGAGCACTCAGTGGTGTTTGTCTCCGCCCCCTTGTTGTGTTTCAGGTGCGTCACATGTTCCAGCAGGCCCTGCAGAACCTCCCACTGAGCGCAGCCCTGTGGAAACATGTAATATACACACACACACACACACATAATGACATCACATTAGACAAGCTGTGATTGGACAGCTGATCTCAGATCTGAGCCGGGGGGGTCCTAAAAACTTGGACTGGGAAAAGAAATGCTGGATTCTGATTGGTCAGTGTGTGGCCCCGTAGTAGATCTGAGATCAGCTGTTCAGATAGGGCGTCGGCCCATCCTGATTGGCTTGTACTGCCTCGTATTCTATGACCATGTGACTATAAACAGTTTGACTCACCTGTATACAGCATGTTCACCTGCCCTCCGTCCCCGTCCCCCTCCCGCATGCCCCCCACCCCCCAACCTTTGTTTACCCCTCCCCAACCTTTGTTTACCCCTCCCTTTGTCCCCCCCCACACCCTTGTAGCGTCTGCTGCTGGAGGCAGCGGACGGCGGGGCCTCGGAGCGCCTTCGGCGGCTGTGGGACTGCTGTCAGCGGGCGGGGGTGAGCGTGAGCGGGGGCGTCGGCCCATCGCTCGGCGAGGACGGCTGATCAGACTGATCAATAATAGATCAATAATGAGAGGCTGTAGGTGACTGAGTGAGAGCAGACGAGGTAAGCCAGACGTCCCCCTCCCCGGCCGCTGAAGCCACGCCCCCTCCGGGAGCGCGTCGGTGTGAGTGTAAGTATCGAGAGCTGAGTGCCGCCCTCACTCTTCATCACCTTTCTTTAGTTCCTCACTTTTCAGTTGGAGTCATTTCCCTCCCTTTTATATCTCATTTACCTGGCGGGGGGAGGGGGGTGCTGAGGGTGTGTTTGGCGCCTGTGTGTGTGTGTCAAGAGGACGCCGCCGTCGCCTGTCTGTGGACTCTTTAGTTAAACAAACTGAGTGTTGCTGAGGCGACGCGGCGAGAAAGGGAGCGGATGCAGAGACTGGACCCACCACCGCCGCTGTTGGCCACGCCCCTCTGAGACTCATGTGCAATGTGCTTTTGTTTTGTCAATCAGCTGATTAAAGAGTATTAGCAGCAGAGGAGACGCGCGTCCTGCCACTGATGTTTTTTACATTCACCTGTTATTAAATTATTTTCTAAAATAAGAGGGTGTGTGCCTCTTCACTGCCTCCGTGTCACTTCCTCCAGCAGCGGCTTCCTGTCACAACCAGGAAGTGACACATTCACATCAGTCGTATTTGACGTGATTCTCTCTGACTGAGGAGAGCCAGCAGGCGTCTCACCTGTGCCTTCAGACCACAGGTGTGTTCACCTTTCAGCATAAAGTTCTTGCTGTGTCTCAATACACTGATCGGGTTCATTGATGATGTCATCAGTGTGTGACAATATCAAAACTGTTAGGCTGACGAAAACATTTTTCACGTGTGGCCAGAGGCGGAGCCAGCTGTTCCAGGAGGACGCGGTCACCGCGAGGCATGAAATAAAATCACTGAACCTCATTTTAATCTGTTTTTGTCTCATTTCTAAGAGTTTGACCATTCTAGACTTTATTTTGAAATGTCGGGATGTGTCGCTCATGAAAGAAGCGATTTTTTTTCTCCAACTTTATTTCAACATCTTTAACAAAAAGCAGAAAATGGCACGATGTACAATTGTAGTGCAAAATTATGATACAGTGGCAGAGTATGTACAATTAAATAGGACGGAAATACAGATTAAAACAGGGAAAGGCGAGAGACACAGTGAGATTATTAATGGTTTTTAAAGCTTTCTTGTTGTGAGAGGAACAAATTGTTCCGATTCTGTCCTGAGAGTGGAGAAGTCACATTTATGGTTGTGGAGTTTGATTAATGAGAGTCTCTCTCACTAAAGTCTAAACCAAAATAATACGTTTTGGTAGAAAAGTGGTTGATAAGATGCTGTTAGAGATGAACGTAGCAACATGATTCCATAACAACTGAGTAAAGGTGAATGTTTCCAAATAAAATCTCTTCACTTTGTTACTCACCTTTATCCAGTCGGCGTCCTCGACAAACTGACACCAGAAAGAAACCGACTGAGGAACAGAGATCAGAGACGTAGAGCGTTAATTAAGTAGTTGGATAACGAATGGATCAAAATTATAGATGAAATACAAACTATGGAACAATTGACCTACAGAATGAGGACTCAGGAAGATCAATACCATAAAAAGTGGGAGAAATGGACTGAGTACATAAACCCAACAGGATAAAGACCAACACATTGATAATGAGAAATGATCAAACTGTAGAAACAAGGAGATCCAACATGTTTGTTTTTGTTATCCTACCTGTTGTATTTATCTTTTTGTTGTTGTGTTTTGTTGTTACCCCCCTGTATAATGTTTCAAGAAAACAAAAAGAAAGTAAAAATAAATAAATAAATAAAGTCAGTTGAGCTGAAAAGATACCAAACAAGGCAACGGGGGAAAAATAAAATGAAACAATCTGAGGGTGAAATACAAACGTAAACTCAAAAGGAGTCACAAATGTCCGGTTGTATTTCAGACCTCAGAGGGTTAATCCAACAAATCATGAAAAATTAGGTTTACATGTTTGTTCATGACAGTGCAGATTTCTGACATTTTGTGTAATTTAAGCTGTAACAATGTGACTGTTTTCTAACAAAAACAGTGAAACTTAAGTTAGACTTGTGTTTGTAAATGAAGCGCCCCATGTTGTGTAGCTTTCTGGATTTTATACTTATTGGGCTACATGTTTATTTATCATACAGGCTGTACAGTACATAGCATCAAAACTCACATGTTTTATGTAACTAAAGTGTGTCATCATGTGGGCTACAGACAATAATTAAGTTCTAGACTATATTTATATGAAAAACGTGTATACTTACTGCATTTGAATCATTTAACCATATGTAACCACCTGCACGAGTGTTTTGGGGGGGGGGCTTCGATTTTGCCACCCATTTGATTTCTTTGCCACCCTAAGAAAATTTCTCTAGATCCGCCCCTGCTGTAACATCTATCCGTGCGTTTGTCAGTTTTTACTTTAAGCTCTTTTTTTTTTTTTTTTTTGGGCCGTCAGCTGACCCGTTGAAGTGGGCGTGGTTCTAACCGGAAGCTGACCTTTTTAAACCGGAAGCTGAGCTGTCGGTTGTGTTTTGGAAGTTGGTGGTCACGTGAGCTTCCGTCGTCATTGGGAGAGCGAGTCCAGACATGGCGGCGGAGCCTGCGTTCAAGGTAAAACATGAGCGCGTTTCCGGGATTCTGCCGCGGAGGCCGGAGCTCCGCGGCGGGGAGAAGAGAGCTCCGGCCGGGAGCTCCGGCTCTGCGCCGCCGCTGCTCGGATAGCCACTGAGCTCACCGACCGCAGCTGCCTCGGGAGGCGGCTATCCGCCGGCCTCTGTCCGCCTCTCCGGCCCGGACGCTGTCTGCGGGCGGCGTAGGGCTGAGGGTCGGGGCTCTCAGGGGTCAGGCTGGGTTAAACTAGCGTGCAGTGGTCCCTGGGCGGACCGGCGAACTCAGCAGACCGCTTCAAGTTTGCGTGATTGATCTCAGGGGAACCTGATTGATTTGTTTTGATTAGTATTGATCAGTGGTTTTATCTGAAGCGCTGATTGCGGGTGGCACAGGTGTGAACAGGTGTGCCACCTTCTTGCTGTATCGCAGGGTATTTTTCCCACAATGCCCTGAGTCCTCAGACGTCATGTCATGTGATGTGATCAGACTTCCTGCCTGCTGTATCGATCCTTCAGCTGACCTCACTGTGACTCTGCTCCACAGGTGATATTTGAACACGAGGGAGTCTTCCTCCATCCCAGCAGCGATGAGGAGATCGAGCCAGACTTCCTGGTTTCAGGAACCCTCCGGATCCTCGAGAAGGTAACAGTCCCGACACACTCTGGTATCGATTAGTCAGCCTGGTCATCGATTAAGTAACAACCCGAAGAGAAAAACATCCTCACACACCAGCAGCATGTTTGATACCAGGGCGATAACCTGCTTGATTAATCAAAGACCTGTTAAACTGCACATGATTGGCTGGGATAAAGCTCCGGTTTGTCACTGTTATTGATTGTTTATAGATCTATGCGATCGGAACAGAAGCGCTCTCATTTCTTCCTGAACGCTCCTGTGATTTGTTTGATTGATCGATGAAGTAACGTGTCAATGTGTGTCCTCGCCGTCAGGACGCCGAGATCGTGGTGGAGTACAGACCTCTGGAGGACGGCGTCGACCCCTCAAACATGCTCTGTGCTGGGAAGGTTTGTCCAAATACTCCCATTCAGTAGAGTTCAACTTTATTGACTCCAATTGAGGATCAACAAACCGAATTTCCTGATTTGATTACATTCAAACTTCAAAGTTTCCAAGAACAGATTTTTAAACAAACCAAAAAACATAAAAATTCATGTAAAGGTGATTTAAGAGTGTGTGTGTGTGCGTGTGCGTGTGCGAGCAGGACTCGAGCTCGGTGGTGGAGTGGGCTCAGTGTCCGGGGGACCGTCCACAGTCTCAGCAGCTGTTGGAGGCTCAGCTGAGCTACGAGACAGAGTGGGACATGGTGAACGCCGTGTCGTTCAGGAAGAGGCGGAGCTCCAACATGGAGGGTGAGCGTCTGCTTTAACCTGCTCGGCATGTTGGAATCACGTGACTCCGATTCAGAGACGATGAGGCAGTGATGAGGAATCTTAATGCTGTAGACTGCAGCCTGGCCTCGAGCTGCCGGCCTGGATCTGCAGGTCGTGAAGAATCTCAGCAGCCTGAGCCAGACGGGTGCATCGGCTGATCTGAGCTTTTATTTTGAAATCCCTGTGTTTTCTAATCCCTGCTTCCTGTCTCCAGGTTCTCTCAACAGCAGCCACGAGAGGAGCCGCTTGGCCTTCGCCTTCAGTGTCAGTGACCTCCGCTCCGTCACGGTGAGGGAGGAGGGCTGGACCTTCATCATCCTGCAGCTGAAGGACTCCTCCACCCCGCTGCCACATCTGCACTTCCACCAGGGTGGCAGCAGAGCGTTCCTGGACAGCCTGAGGAGGTTCGCTCTGCTCACGGAGTGAGTCCAGCGGTTGATGTTAAGCTCTGACCCCGCCCTCCACCTCAAGGAGGGTTGTTGTTTTTTTTGGGGGGGGGGTCTGATCAGGTTCACATACAGATCAAGTTATTGGTGTTTGTGTCACAGACAGTTTATTCACGTTACTCTCAGTCAGGAAGACATATAAATGTTACTCCACCGTGGGGTGGGGGTGGGGCTGCTGGGGGGATTTGGCGCCGGCGCCGCTCTCTCGGGTCATTTATATGCTAATGGCTGATTTCCACAGGCGTGCGGCAGCGTTCCCGTCCCTCTGATCCAAATATCGGGTGAGGCGGGGGCAGATAGCTGTTATTAAAGTTCTTATCAGGCTTCATAATGACGTCTCGCCCACGCGCTGCCTGCTGATTGGCTGATAGAATCTGTACACCCCAAAGAGACGAGCGCTTCCTCTGATGTCTGATTTGCCGCTCGCGCCGTGAATAATAAGCACCCGTTTGTTATCAGAAGGCCGGCGTTGATCCTGTGAGCTGTTACTGAGGTCACATGTTTCCTGTTTGCAGGTCTCCCAGCGACCACACGTGCCTGCTGGTCAGCACGCCAAACAAAGCTCTGTCGCAGTCCTTCGAGAACCTTCTGGACGACAACAACTTCGGCCTGGTTCACGTAAGAAGTTTAACCATCTCTCACCGCCAGCTGTTAGGCTCCAACATCTGGATTTGCTTGTCCCACTGCCTGATGACGGAAACCAGATCAGAGGGAATGAATGTGATTGGTTGTTCTTTTTCCAGCAGAGTGACGGCGACTCGGCAGCAGATCAGAATTGTGCAAAACAACATTTCAGCGTGCATGCACAAACATGCACGCACACGGGGGTGCGACTATAGATTATTTGGTCGTCGATTAACCTGTCTGATTTCGCTTCGATTATTTGTGTGCTGAGTGCAGTCTGGGCAGGTGATGCAGCGATGCTGCCCCCACTGCTTCCTGTGGTGTACTGCAGGTACAAAAACACATTTATGAGGTTTTAGCATGCAACGTGTCAACGTCATGGAATGTGGCGACGTGCGCACAGGGACTCTGTCGCACTGAAACATGCTGCACATAAAAGTCTGAACATCACATGGTCCTCACAGTGAGGGGTTCAGCAGCTGTTACCATGGTGATTTAACAGGTAAACGGACACGTTAACGTGTGATCTTCACGCAGATGTTTCTGTGGAAGCTGCTGTGCATCAGAGCGCATTTATTTCAAACTAAATCTGTGTGTTGGTTTTGTGAGCGAGGTCGCTGCGGTGGGCTGTTGCCCGTGTTTGCTGCTCTGGTTTCACACGTAGAATTTTTTTCTCTTATTGCTGTGAAAACACGTTGTAGGATTTATTTTCAGATGACGTTTGGAGTCGTGCGCTCCATCTTGTTCCGGCGTCCGTCGGCTGATGAGCTCTGCGTTTGTCTCCTGCAGAAGTTCAAGCGGGACCCGTACGTCACCACGCTCGGCGGCTTCTCCAAAGTCACAAACTACTTATTCGACGCGCTGCGGGGGATGGAGGAGCAGCAACAGCGCCCCCCAGAGGAGGTGGCCGACCTGCTGGGCGAGGTCATCCCGGGGCTGGAGATCAACCAGCAGGAGGAGCCGGGCTTCGAGGTCATCACCAGGGTGAGGGGTCTAATGTGATTGGCTGTTAGGCAGGCGCGTGGCAGCAGGTGTGTCAGCCGTGTGATGCTCTTTGCTCACCTTTGACCCTGTCAGATCGACCTGGGCACGAGGCCCGAGGTGAGCAGGAAGTCGCCGCTGACTGCAGACGACTGGGCGCGACACCAGGATGCAGACGGGAGGATGAAGGATGTCCCAGACCTGAAACACGCCGTCTTCAAGGGGGTACGTACGTGTCTGTGGGTGTGTCCAGCTCTGAACCAATCAGCTGACATGATTCTTAGCAGCATCACTCATTTATTCAGTTTGGGGCTGTTTGATCTTCACTTTGGTTTTTATGCCTGAGTTTACTGTAAAGCACTCGTTGGTGTTTTGACCTGTGACGCTGATTGAAACGAGCAGAGGCCACGCCCTGACGCGTCTGTGTCGTCTGCAGGGTCTGTGCCACGCCCTCAGGAAGGAGGCCTGGAAGTTCCTGCTGGGGTATTATCCCTGGGAGAGCACGCACGAGGAGAGGAAGACCCTGCAGAGAGAGAAAACGTACACACACTCTCACACACACACACCTGATTACCCTGACTGGTGTGTATATCATGTTAACATGAGGTGTGTGTGTGTGTGTGTGTGTGTGTGTGTGTGTGTGTGTGTGTGTGTGTGTGTGTGTGTGTGTGTGTGTCAGTGATGAATACTTCAGGATGAAGCTGCAGTGGAAATCTGTGAGTGAGGAGCAGGAGAGGAGGAACTCCAGACTGAGAGACTACCGGAGTCTGATCGGTGAGCAGGACCTCGGCTCAGGCCTTGTTTGGTTATTTGGGCGGGGCTCCTGATGGAGAGCAGTCCAGTGTAGCGGGTGGATGAGGGTGGATGACGTCACATTTGAAGGTGTTTGTGATGTTTGATGTGCCAAAGAATGTCAATCAGAAGTATTGATGAGCGATTGATTATTGCTCTGATGCTGGAGATGATGTCAGCGTGGAGTCGGGTGCAGCAGGTGGGTGAGATCGTAACGCTGTCCCGGGATCAGATCTGAGGCGTTACCTGTGAAGTTAAAGGAGTCCAGGTTTTACATCTGAAATACTGCAGTACAGGGAGGGAACGCAGTACTTCAGTGAGGTACTCGAGTGAATGCTCAGTTACTGCCGCGGTGAGGTGGAGGGAGAGCTGCGGGAGTTGAGTGACGACCGCTTTGGTCTTCTGAGTTGGGTGGTGCAGCTTGCCGTGAGGGGGTAAAGGTCATGTGACGTATGTGTCTGCGCTCTCAGAGAAGGACGTGAACCGAACAGACCGAACAAACCGCTTCTACGAGGGCATCGACAACCCGGGCCTGGTCCTGCTGCACGACATCCTCATGACCTACTGCATGTACGACTTCGACCTGGGTGAGCGAACGCTTCGCCTCCGCAGGTACGGCGCCACTTCCCGTTTCCCGGTCGTGACAGGAAGCTCTCTGTGTTGCAGGTTACGTTCAGGGCATGAGCGACCTGCTGTCGCCCATCCTCTACGTCATGGAGAATGAGGTCGAGGCTTTCTGGTGCTTCGTGGCCTTCATGGACCAGATGGTGAGTCTGATCTTTGCTCTGAAGCTCGGACGTTAAACCGTGTGCTGATTTACCGCCGTGTGTCCTGCAGCACGAGAACTTTGAGGAGCAGATGCAGGGCATGAAGACTCAGCTGATCCAGCTCAGCTCGCTGCTCAGGCTGCTCGCCCTCGCCTTCTGGAACTACCTCGGTACGCCGCCTGCAGCTGTGCGTGTGTGTTTGCTGTGAATAACAGCGGCTCTGAATGACTCCGCCCCCTCTGTCTGTGTCTCAGAGTCTCAGGATTCAGGATACCTGTATTTCTGCTTCCGCTGGCTGCTCATCAGGTTCAAGAGGGAACTGAGCTTCGTGGACGTGCTGCGGCTCTGGGAGGTCGGTGTCCTCCTGCGGGGTCGGAGGTGCTGACGGGTGTCGTTCTTCCTGTGGTCTCACGTGTGGTTCCTCCTCAGGTGATGTGGACCGGGCTGCCCTGCGAGAACTTTCACCTGCTGGTGTGCTGCGCCATCCTGGACTCAGAGAAGCAGAAGATCATGGAGGAGAACTACGGCTTCAACGAGATCCTGAAGGTGAGCATCGCCCCAAAGCTGCCCGCAGATCTGTGCACACCTGAGATTGTTCACCGACCTGTGTGCGTTTCAGCACATCAACGAGCTCTCCATGAAGCTGGACATCGAGGAGATCCTGCAGAAAGCTGAGGGCATCTGTCTGCAGATCAGGAGCTGCAAGGTGAGTGCAGGGAGCGTCTTCTGTCGTGGTACGTCCATCTGACCCCTCACCCTGACCTGTCTGCTCCTCCTCAGGACCTCCCTCGCCCCGTCGCCACCATCTTGGGCTTTGATGTCGAGTCTCGCCGTGCAGGCTCGACCGATTGCGGCTCGGCGGCGACTTCCGGAGCGGCTCGGCGGGAGGTTGGCGTCTCCAACGGACACTCGAGAGAAAGCAGCTGCGAGCAGAGTGGCAGAGGGGCCTTTGTATCGTAGTGAAGAGTGGAGATGGACTGTGTGTGGGCGGGGCGAATCTATGGCCCCGCCTCACTGGAGGAGGGTGTGTGTGTAAAGAGATTATTGAGAATCTTATTTTTGTAATTTCTTGTATCGTGCGGCTCTAATCGGGCATTCCTCCGCTCTGAAGCCTCATTCATCCTGATGAAGAGGAGGCGGAGCCAACCAGTGACTGAGCAATCATTCACCTCTTGGCTCCGCCTCCTGAGTGTTACAGATATGTTAAAGATGGGGGTTAGGGCGGAGCAGTTGTCTGGCTGTAGTGTGAAGGAATGAGGCTTCAGATCCAGGAAGTTCTGCCAACAAGAGCCCTGATTGGCCATGCAGTGACAGAGGGAGGAGCTCTTTCTGTTGGATGATGGCGCTCGCATTATTCGCCGACAGGAGGTGCCTGTGTTCCTCTTCCTGTTGGCGCTCTGACGTTTTTCTCTGTACTGAGATCAGATTAAAGACTCCACGTCATCAGCTTCTGTCACCATGACGACGGCGAACAAACCAAAGAAATAAAGTTTGTTTCCTGCAGCGTGAAACCGTCTCAGCTGTGACATCTGGATCACACACACTCACACACACACACAGTTTCCTCTCTGGGTTGAAACACTGAATCTGGTTCATGTTGTGAGCGCAGACGACCTCCGCGTCCAGCATGGCTCCACCTGAGGAACACTAACGGGTGGTGCAGTAGAGCTCTTTGGGCTGCATCGCCTGCCTGATGTAACGAGGACACAGCTCAGTAACGCTGTAGCCTCACCCAGGCACCGATGCCACAGGTGGCTGGGTGGAGTCCTGAGTGGTCCAGGGCCTCCACCTCCCGTAGACTCAATGATGTAGCAGCACACAGCCCTGCGGCCTGTCTGGGTCTAAAATCGCCTGCTGCTTGTAGCGAGGTGAAGTGGTGCAATACACCCTTCGCTCTTTAACGTGACGCATGTTGAAACTACAGGGCGCTGAAGGCGGGCTACAAAAACTAAATCCTCTTCGATTTGTGGAGATGATATGAACGAGGCTGGCGTTGAGAGGAGGAGCTTCTGGGGTCGTATTCACCGACGTCAGCACAAACACTTCTTTTAATCCTGAAGCTCAGTTTGTCTGAAATCTGTGGTGTATGTGAGTCAAACACTCAGGATTTACCGAATACAATCAAACATCCTGCGCGTGTTGTGATCGCTGCTGCTGGGACGGTTCAGCATACGGGGACACTGAGTCCGACTGCACCATGTTCACCTCCACCCACACACGCTGAACTTATATCAGCAGCTGTAGGTCTGCTTCCACCTTAAAATACGTTAAGGACTGAGTGCCATCTCTCTCTCTTATTGACCCTGTGCACGAGAAAATGCTAACTTCCTGGTTTGAGACCGGATGTGGGGTTGTACATTTCCGGTAGCTTTACTTTGCAGTCAATCGCTACTGCTAAGATATCCTCCACAATCATGTCCAAAACTCGAAAACGGAAAGATGGCGTTAAGTTACAAAGAGCAGAAGGTGGGAACACTCACCGCTGCTGTGTCACAAAAAATCTAATGATCAGTTTTGACGTTTAAAGAGTTTAGATCGATCAGCTGTTTACATCACTCAACACAAGCAGAACTGCATCACTGCAGCAGAAGACACATCGTCCACATTCAGAAGCACATCTCTGTATAGTGACTGGTCTCATGATTTAAACAGGCAACTGTTCATCATTCAAACTACAGGTGAACAATAGTCAAACCAGATGTTTCCCTCATTATGTCGAGATCAGCTAGTCAAGTACACACCTACACAGCATGTTAACAAACCGTGAAAAAAGCCACACAAAAATGAATGATTGCTGGTAACGGTTTCTATACATTAGTATTTACGAAGGGTATGTTGTGACTTACCTTAAAAATCACAGCGGTCCCTCGCTATAACGCGGTTCACCTTTCACCTCGCTGTTTCGCAGATTTTTTTAGTGCAAGTTTGCATGCTTATTTTTACGTCACATTGTGTCCTGCGTCCTGATCGCTGCAGACGATCTCCTCCGTGACGTCTCTCCTGTACAGTACAGAATCGCTGCATCGATGCTAGCAGTGTGACTCTGAAGTGCAGTGCTGTATGTCCACGATGTCCACGAAACGTTTTGCACCGTCAAAAAATAAAATTGGCTACTTGATTTCACCTATCGCTGGTTATTTTTAGAACATAACACCCGCGATAAACGAGGGACAGCTGAGAAATATAACATTTGAATCCCTTTTCTCTTTTGCTCTGAGGCGCGGGGGAAAAATATCGACAAGTCGATGAACATCATTTACAGATATATTGGGTAAATGCCCGAGACATCTATAGAAATGTAAATCGCCGCTTGATTCATTCACTTGCTTAACGTGTTTTGGACCGTAAACAGGGCGCGAATAGGACACCGGAAACAAAGCTCCCCACAGGCGTTTCCGCACCGGAAGTAGCATATGCTAACGTGCACACAGTCAATAGGAGCGGACCTGTCAGTAACCATGGAGACCACAGTTGGACACAGCATCGCAGCTCGTCACAGGAGGCCAGATTATTTACGATGACGCTCGGCTTCGTCTGAATATCAGGCGCGGACGTTTTCGCTTTGTCACACGCTGAAGGAAAACACACCTGCAGGGCCGAGCTCCAATCAGAGAGCTGCGCCACTGCACAGTCAGAGTGGGAGTGGAGGTGGAGGCTGCTCTGCTTGCATCGATGTGAGGAAATGATTCGATTCATCTTCATAAATGTCACGCCTCCTCCCGTTTGCTCCAAATGTCACCTCAGCTGCTTTCATGTGACTGTCAGATATCTCCTGGCCTCCTCCTCCGCCTCCCCCTCCTTGCCTCCTTAGATTGGAGAAGTTTGGTGTTAAAGGCGAAGAGGAGGAGGAGGAAGATGAAGGTATCACCTGCAATCAGCTCATAAAGCCTCAGGAACAAAGCAGCCGCGGCTCCTCCCGATGCAGCTTTCATTTCCTGTGTGGCAGGAAATTGTCTCCGCACGCTGATAACCGCGGCTGCCATCATGGCTGTTTATCAGCCAACCATCAGCCGTCCATCACCTGCCCACCCACAGCTTTAATAGAGGACTCCGCTCCTCTGTGCCCACAGCTGATGAAACCTCAAACTGAAGTTTAAGATCTGAAACAACCAATCAGAGCACGGCGCCATTCCAGACTCAAAGCTCATTAGGCCGAGAGCTGCAGATGTTCACAGTCGAACCAGACCACCCTCTCTGATGTCTGGCAGTCGGGGGCGGGGCCACAGCAGGATGTACAGGTGGGAATCATGTGACCCAAGCTGGAATGACATCAGCTTCCACTGCTGCTGCTATGAGTAAGGTAGAGGTCAGAGGTGTCATCACCTGATGGGCTCCAGTCGCCACACGTGATCAGTTTGATTTGTGGTCACGTGACTTTCTGTGGGTGAAGGTCAGCTGTGTGACAGGATTTATGAACATAGGCAGGTATTTAGGTGTGTGAGAGCAGGAAACACGGCCTGACGCCCCTCACCTGTGGAGCCTTTCTTACTCTTTATGTCCTACCTGTCACATGACACTCGACATCAGCGGGAAATCACTCAGGTGGGGTGACCAGGTGTGTCAGGGTGTTACGAGTTCAAATATTGAGGGTGAGCACAAAGACAACAATTGGTCCAGGAGAGTTAAGATGATTTAATGAACACACGCGTGGGGAGATGAACACTGCACGCCGACAGCATCGACACACAAGCAGTTGTTTTTATTATTTATGACGCCCCCTCATGCGTCAAACGGATACAATACATGCATACGTTTCAAAACCACAAATGTTCTGTTGACGACTTTTGACACATTTAAAAGGACATCTTCTCCGTCTCGAGGCCAGGTGCTTCCTATTAATAACTCTCGCTTATCTCCTGGAGCAAACTGTCCCTTAGGCAGACACAATTTTACAGTCACAAGCTTTTGCAAACTATTATTTGAACTCTTACCCAAACATGAGTCTAACTACTGTTTGTGTGTATGTCTCGACCTCCAAATGCACTCGGCCTCACCCCGCCCGTTGACGCTTCTGACCTTTTACCAGACAGAAGCTCTCTGTCTCCTCTATTATCAGAAACAAGGTCCTGACTCTGAAAACAGTATTTCTTCTAACTCAGCAGTATCATGCATCATAAACAATATCATTCATTCACAATAAACCAGCAGCCTAATGTAATACAGTTTAACAAATGTAATCGTTTCACCTTCTAATTCAGGAGAATAATGCAAACTAAAACTACATAATAATTTCACAGTCATTAATCAGGGGCATAACGTGGCATTAGATAATATCACAATCTCACCGCTTTTAAACACGCAGGTGTGCGTGTGTGCGTGCTCGTTTAAACATCTTTGTGGGGACCAGTAATTGGGAGGACCAAATGGCGGTCCTCAGCTGTGGTTAGGTCATTGTTGGGGTCAGGCATTAGCTCCTATTGGTTAGAGTGAGACAGCAGGTAAAGTGTTACATCAGCTCAATGTCCTCAAGGAGATGTGAAAATGAGTGTGTGTGTGTGTGTGTTCAGGTGTGTCTCTGAGCTGCTATGTGTGCTCTAATGATGTCACTCTGCAGCCAAAGTCTCCGCCCACCTGGAGACTGCTGTGGGTGTCTGTGTGGGTGGAGCTTACCCCCCCTCCCCCTTCTGGGGGAGTATTTTTGAGGAGGCGGGTCGGCAGCGGCTCACAGCTCCATCAGCAGCAGCAGCATCCTCTTCGTCCTCCTGAGCGGCGGCAGAGCGACAGGCTGGAGTCCTGGTACTCGTACACTCACTGGTTCCCGATGGCGTCGGGCCACGTGATGAAGGACGATGGCGAGCCCATCCCCAGGATGCAACCGGCCATGATGATGTTCTCCAGCAAGTACTGGTCGCGGCGCGGGCTGTCGCTGGACTCGGCCATGTTTGACCAGCAGCATCAGCGGCAGCGGCACACTGGCGGACAGATGGTGAGGAGTCTTCATCCTCCTCCTTTTAGACTAACTGGGTACTTTTACTTGAGTACTGTAGCTGAGAGCAGCTTCAGGACTTTATTGATCGCTGATCAGGAGAAGATAATAAGAAACTCTTTATTTCTCAAATTCTGCTCCAAAAATTCAGAGTCAAACTAATCTATTTCTACTTTTAGTACTTTTTTACCTTAATTGGCTGATCACACAACCTTCTTGCTGAAGAGCCTCTGAGCCAGGCAGTAATCCCATCAGCTCAGAATATTCATCCAGGCAGCAGAAACAGATCAAACGATTTAAAAAGAACTGCCCAGAGCGATCAGATCAGTAACTGAAGATTCATCTCCACACTCTAATTCGACCCTCTGCTTTATGGAGGAACAAATGTGCCAAAAGAAATCTACAGGAACTAATGAATCTGGCATGAATTAATGTTACAGAGTTCTTTCTGTGATACTCGTTATTTACATTCACCTTAATTTATTTATTCCTTTTATTTCTGTTTTTATCTCTGCACCATTCTCTCTATTTACATCTTTTTCTAATGACAGGAAATCTGTCAAAGAAAAGCAGAAAAACAAATGCAAATACAATTTAAACCCTAGCATGAGACAGTCAGCCTAAAGTGATGTTTAATAATGTTTCTGGACTGTATTTAAGAAATATTTCTTCTTTTTCTCTGGGCCAACATGAGAAACCTGCAGTCAGGTTGATGGCTCTGCATCGTTTACGTCACACGTTAAATATTCCCTCCATGCAGCTTTGCAGGCAGCATTTTCCTGCCAGTCGGCTCGCAGGGATCGAAGTTCGTCCACGAAAAATAAAAACCGTCCACAATCCAGACACTGAAGAAGAGCGAAAGATAATGTCCAGGCTCAGCATGAGGTAAAGAGTAGACTCAGAGTACACACAGAGTACTCAGAGTTGTGTGTCCGTGCTCACTGTGGGGTCTTTGCCGTCAGAGTTCTGGGTAAGCAGCGTGTCGTGCGTGTCGTCGGTTGCTAGGCTATGGGCTGTTTGTCTGAGCATCCGTCGGCAGCTCCACATCTTTATTTCATGACACTAACAGCTGTCAGAGCAAGCTGCTTCACGCCGTCGCCACCGTGTGTTTGAACAGCAGCTCTGGGGAAATTTGTCGCCATCTGCATCAGATAACACTGCACGCCTTTATGAGGCCGGCCTATCAGAGGGAGCGATCATACTGATGGCGCTACTGAGACGAAGTCACCCAACCAGAAACAGAACTGTTCTTTAGTTTACGCAGCGGAAACAAAAGCAGGCAGGTAAAAAGGTTTAGGGTGGAGAAAAGGCTCCATCAGCTGATGAAGGTCAGGTGACCTGCAGACACACTTGAACAGTTTAAATTCATTCACAGCAGCAGAAGCACCTCAGCCTGACTCCTGGTCAAACACTGCCCCCTGCTGGTGTCTGAGCTAAATCTGCACAGGACACAGACGACTCACCCTCCTCTGTCACTCCGACCCTCTGCATGTTCCCTTCACTGCATCCATGAACCTCCTCTGAGCTCTTCTCCTCTTGCCTGCAGCTTCTCCCTTCACCTTTCCTCCTCTGCACAGGCTCAGACCATCTCAGCCTCTCTGAGTCTGAGCCGTTCCCCTGATGACAGGATTCTGTCCACACTGCTCACTTCCAACAAACATCTGAGCATCTCCACATCTCCAAACTCCTGACACTCTTTCTCCACCCACTCCACCCTGCCTGCACGCTCCTCTTGGACCTGGAGGTGCTGCTTCCTGTCCCGTTGGACTGAGGTCTGACTCACTATCACCCCCTCAGGTGCAGGGTGGCATTAAAATCCACAGTTGTAGCGTAGTGGGAGGGCCTAATGAGCAGGGGCGGATCTAGAAGGGTGGCATGGGGTGGCAAGTGCCACCCTAAAATGATCCCTTGCCACCCCAAGTGCCACCCCAGTTTTGCATATGACAGTGTTGTTTATTAAAATAAGATAGCATTAACAGTTTGAGCGTAGTTACAGTCAGCAGTGAATCTAAATGCTAAAACTGAATATATTGGATAGAGTTCCCCCCCTGCACCAGTAACAAATGGTTCAGCCCATAGCAGGACCGGCTTTTTTCTTGTTTTCAGCAGCAAGCGATGCTTATGATGGTGCCAGAGCACATTTTGAACAACACCATGGGAATTTCGGATTTTACACAGGTGGGTGGATGTTACACTGTGGAAATGGAAGGAAGGTGAGTGTTATTAACCCTCTGTGGTCCACGGACACGCTGCACCTCCAAATCACATGACTGATGTAAGCTGACACAGCAACAAGCTGCAGCCACGCTGAGTCTCTGTTTCAGCCACTTTGAAAGTTCGGACTTCAAAGTTTTTACATTTTAATTACAGGCCAGTAAATCCAGAGTTATGATCATATATATCAGCCACGCTTTTTCTAAATACTGTCGTCACGTTTGTGTGTGTGTGTTTCAAGCGTTTTGTAAGGACAGCGCGAAAACAGTAAAGAAAGGAAAAAAGCCACCTCTTTCCTATTGGTGGAAAAATGCACCATGTCGACCAATTAAAAAAAAAGAAGTCAACACGTGAGATTTGGTTGTTTAGGAAGAGGGAAAAGTTTGGGGAGTGACGGTAACGGCAGAGAGACAGAGAGAGAGAGGGAGAGAGCGAGAGAGAGAGAGAGAGAGAGAGAGGTTAGATGTGGGAGATTTGTGACATTTAGTGTGGAGTGTTTACTTAGTGTGTTGTGTTGTGTAGCTGTTCTGTTGTGTAGTCGTTTTGTTTAGTGTGTCAGTGAGGGCACTAATGAATGTCACAGAGGCACATTTGCAACGTAAACACTGTCACTAAGTAGAAAACCAGCGGAGTGATACACCTGCTGTTGTCAGGCCTGCAGGTTTATCCCTGCGCTCTTCTGTCTTTTGGTGGACAAACTTGTTTTTTAATGGCACACATCATTTGTGGGGCATCTTATTGCGACACCTGATTGTTCTTTCATTTTAGTTTTAGTAATATTTTTAAATTCTTATACAAAATGAAAAAAACGGTGTATTGGCTGCATTTTTAGATAAATAGTTGTTTATGTTTACAAAATGTACAATTTATATTTACTCAACATGTCTGTGGTTTTTTTACAGTAAAAATACTACTAGGATCTTAAGCTCTTTGTGTGATTTCAGATCAGTAACACTAATGCAATATGTCAGTGAAAAAACAACTAAAGTCAGTTGAGCTGAATTTAGTTGTTTTTTGCCTGTAAAAAGGCAATTACAAGAAAATGGAAGAAGATAGACCCACCATCACAGGACGAATGGATCAAAATTATAGATGAAATACAAACTATGGAACAATTGACCTACAGAATAAGGACTCAGGAAGATCAATACCATAAAAAGTAGGAGAAATGGACTGAGTACATAAACCCAACAGGATAAAGACCAACACATTGATAATGAGAAATGATCAAACTGTAGAAACAAGGAGATCCAACATGTTTGTTTTTGTTATCCTACCTGTTGTATTTATCTTGTTGTTGTTGTTGTTGTTGTTGTTGTCCCCCTACCCCCTGTATAATGTTTCAAGAAAAACAATAAAAAGAAAGTAAAATAAATAAAGTCAGTTGAGCTGAAAAGATACCAAACAAGGCAATGGGGGAAAAATAAAAAGAAACAATCTGAGGGTGAAATACAAACGTAAACTCAAAAGGAGTCACAAATGTCCGGTTGTATTTCAGACCTCAGAGGGTTAATCCAACAAATCATGAAAAATTAGGTTTACATGTTTGTTCATGACAGTGCAGATTTCTGACATTTTGTGTAATTTAAGCTGTAACAATGTGACTGTTTTCTAACAAAAACAGTGAAACTTAAGTTAGACTTGTGTTTGTAAATGAAGCGCCCCATGTTGTGTAGCTTTCTGGATTTTATACTTATTGGGCTACATGTTTATTTATTATCCAGGCTGTACAGTACATAGCATCAAAACTCACATGTTTTATGTAACTAAAGTGTGTAATCATGTGGGCTACAGACAATAATTAAGTTAGAGACTATTTTTAGATTAAAAATGTGTATACTAACTGCATTTGAATCATTTAACCATATGTAACCACCTGCATGAGTGTTGGGGGGGGGGGGCTTTGATTTTGCCACCCATTTGATTTCTTTGCCACCCTAAGAAAATTTCTCTAGATCCGCCCCTGCTAATGAGACCTCCATCGCAGAGTCAGAGACCTGATTGGTTGATGCTTCTAAACATCTCTTTTGGCTCTCGGCGAAGGCGGTCGCACTTTTCTCCTCTCCCTTAGCTTCCCTGCTTAGCCTCTTGTGTCCTTGTCTTGTGTCGTGTTTTTTTTTTGTATTTTCCCTGGAACATTCTCTCACAGTCTGTTCTCTAAAACCTAAAAGAGGAATTATGGATTTGATCAACTGGTCTCTGAATGCAATCGACACCCCTTTCTCAATGAGAAGTCTGGGCTCGGGTGAGCCTGACTGCTGAAGATATCTACCTATTTGGAACCATGATAACAGGGTTCTTGCTGATCGGAGCTGGCTTGGCCCTGACTTATCGAAGAATTAAGGAAGCGGAACCGGCTGTTCAAACCCCCACAAGGCTGCCCACTGGGATTGAAATGATGGGACGAGGCGTGAGTTTCTCAAAATGGGCTCATTGAGTCAGCACGGAGAAGATCTTGGAGAACGCACGGCTGCTGTGAATACTCAGAACAAGACCTCTGATTGAAAAACTGGATTACATCTGGAGGGGCTAGCTCGAATAACACCTTTGAGCGCAAATTGGATCACATCTTGGGGAAGTGCACTGCAGTCGTGAGTTCTCAGAACCTGCTCTTTGAGCAAAAGAATGACAACATCACGAAGCGTAAGTAACATCATAGAAAGCTCACGGCTTTCCAACGGGAGATTGAGAGACCAGTGTTGGACTGTTAGAACAGCTTTGAAATTCATATGAGTTGTTCGCACTAAAGTAAAAACCATCATCACTTCATGCGGATACCCCTTCGGCACCAGCTGCGGCCTCAAGGCTGGAGCTGAACAAAACACCCTGATAACGACTGTGTTTAGACTGTTCCTTCCCGTTCCATGCAAGGCCACCTGGGTTGGCTGGAAGACTGTTTACTTAGCCTGATAGGGCGGAGGACACTGTCTCAGCTGAACTATGGACACGCACACACATACACATACACTGATGAATGAATGAATGAATGAATGAATGAATGAATGAATGAATGAAAGGCTTTATTGGCCACATGCAGGTTGCCCCGCAGTGGAATGGGACCCCCCCCCCGACCTTACACACACAACACAGACATTACATGGGGATACAGGTCAAAGATCGGCAGCATTACAGAAAAACACTGAAAAAGTACACTACAATGGGAAAGTACAAGAGGAAAAAGAGACCTCTACTCATGCTGGGCTCCTGGGAGGACAGCATGAGAACAGGAAACAAAAAACCTCCTCTGCACAGAAAGCACATAAATGTCCACAGCACAACATTATGGAGCACGTGACAAGCCACAGGGTCGGGTGGGGGGTGAGGAGTAATCCGAAGCAAACACAGCAGCCATCCTGCACAGCGGTACCATTCCAGCGCGGGCTCAGACCCGCCGTCTTCCCCCACAGGAAACAAGCATCAAAGGCGTTTGGAAAGGGAGGGGGATGAGTGCGTGCATATCAGTGTAAGTGTAAGTGTATGTGTGTGCGTGTCCAGAGTTCAGCTGAGACAGTGTCCTTCGCCCTATCAGGCTAAGTAAACAGTCTGCCAGCCAACCCAGGTGGCCTTGCATGGAATGGGAAGAATAGTCAACACACAGTCGTTATCTGGGAGTTTTTGTTCAGCTCCAGCCTTGGACACGCAGCTGGCGCCGTGGTGTCCGCATGTTGATGTTGTTGATTTTTCTTTTATGCGAGCAGCTCAGGAGAATTTCAAAGCAGTTCTTTAACACTCCAACACTGGTCTCTCAATCTCCCGTTGGAGAACCGCGAGCCTCCCCATGATGGTATCAAACTTCCGTGGTGTTGTCATTCTTTTGATTCTGAGACCCCACAACTGCAGTGAGCCGTTCTGCGATGTGATCCAACTTTCCCTCAAGGGTCTCATTTTGAGCAGGCCTCTCTCTGATGTATCCCAATATACGCTCAATGGTGTTATTTTGAGTCTTCACGGCAGCTGTAAGCGTCTCCAAGGTGTTAACCATGCTGCGTTCGTTGTGAGAGGTCGCGCCTCGTCCCATCGTTTCAATCCCAGCAGGCAGCCTTGTGGGGGTTTGAACAGCCGGTTCCGCTTTCTTAATTCTCCGATAAGCCAGGTCCAAGCCAGCTCCGATCAGCAAGAACCTTATTATCATGGTTCCGAATAGGTAGATATCTTCAGCGTCCTCGATCGACAGTCCCGCCAGGCACATGATCCTCCAATTCTGCCACCCGTCCATCGTGTACCCGGCAGGGAAAGTCCCTCCAGGGCACTCGGGCTCTCCCGAGCCCAAACTTCTCGTTGAGAAAAGGGTGTCAATAGCATTCAGAGACCAGTTGATCAAATCCATAATTCTCTTTTAGGTTTTAGAGAACGACAGTGAGAGACTGTTTGAGGGAAAGTAATACACACGAGACAGGACAAGGACACAAGAGGCTAAGCAGGGAAGATAAGGGGAAGGAGGAGAGGAGAAAAGTGCGACCGCCTTCGCCAAGAGCCAAGAGATAAGCACGCACTCATCCCCCTCCCTTTCCAAACGCCTTCGATGCTTGTTTCCTGCGGGGGAACACGGCGGGTCTGTGTGCCGCGCTGGAATGGTACCGCTGTGCAGGGCGGCTGCTGTGTTCGCTTCGGATCACTCCTCACCCCCCACCCGACCCTGTGGCTTGTCATGTCTTTCACAAAGTTGTGCTGTGGACATTTATGTGCTTTTTGTGCAGAGGAGGTTTTTTGTTTCCTGTTCTCGTGCTGTCCTACCATGGAAGCACAGCATGAGTAGAGGTCTCTTTTTTTCCTCTTGTACTTTCCCATCGTAGTGTATATTTCAGTGTTTTTCTGTAACGCTACCGATCTCCGACCTGTATCCCCATGTGATGTCTGTGTTGTGTGTGTAAGGTCGGGGGGGGGGGTCCCATTTCACTGCAGGGCAACCTGCATGTGGCGAATAAAGCTTTGATTGATTGATTGAAACGCTTCATTTTGTCACAATAACCTCACGTTCTTTGTCATGTTTGTGTTGTTGCTGTCAGTCGAGGCGTCCGTCCTTCTGTCCCATCAACGAGAAGCCGGACAAAGAGGGCACAGAGGATTCTGGGAAAACGGCAGTGGTGTTTTCTCTGAAGAACGAGGTCGGCTGTCTGGTCAAAGCTCTCAGACTGTTTCAGGTCAGGAAGCCCTCAAAAACAGATCACGCCTGAACCTCTGCCCCACCTCCATCTTCACCCTCTGTCCTCGCGTCCTCCTGCAGGAGAAGCACGTGAACCTGAACCACATCGAGTCTCGGATGTCGAAGCGAGTTCCTAACGAGGTGGAGATCTTTGCAGACTGCAGCTGCAGCAAGAAAGAGTTCAACGAGCTGCTGGAGCATCTCAAAGACCACGTCAACATTGTGTCCTTCAATACGCCAGCACATGTGTGGTGTGCCGAAGCAGGTATGAGCGCGCTCAGACGCACACCTGGATTTCTGGAGGCTTTCTGCTTTTGTCTTTACAGCTACTGCTTTAGTTTTAGTCGACTAAATGTGATGCGATTACAGCAGACGTAATCTGAAGTTGATTCAGTGACTCAAATCTAAAATGTAAAATTTGTGTTTTGAGCGGTGAGTGATTCTCCACGATGTTTACAAAGACCGCGTCTCTTCTTCTCTCCCTCTTCTGTTGCGTTTTCATGGGAGTGGGCTGAACCGCCCCTCCCTCGCTGTTTATCAGGAGCAGATCAAACGCTGCACAATGAGGTCACTTCCGATTGGATCACTTCACACTCGCCCCACCTTTTCTGTAGTACCTGATTAGTTCTGATTGGATCTCTTCATCTTGTTTTGACTAAAGTGGCCAGTTTCTAGCCACGTGCATAAAACGGCAAAGGTGGAGGAGAAGAGAAGTCGTAGGTGTTCACGTGCCGTGGAGCGACATTTAAATGACCACGCCTGTTTTACCGCTGGAGGAGGCGTCCCCTTCACCAACGAAACAAAAGCAGGAAGGAAAGAGACTATGTCATCGACATCTAAGCAAAATCATATTGTCTTCCTCCGCAGCTCAAGTTCATCTCCTGAGCTGAAGTCAGGGAGCTAATACATGAAAACATGCATAAACTCGCTCGTTTATTCCTGATATTGTCACATTTTGCCAGTTAGTGTCCTAAAAAAAAAAAATCACACTTTTCCCCTGATAAACAGTTTTGACATTTTCACATTGTAAAAGAGCAGCTAACACAGGCTAACAGAGGCTAACAAAGCAGCCAACACAAGCTAAATCAATATCAATATCAAAAACTAACAGAGCCTAAGAGCAGCTTAAATAGCAGCGCTTACCGACAGTAAAGTTCAGGATATCCTCAACAGCTCAGCTCAGTATCGCCGTCATCAGTCAGAAGTGAGCCTGTTTAATCGACTTGTATCAGATTCCTTTAACAAGTCAAGACTAGGGATGGGTATTGTTTAGGTTTTATCCGATACCGGTGCAAAACCGGTACTTTTGAAACGGTGCCGGTGCTTAAACGGTGCTCAAACCGGTGCTTAAAGAATGGAGAACACAAAATTGGTCCAAAAACCTCTCATGTTCAGCTGTTTTTTTGTAAAAAGATAACAATGTTAGCCTTTTCTGCTGCTATAGGGCATATATGGCATCACTCTTGGCTGGAAGCAGTGCTTAAACAATGGAAAAAAAACACAAATTTTGTCCAAAAACCTCTCATGTTTAACTGTTTTCCACTTTTTCTTTGGTCATTTTAGCCTTTTTGGCCAGGGTGAAGGGAGTATCTGCCATCAAACAAGAAGACAGCCGCATGTAGCTATGATGATGTTTGCTAGTTCACCTCACATGCATTAATGTAATAACGTGGTTAGCCTACTCAACGTAAATTATACACGAACAACATTAAGCTACTCACGCAGAGAAGAACGGCTGCTGCTGCCATCATCATCCTCATCATTTCTGCTACACTGGCAGGGCTAGGGGCCAGGACTCTCCTCTTCGGGTTTTTGGGGGATGTTTCTAACTCCGGTCCGATAACAGGCACCACACCCGCCGTAGATGTGCACGGTGTGAGGTCTCGCAGCAAGCTATCAAATACGGCGCATTTTTCGGCTTTTAAAAAAAATGCTATGCGTCGCCAGGTGTTTCATCAGATTCGAGGAGTTACCTCCTTTGCACAGTATCACAGTATCAGCTTAAAGCACTTGTTGCAGGCTGCTGAGTTTGCATCTTTTGCTGTGAAGTACAGCCAGACTTCTGACCGCTTTGCCTTGGGCATTTTTAATCTGTAGCTCTGCTCTAAAAGAACGTACATACCTGGGCCCGCCTACTATCCTTGGAAACGTAAAATGATTGGCTAGAATCTAAAGTGTATCACAGCTCAGGAAAAAAAAAGCACCGAAATAAAGCACCGAAATGTGCGCTGCTTTTCGGTCTGGTTACTACCGTTTATGTCAGAACCGGTGCCATCATGGCACCGGATACCGGTACCCATCCCTAGTCAAGACTAAATGAAGGCGAAGCTTCTCACCAAGCATTGACCTCTGAGGTAAACAGTGGACTGATACAGGAAAAGCTGGCCAGATCCTGTCGGGAATGACTCACTACAGATGGATGTTGGCCAGAGTTTTTGAGGAAACTCAGGGGTAAAACTTAAAAACAAAAACAATATTGCAAAGTATGTATCCATGTTTTATTTCCTGATTTATTGCTAATTGTCGATATTATTCAAATAGTGAATAAAAAATGTTTTGATACACAAACAGTCTCAGAACACGCTGGCCACCGTTGACAGTACGGTCTAAATGTAATATTTTGTCTTTGCTGACTAAAGGATTCGCTTGGTGTGAAATGCACTTCACACACGTACACACGCACAGTTGTTTGTCGCCAGATGCCACGTTTATTTTTAGTTTTCATTTGTTATGACCGTCCATGGTCTCAGCTGATTCCCAGCTTCCCCTCCGCTCCTCTCCCGTCTCACTAAAAAAGGGGAAGGAAACCATCATCAGTCCAAACGCCATCAGCTGTTCTCACCTGCGTCTCCAGCACCGCCCCGTTGAGCTCACTGCACCACTCCTCCCTTGCAGCCGCGCCCGGGACCACACCTCCGCCACACTTGGGTTATATACCCAAGAAAATAGAACTCAGCTGACTCAGTCTGCAATCGACTGACATACACACTGTAAAATGAAAAGCTATCATACAGAATGTAAAGGTTTGACAGGCCGCAGTGTTTAAGCGTTGTGAGACTTCTCTGTGTTCTTCTCAGATGAAGACGAGGTTCCCTGGTTTCCCATGAAGATCTCCGAGTTGGATCAGTGCTCTCACAGAGTGCTGATGTACGGGTCCGAGCTGGACGCCGACCATCCCGTGAGTCGTTTCAGTTCAACTTTATTTATAAAGAACAGCTCACAGACGCCTGCAGCGTGAGTTCATCTTGCATTCGAGACAAAGAGGGGGGCAGATTGCAGTGTTTAGGGCCTTTGTGTGCAGGTCAGGGTGTTAAGTTTCTCCTTCGGGCCTTCAGGCTCATCTCTGAGTTCACCTCTGGACCTCCTACAGCTGTTTTCATTCAAGAGGAAAACTTTAACTGAGTCTGCAGCTGTCCAGCCTGTAGGTGGCATAGATCAGGAAGTGAGACCTGCAGAGTGAGTGCCTCCCCACAGGTTGAGGTGCTGAGTTCAATGTGCTGCTCATCTGCCCCCTCACGTGGAGGAGGCGGGGCTTTTTACACACACCTGCCCGCTCTTCGATCCACACGAAATAAATTCGTCTTTGGGGCTTTGACACACTGGAGGAGGTCCAGCTAACGTGTCAGATGTCAGCCTTTCTTGGTGGGACGTACGAGTGGCAGCAACGCTGCGAGCAGCCCATAGGTGCACGCAGAGGTGGGCTGCGAGCAGCCCATAGGTGCACGCAGAGGTGGGCTGCGAGCAGCCCATAGGTGCACGCAGAGGTGGCAGAAAGCTGGGCATGATGGGATATCTGTACTCTGACTGTGTGTCCTCTTCCTTCCTGTCAGGGGTTTAAAGATAATGTTTATCGCCAGCGCAGGAAGTACTTTGTGGAAGTGGCCATGAATTATAAGTTGTAAGTATGTTCGTCCGTTCGTCGTGTTTTCTCGTGTTTCACCTCTCAGGTGTTTCACGTCTCACGTGCCCCTCCCCCCACAGCGGGCAGCCCATCCCTCGTATCGAGTACACGGAGGAGGAGGTGAAGACGTGGGGCGTGGTGTTCAGAGAGCTGACCAAACTGTACCCGACTCACGCCTGCAAAGAGTACCTGAAGAACCTGCCGCTGCTCACTAAGCACTGTGGCTATAGAGAGGACAACATCCCGCAGCTGGAGGACGTCTCACTGTTCCTCAGAGGTACGTCTCTCTGAACACGTTCACCTGAGTCCAGGTGAGCGGCTTACCTGGACTCAGGTGACCCATGAGTCATATTACAGATTCCAGAAGTTCTGCTGAAACATGAAGCGCTGTTGGTGGCTGCCCCGCCTCTTTGATGACATAATCCCTCCGCGGTGACGTTTTTTGATGGATGAGAACAGGCCAGAGCTGAACAGGGTGATGACCTCACTTCCTGTGTGGCGTCCTGTGTGTTTCAGAGCGCTCTGGCTTCACCGTTCGCCCGGTGGCAGGTTATCTGTCTCCCAGAGACTTCCTGGCTGGTTTAGCCTACAGAGTCTTCAACTGCACTCAGTACATCCGGCACAGCACCGACCCGCTCTACACCCCCGAGCCGTGAGTACCTCCACCTTTCATCCATCTCTAGTTTGATGAGTTTGATGATCTCCAGCTCAGCATCACGCAGACAAAGAGGGGAAATCCACTCTGTGTATTCAGTAGTTGTAGTGATCCATCTTTCCTCCTCCTCCTCTCAGAGATACGTGTCACGAGCTGCTGGGTCACGTCCCCCTACTGGCTGATCCAAAGTTTGCCCAGTTCTCTCAGGAGATCGGTCTGGCCTCCCTGGGAGCGTCTGACGAGGACGTTCAGAAACTCGCCACAGTGAGTTTCATCATCATGGTAACGCTGCAGAGGTTCGAATCCAGCTGTGGGAGGTTTACGGAAGACTTAGGATAAAAGAAATGGAAATAAGCCAGTAAAATAATAAATAAATCTCTCTTTAAGAGTAATGGTACTAAAAATAGCAGCTGTATGAGATTAAATATTTTACACCCTATTACACGTTAATTATATTAATTTAGAAAATTATTTTTTCATGCTTTGTTTGAGAACGATGAGTCCTATTCTCACCTTATTTAATGATGAAGTGTCACCTGATGGTGGCGCTAGAAGAACATGTTTCATCACCAACATGTTTTAACTTTACAGCATCACTTTAAAGTGGATCTGTTCTGTTAGAGTAACAGAGTAAAAGTACTCAGTTACTTTGAAGCCCTGTAACTCAGTACAAAACAGAATCAAAGCAAAGACATGCGCTCTAAAGACTCAGTTTCACACAGTTTTTATAGTCATACATCTCCATGACATCACAGAGATGGGGCAGAAGCCCCACCCAGCTGCTGCTCAGAGCTTCTGTTTGTGAGGGTTAGCGTGGTTACACCCCCTGTGGTGAAAAATGATATTACATGAAAGCACAGGCCATCTGAACAGCTGATGTCTCTAACACAGAGGTTTGGACATGATGCCATAGAAACCAGTTTTTAAAGAGACCAATCAGTGATGGAGCCTCGTGTGTTTCAGTGTTATTTCTTCACCATCGAGTTCGGACTGTGCAAACAGGACGGTCAGCTGAGAGCTTATGGAGCCGGTTTACTGTCGTCTATTGGAGAGTTGAGGGTAACACACACAATGCACACACGCGCACGCACACACAGACGCACACAGGCACGCACGCACGGTGGAAGTGATGTTTGTCTGCTGATGTTTTTCCCAGCATGCCCTGTCTGAAAAGGCATGTGTAAAGATGTTTGACCCGAAGACGACCTGCAACCAGGAGTGTCTCATCACCACCTTCCAAGAGGTTTACTTCGTGTCGGAGAGCTTCGAGGAGGCCAAGGAGAAGATGAGGTAAGCAGCGAGTAGTCCCTGAACGCATCGTGAGTGTTTTAAAGTCTGAACAGGAACTAAACTCCTGCCTGGACCGAGCCCGCCGTAACTTCCTGTGCGTGCTTCCTTTCCCGCAGAGAGTTTGCAAAGACGATAAAGCGCCCGTTCTCGGTGTACTACAACCCGTACACTCAGAGCGTCGACCTGCTCAAAGACACCCGCAGCATCGAGGACGTGGTGCAGGACCTGCGCAGCGACCTCACCACTGTGTGCGACGCCCTGGGGAAGATGAACACCTACATGGGCATCTGAAGCTGGGGACGCACCACCAAGCTTCTGCAGAACATCAGCCGCCATCACGCGTCCATCTACGCCTCTGAGTCCAATGTAGCAACCACAGGAAGTTATTAGCTATCATACCGGCTCATGGTCTATATCACAGCGCCACGAATCCATCAATGACGACTTACTGACCAGGTCAAAGGTCACCGAGACCATGCCCAAGCATCTGCAGGTGTTTCCTCATGAAGGCAGATCCAGGACGAGGAACGCTCCCTGTAAGGCTCCCCACGCCGATCCAAAGCTGCGTTCACACGAACCACAGAGCAAAGTTTCACCTCGCTGTGTGCAGCATTCACGTCCCCGTGTCGCTCCGTTTGACTGCCTGCAAAGAGTCAAAGGTCTGTTTTTGACACTTTCAAGCCGTCTACGTTCGTCTGAATCCCGTCTCTTTCGCTGCATTTCGGGCTGAACTGCTGCAAAGCATGGCGGCGGTTAGCTCAGTACGATCAGCTCATCAGAGCAAGATGTCGTGAGTAAGAAGGATGTCCAATAAGACCCTCGCACATTGACTCACCTCTTTCAAAACCCCCTTCAGCCAACCGCCATCCATCGTAGAAATGAACTTTTGGTAAATTTTTGCCTCGACGACTTGTTTCTCCTTTACTTTGGCGCCAAACTGCACAGGCAACCATGGCACTCTCTCAGCTGTGTGATGGATCCACAGTTTGGCTCAAAGTGAACAAGAAGCGAAATCGTGCGACTCCCACCTCATTCGCGCTGCGATTCCTCTGGCGTCCGTCTGAGCTCTCGCCATACTTCCTGCCAGCAGGATCGGGTGAATACATTGTTTATTGGATCGAAACGCATTCGCCTCTCTTCGTGTTGTCTCGTTTTCAATGTCACAGCGTGAAAGCTTCCCTTCGTGCTTGGTGTGAACGCTCCGTCTGAAGGTCCTCCCCTCTGATGAGCTTTGAGGTCACGTGACTATAGAGCATCAGTGAGTCATGTGATCTGACTGAGGGTTTGTGTGATTTGTGGACTGAACAGGCGGCGCTCTCAGCTGATTGGCTCTGGCTGACTGAACTTCCTGTGCTGCTGTGTTGCTTCTGTACACGCCTGTAAATGATGAACCATTAAAGCTCCCGAGTGTCGCAGGTCTCTGTGTCTTCATTTTTACCTGCAGTGAGAGCGTCGTGCCTGCACGAGCAGAGGGCGTCCGACGGGTGGGGCTACCTGTGGTTTTAGTCCAAGGTTACAGTCTGCTGAAGTCCTCTGACACTCACCCCCACCATGGTACAAACTCAGTGTGTCCTCCAGATGTTTGTGGGTGGGGAACAGCTGGGGGCTTTAGGGTGTTAGAGAGATGTTTGACTTTTAACCGAGACTCAAAGTCATTCCATCGGAGTTGGCTTTTCAGTGAGTTTGTGTCGGTGGGACGTGATCCTGTTTCCAGGCTTCATGGCCCCATGCCCAGCTTTAGGCCAGGTTTGAATCTGCTGCTCGTAGAAAGGAGAAATGCCCTCTCTTTTTTAACCATGTTCAGACAGAGTGCAGGACGAAGGAGATGAGATGTGGAAGCACTTCAACTTTGTTACTGGGAACTTATGAAGAAGAGACTAAACATGAAACTAAGGTTAGACAGCAGGAATATGAGGAACAGCACAACAAAGGATGCAGACAAACAAAGGGTTTAAATTCACAAGAGCGAATGGGCAAAGTGGAGACACCTGGGGAACACAGGTGAACTGAATCTGACTAATGAAGCAGAACTGCACACGACACAAAGAAGTATCAAAATAAAACAGGAACTAACTGAACAGGTGACACTTCAATACCAACAGAAAGGTAAACCAACACGGGGACAAGACTGACGACTAAACACAGATAAGACATGAAGTAAATGTACACAACCTACAACTAAACACTGGGTGATGGTTACACTGAGAAAGAAAGCACATGATGACAAGCCTCAGAGTTGATAATAAAGGGGAGATGCTCACATAGAGTAGGTGCTACGACCTGAAAGGTGAGTACGAGGTACGACCTGTAATGAGTGACCTGAAGAGCTGAGACGGCGAGGACATGTCTGCAAAATACGGCGGTGCGCGATGGTGCACAGCGCCAAAAGTTAAGGCCGAGTTTTTAAAAGTGATGAAGAGCAAGCAAAACGTGCGACCTCCTACAGCAGCAGCATTTCAAACTGGATTTAAAGACGTAGCCTGGAACACATCCAGCTGAAACTCATCAGAACCAACATAATAAAACTTTTACTGTCAGTGACGTGGCTAAAAGAACCTGACACAGGTGTTTACTTCCTGATCTGTTAGATCCTCTGATGAGCCCAGAAAAAAGTCCCTCCGTGGCTCTTCGGACTAATAATTCCTACTTAGTGATTTTCCTTCTTTTACCGGGTCGCCTCCTTTCAGCTTCTGCATGCAGTAGCGGTTTTAGATACGGGCGACACGGGCGGTTGCCCGGGGCGGCATCACGGGCATCGGCAAAAAAAAAAAAAAAAAATTGCTCGTACTCATGCTGCCCCGACGTCAGCCAGCACATACTGGGAACGGCAGAGGCACCGATCGGTTTTCTATCGCCCATTTGCTGGGAGTAAGGGCGCCCTCCGTTTGCGAGGTGCGCCTGCTGCTGGCGGCACAGGGAGGAGAGGGCGGGGCGGCGGGGATTCTCTGGTGGCTGGAGCAGCGTCTAATAACCAACTCGCAAAATAAAACAAAATAAAAACAAACCAACAAACACGAAAACACCAGACATCATGATACAGACTTATAATCTGCGCCGATGTTTTTTTGAAATTCTATACGTGAAAAGTGAGCGCGAGAGCCCTCGGTGCGCGTGCTCGCTGCTGAAGTCAAAGTAAACTTTATTGTCATCTCCGCTACAGACAGTCCAGCATATAGAGACGAGACGACGAGGCTCCAGTTACAGCAGTGCAAGTAAACAAACAATATATATAAGAGGAGTAAGAGAATAAATACACACTTTAGGACTCGGAGTAAAGGATCAATAACAATTTAAAATTTATAATTTACAGTTTGATGATTTAAAGTCTCACACACAACCCGTCGAAAGGGGAGGGGCCGGCTGCTTCCAAATAGAGCACATTTCATTCATAATGATGTAAATCCAAGCCCATCATGGATTCATGATTTGAATCCTGGGTTGTGTGAAATCTCAGAAATGCACCTTAGACAAAGTGAGTCTGTGAACTAAGGTGTAGGTCTGTTAGGTTATGTTGTGGTGATCCTCGGGTTGGGGGATTTGTGTTCATACTGGAGTGCAAAATTAAAACCAAGATGGACAAGAACAGTTCAAAGCCATCAGGTGCTCAGTTTAGAAAAAAGAGAAAAGAAGAGGAGGAGAAACGAGCAAAAGATGCAGGTAAGCAGATGTGTGATTGGATAATGGCAGGTCATCCTGAAACAATCACAATCAGAATACTTTATTAATCCCTAAGGAAATTATGTGGGTTACAGTTGCTCCAAGAAGAAATGGTAAAAATAGCAACAGTAACAGACTAAACTCCAAACAATACATTATGTTACAGATTTGAATAGTAATGAGTCAGTGTCAGTTGTTGATTTGTCCTGTTCTCATTGTATGACGGATTATGATGGCTGTTTGGTAGCTGTTTGCATACTATGCATACTCTCTCTCTTCATATGTGTGTGTGTGTACAACAGCTTTATGTTAATGTACAATCCTTAATATGTTTTGTCTGTGTGTGGGGGGGGGGGGGGCGCCAGAGGGAGTGTTCGCCCAGGGCGCCAAACAGGCTAGGACCGCCACTGTCCGCAGCGTCATGGTTTAAACTGGGACGTTTCCTTTAAACCCTTTCACCTCTTCCACACGGTTTGGTCTCATGAAAGAGGTGAAAGGGTTTTAAAGAGGTAGATGTGACTCATAAACACTTAAAAGTAAAGAGACAACCCTCTGAAGGGTCATTAACAAATAACAGAAACTAAAGACATGTTTTTGTTGGTAAAATAAAGAATTCAGGTGGTTGACTTTTAGTTTCAGTGGACTGTGACGGCAGACTGAAACATTCACGATGTGTCACAGTCAGGCTACGGCACAGAAACACCTCCGGGCAGTTATTTGGGTTCATGTTTGAGCCCCAATCTTTATTTTAGCTTGCAGTCTCATCCTGCACGTCTCCATCGTGTAAACATGTGCATATACGCTGACCCACAGGCACAATGTGCTCCTCAGCTTCCTGACACTCTGCTGCCGTCACGCTGTGGCTTTTCCTCGTTATTGAAAGCAATACTCGACTGTGAGCTTCTTCAACTGTGAGATGAGCGGCACGTGCTGTAGAGTCATCCAGCCCGCTGCACCTCCTACAAAACACCAGTCAGTGAAATCAGAACTAGTTTATTTTAAGGAAATTATTTCTTTACTCTCTCATAAACACGGGCCAGTAACAAGGAGGCTGAAGAGCGTGCAGGAAGCTGTTTCTGGTCCGCAGGAAAAAACAAACGTGGAAGAGTTGGCTGGATTAGCTGCAGTGATGATGTGAGGTTACAGCCCTGTGCAATAAAGAGCATTTATGTTGTATCACAATAAGAGCTGATCACTTAGTTTCACTAACCTGTCGGCGCTACAGCAGCCGTTTGTCCTGAAACAACCGTAATCTCCACATTTGGACTTTTTTCTTAAAAAGATCAACAATATTTTTTTTCTTCAGCACTGGCTTAATACCAAAACCTGCAGTTCCTCTGACGTCCAGCAGAGGAAGCAGTGAAGCCAGATAACACACACCAATGAGTTAAACTGCAGGAATGTCTTAAAGACATAAAGACCTGGATGGCCGCTAACTTTCTGCTTCTTAATTCAGATCAAACTGAGGTTATTGTACTCGGCCCTGAAAAGCTTAGAAATATGGTATCTAAGCAGATTCATACTCTGGATGGCATTACCTTGGCCTCCAGTAACACTGTGAGGAACCTTGGAGTCATGTTTGACCAGGACATGTCCTTCAACGCACATATTAAACAAATATGTAAGACTGCTTTCTTCCATTTGTGCAACATCTCTAAAGTTAGAAATATCCTGTCTCAGAGTGACGCTGAAAAACTAGTTCATGCATTTATTACTTCCAGGCTGGACGACTGTAATTCATTATTATGAGGAAGTCCTAAAAACTCCCTGAAAAGCCTTCAGTCAGGAGGCAGAGCCTTGAGTTTTCAGGCCCCTCTTCTGTGGAACCAGCTTCCAGTTTGGATTCAGGAGACAGACACTATCTCTACTTTCAAGATTAGGCTTCAAACTTTCCTTTTTGCTAAAGCATATAGTTAGGGCTGGACCAGGTGACCCTGAATCCTCCCTTAGTTATGCTGCAATAGACGTAGGCTGCCAGGGGATTCCCATGATGCACTGGGTGTTTCTTCTTCAGTCACCTTTCTCACTCACTATGTATTAATAGACCTCTCTGCATTGAATCATATCTGTTATTAATCTCTGCCTCTCTTCCACAGCATGTCTTTATCCTGTCTTCCTTCTCTCACCCCAACCAATCACAGCAGATGGCCCCGCCCCTCCCTGAGCCTGGTTCTGCTGGAGGTTTCTTCCTGTTAAAAGGGAGTTTTTCCTTCCCACTGTCGCCAAAGTGCTTGTTCATAGGGGGTCATATGATTGTTGGGTTTTCTCTGTATGTGTTATTGTGGGGTCTGGTTACAATATAAAGCACCTCGAGGTGACTGATGTTGTGATTTGGTGCTGTATAAATAAAGTTGAATGAAGTCAGCACTCATAGACTCCTGTGTTAAGATCAACATGTTTACAGTCTGATACACAAACTGTTTGGTCTCTGTAGCTGATTGTTTGCATTGTTAGGGGCGTGGCCTCTTTGACTGACAGGTGGATGGTGACACAGGTGGCTGTAGCTGCTTGGCTGAGCTCTGCACCGCGTTTGTGCTGTTGGAGCCTTTTGGAGTATTTGTAATGACATCGTGTGACCAATAACATGGCTGCTGCGAGGTCGCTGACCGTCCAGGAAGGCGGAGCGAGAGTTTGATGGGTGTAATTCAAGAACTCAGTTTACAAAGACTGTCAGTGACACTCAGTCAGCATGTGTGTTTTTCAAAAGTTTATTTTAAAAAAATCTACTTTTACAAAACAAATATGGCTCAAATACTTGAACTTTGACAGCGTGGTGACCTCCACCTGGAGATTCCTCTGAGGTTCGTGCGGCTCAGTCGATGCTGAAAGCTTCAGCCTGGACAGAGACAACATACCCAGAAATCGTTTTCATTTCACAGAAATCGCTTCAACATCAGTGAAAGTTAACAGTTCACGTTCTAAAACATCTTCATGCTCACCCAGCCTCTGTGCTGCTCCACCCAAGCCGAGTGGTTCTCCTGAATGTACCGCTCTCCAAAGCTCAGCACCCTCCTCTGGTGGACCAGACTCGTGGCTGACAGCCTGCTGGTCACTTCGAAGGCCAGAGCGATCTTCTGCCTCTGAATCTGAACCTCAGAGGGTGCCGCCCGCTCTGCCGGGTGGACCAGGCTCTGCACGCTGGAGGTGAGCTCCTTGAACATGTCATAGTCCAGGTCTCTGAGCTGCTGCTGGAGGTCCAGGTTCTGTTTGATCTGACAGAAATACACCGGTGTTTAGTACTGAGGTGCCTACCTGCCGCAGCCATCTACGCGTCTGATTCACCTTCCTGTCGATGTCGTCTCCCTCCGCTCTGATCAGCTCCACCAGCCTCTGGACGATGTCTGCGGCACAGCGAGACGCCTCGTTAGAACAGGCAGAGTAAAAGGACTCACATTCTCACCTTCACACAAGCGTCCTGCTGCCGCTTTGGACACTCACCATCCGTGTGCGCTGAGGTACTGAGCATCCTGTTGTGCACCTCATCACAGGTGGAAGACTCACCTGAGAAACAAACTGAGCGGTCGGCGTGATGAGTCTGAGCCTCGACACGGACAGGACGTCAGAGAAACACCTGTTCACTCACCTTCTCCATCTAGTACGACCTCCAGAGACTTCTGGAAACTTGCACTGGGAGCTGGAACCTGAGGAAAGATAACTGACCAGAGAGCACACAGGTGAGCACACAGGTGAGCACACAGGTGAGCACACAGGTGAGCACACAGGTGAGCACATCAGAAGACCCACAGAGAATCTTTCCCGTGTTGGTGAGCAGAGGAAGGAGGAAGCACCAGCTGCGTGCTCACAGTTCAAACCAACCTGGGACGTTTCCTTTCACACGGCGGGCAGCAATCGTCCTCACTGCCATCTCAGGTGACCGCTGTTTTGACCTCTTGCTGCAGTACTTTTCCAGCAGCTGGAACACCTCGCTGGTTTCCGTGGCGTCTTCAGCTCGCCGGCTTGTCATTTTCAGCTGCTGAGAGTCAGAGCAGAAACCAGAGCTTACCAGAATATTTGAACGTCTGTATTTAAAATGAAATGAAGAAACAGAGACCTCCACCACGCTCGCTCTGTGCAGCATTCACAAATAAAGGAACAGGAAGAGTCGGTCAGATAATAACTATTTACAGAAAAGTGGACATCAGTGTCTGAACCTGTTTGGTGCAAGTGGGCATGCTGAGCACGCCATCAGCTGCCTGCTGTCAAAACCGATGCATGTTCTACTGCATTTTACTGTATTCTACTGAACTTCCTCTCCTAAATGCTGTACCGACTCAAACACAATAACCAGTTATCAGGTTTATGGGGCAGTTACTTTTGCACACAGGCAGGTAGGTTTGATCACTTTGTTCCCTTAATGAATAAATCATCCTTTAAAAAGTGCACTTTGAGTTTACTCTGGTGATGCCGAAATCAGGCGCAGTGCGACCTGCTTCCTTTTACAGCCACTGTGTTTCCATCACCTCTCCACGCGTCCTCCCACGCGGATATTAAGAGCGAGGAATAACGGCTCGGGCTGCCGTGATGTTGGCACCTGACTCACCGTGTCCAGGACACCTGCGGAGGAGGAAGAGCGAACCTGTCGGATCAGCTGATCCTGGAGCTGAGACGCGAGCGAGAACACTTTTACTTTCACTTTGATGGAGAAACAGCTGATCAGCGTCACAGCGCAGAAGAACAGAGTCTGCGCAGGTGCTTCCTCTAAAACTGCGCCCTGAGCCAGGCACGTGATCATGCAGGGGCGGAGACACGCAGCGGGGGGGGGGGGGGGGGGGGGGTAGTTTTGTGGTCAGGTTTCCTGTTTTTCTAAAGTCTGGCTTTCATTTTTATTTCCGTCACTGAGACTGGTTTTATTTTTACTTTAGTCTCAGTTCCTTCTGAGCACCATAGGTCAAAGTTCAGCTGTGCAGATGAGTCACAGCTTGATTTATCCTGTTAAACCACAGCAAGCATCGTCTGAACCACGTCTGCCTCCCTGATCCTGGTTCTGCTGGAGGTCTTCTTCCTCCCCTCTGTCACAGAAAGCTGCTCAGAGGGGTCGTCTGAGTGTCGGAGTTCCTCTCTAACACTGTGAAGCATGTTAAGGTAAATCTAATAAAGACTAGTCAGTGGTGTCTGCCTGTGACCTCTGACCTGCCTGTGCACCTGCAGATGGACATTAAAGCTTAAAGAGCTTTCAGAGCTCCCCCTAGAGGAGCAGAGAGGAGCTGCATGCGAAACACTCTGCTTTCTGCTAGCTAACTCCACCCGCCTGCTGCTCCGCAGCCATGAAACAAGCACCTCTCTCACACACCATTTACGACACACTGGTCTTTCATTTCACTTCCTCTTCAGCATGTTTGCTGAAGTCGACTTCCTCCTGCCTGCACTCGTCTGTCAGCACGCAAACGTGCAGCACGTTCTTCTGTTAGCGACACTCGGCAGGCCCGCTCGGGCCTTTTTAACCCCTCACTCACCTGCAGGAGCCACACTGGCAGCTTTGATCTTTACAGGAATAAAAAAATCCAAAAGAGATGAAGCAGAGCCATAAAACACAGCTGCCCATCACTGAGTGAACATCAGGAGGATAAGCGAGCTTCTCTGGCCTCAGATCAGCAGTTTGGACCCGATGGCAGAAGCTCAGCAGGGAGCCGAAGACCTGACTGAGGTGGACACAATGACTCCAGGTTCTGTCGTCTTTCACCTTCTTAACCTTCCTCTTCTTCTTTCTTCTGTCTGAACTCAGACGTCAAACTTTTAGGTCAAGTCTCACTCACATTTCAGACCTCCACCCGAGTAAACAGTGACGCTGAGCTTTAATCTGTCAGATATTTATGTGTTTGCAGCCAATGATTCAGAAACAGTGAAAAGAGGAGCTGGTAGGGAGGTGGGTTTCAAAGAGGCTGGCAGCTGCTAAAGCAGCACGCAGAGGCAAAGAGGCCACGCTCCTAATAATGCAGCCTTTCCACAGGTGTGCCAGTCCAGCAGTGGGTGCTGACTCGCTGTGTTTGCTGTTTCAGAGGACTTGCCCGGCTGTTCCAGTTTAACCACGAAGGAGCTGCAGCAGCACTGGAGGGCGGTGAAGCAGCGAGAGCGACCCGTCCGGCTGCTCTTTGAGATCCCCTCCACCCGCATCGTCGAGCACGTGCTACACAAATACGTGGTGAGACACCGAAACACACCCACCAGCCGACTCCAAACACTCTGCTCAGCAGTTTTTATACTCTTGGATCCCTGTGATGTCATAGAGGTGAAATACCTTCTGTTTTTGAGGGACAGCCAATCAGAAGAGATTCTTTCAGACAGAGGATGAGGATGAGGGGCAAAGCGGCTAACCTGTAAATGTTCACAGCTAACTTTCAGTGAAGGTGAGCCCGTAGGAAGTGAAAGTTTAACCTGAGGAGGAGGGGCTTATTTTCCAAAGGTGTGGCTGTTGGAGCAGGAAGCAGTAAAGGTGAACTCTGGTCATAAGAGGCACTGGCTGAGCAGTGAAATCTTTATATGAAGACATATTTGAGATAATAAGCAACCCAAAGACCAGCTTTAACACACCTGCCTGCACTCACCTGTCCACCTGCTGTGCAGTCCCAACAGTTTCCCTGCCTGCCACTGTCAGGTGTGTTCATTATAAACCTCAAACATGTAAAACTCAGTCAGGGAGCTGTTCATTGATGAGTGCAGGTAACCGACGCCGTGCGGTCACAGAAGCTAATGTGCTCCATAATGAAGGAAATATTCAAACTGACACATCAGCAACTTTCTGCTTGTCTATGGTGCCCCAGAGGACCAAAACACAGCATCATCATCAGGACGAAGCACATAGTTAGGACTGGATCGGGTGACCCTGAATCGTCCCTTAGTTATGGTGCAATAGGTGTAGGCTGCTGGGTGATTCCCATGATGCACTGGGTGTTTAATCATTAGTTGTTATTAATCTCTGTCTCTCTTCCACAGCATGTCTTCATCCTGTCTTCCTTCTCTCTCCCCAACCAATCACAGCAGATGGCCCCGCCCCTCCCTGAGCCTGGTTCTGCTGGAGGTTTCTTCCTGTTAAAAGGGAGTTTTTCCTTCCCACTGTCGCCAAAGTGCTTGCTCATAGGGGGTCATATGATTGTTGGGGGTTTCTCTGTTTTCTCTGTATGATTGTAGAGTCTTTATGTTACAGTGTAAAGCACCTCGAGGTGATCGGTCGTGATTCGGTGTTGTATGAATGAATGTAATCGTCAGCATAACGTATCAGAGAAAAGACGCCTGCGGTGGGTTCACCGTTGAGAGGGAACAGGAAGTCCAGCCTGTTTCTCTGACTGGCTGTTTGAGCTGCAGCAGAGTTAACTTTAAAGGTCAAAGGTCACGGTTCTTTCTGTTTGTTTGCAGCTCTACCAGGTGGTGGTGATGCGTTCTGGCAGCTTCGATTCCCGCCGTGTTTCGGTGGAGCGCCGCTACAGCGACTTCTCCCGCTTCCACCACAAACTGCTGGAGGAGTTTGACGAGGAGCTGGAGGAGGTGCAGCTGCCTCGCAAGATGCTCTCGGGGAACTTCTCCCCCGAGAGCATCGGGGAGCGGCGCCTGGCGCTGCAGGACTACCTGGCGAAGCTGTACGCCACGCGCTGCGCCAGACACTCGCCTTGCTTCTCGGCTTTCTTCACAGAGCAGGAGCAGCAGCGGGCGCACGGCCTGCTCCGGGCGGGGCAGTTCCGGCCGGCCGCAGAGCTGCTGCAGACCGTGCTGGACATCCAGGAGAAGCTGCTGCCCTGGCAGAAGCCCACCCTCCTCGTGCCCGCCCTCGCCACCCTCGCTGTCTGCTACCGGGACCTGGACGAACCGGAGCGGGCGTTCTCCGCCGCTCAGAGAGCGCTGCCTCCGGTGAGGCGCTACGGACTGACGCGCTACAGAGCGCCGCTGCTGGAGCTGCTGGTGGACCTCGGGTACCAATTGGGCCGGCCCGTGGCTCAGCTGCAGGATGAGTTGACCGCTCTGAGAGATGCCGAGCGTGGGGAAGCGTCCTCCCACTCCCTGAAGGAGGTAGTGATCCAGGAGTTCCTCTGAGGGTGGAGCGGCCATCCACACCTGGATTAGCAGGTAAACCCCTGCACAGCCCCTGCCAGCTGTGGAGGTGTAACAGCTCACAGTGGGTCAGAGTACCCAGAGTACTGCAGTACTGTCCTGCAATAAAGTATTTAAAAGTAATTTTGGTATTGGGTCTGATTCATGATGTTTGATGATTAGCGATTAACGGCTGACTCTACCATGGAAATCTGACCACACAGTACTGAAGCCACGTCATTGGTCATCCTGTGGTAGCTCTGGGTGGGGGTCAGCACCTGCTGCTCCAGGATCAGATCTCCGATCTGCTTTCAGTTGCTGCTCTTTGGAACAAGCTGCTGCTCACCTGAGATCAGTTACGACTGTGTGTACATTCAAAAACAGAACAAAGACCTTTTCGTTCACGCAGGTGTTTTTGTGTTTTGCTGTTTTTGCTCAGTTCAGTTGGAACCGTCTGTGTACTGCAGACGTTACAACAGGTTAAATAAGCAGATTCAAGCTCGCTGTATCTCTCATGTTAATGAGCCAAAGTGCAAACTGTTCAGGTCTCACTATGTCACTTAGCTTGTTTATGTGCCCTGTATAGCTAACATCATCAGAGATTATGAGCTAATTTGAGATTTGGATTATCTGTTTATCATCCATAAGAGACCCATCTTACTCTAAACATCATTTTTGCACATGTGCATATTTACATGAGTATGTAAACAGATCCTGGAGCGTTAGCTTTTATCGATGTGTTTGTGAGCACAGAGCGAAAACCAACAGGTGAGTGGGGGCGTGGCCAAAGTCAGCACTGTAGTTATGATGCCAGGTTAGCTTCTGTTTGAGTACATTTGTTAATGACAACAGGGAACTGTCCGTGTTCTCTCCGGCTTCCTCCCAAACACATGAATAATAATACGTTTGATTTAAAGTCACCTCACTCAGAAACATGAATATAACATCAGTAAGGACAGAGGAGTCATGTGACAGGTGGAAGGAAGTGTGCTCTGAGAGGCTGGAAAGTGGAGAGTGATGGACGGAGGACCTGAGAGGGCGAAGATGTGTTCAGAGAAGAACAGTAGAGACTTAAAGGTGGAGAAGGTGGAGAAGCTTGAACTTGAACAGTGTTTAACCGCAGCCGGTGGAGTTGGTGGAGCACGGGTGTGACGGACTGACGGAGGAGTTCTGGTGATGACGGAAGCAGCAGAGCTGAGGATGAAGGTGCTGCTTGAACCTGACAGGAGACCCAGAAACATGTATGCTCTCAGAAACATGCTATGGAAAGTAATTAACTGAGTGTAATTTCTGGTTTTCTCCTTTCATTTCTTATCTTCTTCTCTTTATCTTTTACTTTTAAAATTATTGAAGTTGTTTAAAAGAGGACAAATACCAATATGATCCCTAAGTTGTTTGTAATGGTTTACATTCCCAGTGCTTTTACCTTGTAAGGTAAATGGCCTGTATTTGTATAGCGCTTTTACTAGTCCCGCCTAGGGACCCCAAAGCACTTTACACACCCAGTCATCCACCCATTCACACACTGGTGGAGGCAGCTACAGTTGTAGCCACAGCTGCCCTGGGGCAGACTGACAGAAGCGAGGCTGCCATGTCACCAGTAGGCGAAGTGTCTTGCCCAAGGACACAACGACCGAGACTGTCCGAGCCGGGGCTCGAACCGGCAACCTTCCGATTACAAGGCGAACTCCCAACTCTTGAGCCACAATCGCCCGTAAGGGTTTTAAAAAGTGGTAACTAGACCTGTTCAAGTATATTTACAGAAAACCACACAGACAAAAAAAAATGAACTTTGTTCTACAATCATTAGATTTAATTTCCAAGATGTAATTCCAAATAACTCCGACTTTATACAAATGGATGATGTGCACATGTGATTAATGACATTAGTTGGATTAACACAAATAAAATTCCTCACAGATCATACCTGATTCCCAGTTACAGTATCCTATGAGATATAGCAGAACTCGATCATGTGATTTGGTAACAGTCAGTGATGCCAGCAGAGGACTGGAGAAGCGTGATTTGTTTATTGGTAAGTTACCTTTCCTTCTAAATAACTGATTCTTCCATTTTTTTCATCCTGTTTCCTAAATCAGCCCATAGATCAGAACTCTTAATTACTCAAACACAGGGAGGGCTTTTGTTCTTCGTGCCTTTGGAAATCAGTGTTTGCAACAAGCAGAAGAAGAAGAGCCGACCCTGTCAGCTGAGTTTAAGTGCATATTCTCTTCTCAGATTTGGGCTTTGGTGGACGATCGTGGCTCAAGAGTTGCCAGTTCGTCTTGTAATCGGAAGGTTGGAGCCCCGGCTCGGACAGTCTCGGTCGTTGTGTCCTTGGGCAAGACACTTCACCCGTTGCCTACTGGTGGTGGTCAGAGGGCCCGGTGGCGCCAGTGTCCGGCAGCCTCGCCTCTGTCACTGCGCCCCAGGGTGGCTGTGGCTACAAAGTAGTTGCCATCACCAGTGTGTGGATGGATGGATGATTGGTTGTGTAAAGCGCTTTGGGGTCCTTAGGGACTAGTAAAGCGCTATACAAATACAGGCCATTTACCATTTTAACTCATGCTGTAGATCCTACACATAATTTGTGCTCCATGCTGTGGAAATGCAGATGTGAGGTGTTCATCACAGGGAAGCACCCTTTGGTCCGCTCTAGAGCCAACAAGCTGAACATCCTATAGACGAACCAAGAGCAGTTTCTCCTCTTTTCTCTTCTTGATGCACTGATATTTCACACATGATAATAAACCCAGTGAACCCTTATGCAGCGTGCATGCAGGGGAAGAGGACAGAGTTGGCCACCTTCTCCATGGCCAGGTTCCTGTTGGAACCCAGGGGACCTCAGCATGTTGGGCACAAACTGAGCCTAGCACGGCAGTTAGTGCACACCTGGGGAAGAAGAAATGTGTGTTCATGACAGGTGTTTATTAAAATGTTAATCTTCACAGTTATGCTTCTGCATACACGCGTGGACGAGTGGATCAAAAAGACAAAAACGACATTTTACAGGAGGCAACAACCAGTTCTGGTTAAGTTACAGGCTGGACTGTACACGCCAGGTGTCCAGACTGGCACTGGAGGACTGGGGGGAGGGCAAAGTCCAACTCGAACTGGCTCGCTATGTCACTGTTGGGATCTGTGGTGCCTGAAAGGGTGGGTACGGGCTGAGAGGGAGGGCACTCACAGCCAGAGCAGAGGTATTGTAAAGTAGAGCAACAATGGTGATCAATATGGCGGTTTACTGAGTCAGCGCCTTGCTAGCTTAGCTAGTGTGTGAGCATGCTAACATTTCCCCGCACCCACACCAGTTAGTAAACGTTAACAACATCACATAGAAACAGAATTCAAGAGTAACTACTGGAGAAATACAAAGAGGGCATGACATTGTTATAAAGAGACCAAAAAAGACAAATAAATTCTGTCAATGTGAAACAATTATAAGGTTGTCACTTTTTTCATCATTTGGCAAAGAAAAAATGATCTCAAATCAAATCAAATCACTTTTACTGTCACATCACCAGTGTTGGTCAAGTTACTTGAAAAAAGTAATCAGTAACTAATTACTGATTACTTCCCCAAAAAGTAATCCCGTTACTTTACTGATTACTTATTTTCAAAAGTAATTAATTACTTAGTTACTTTTTAAAACACGATTTACAACCTGAATAGGTGATAAAGTGATAGATCTTTCAGCCCAATTCTACTTTTTCTGCATAATCCATCATACAAAATGTAATCAAATGGAAAAGTCTCTTTTTAAAACTTGTTTTATTAGTTTTAATCTTTTAACTTTATGCATCAAGCAAAAATGTAATTATCTGCAACATTCTCTGACTGGAAGAAATTAGTTTAACATTTAAATCTATTTTCTGCACATTCCAGCACATAAAATAAAATATTTTTTTGTGTTTACACTCAGTCTTTCAAATAGATGAAAGTAAAACACAGCAGAAAATAAATAAAGTCAAAGACTAGCAGTTCTTCTAGCCAATCATTTTACCTTTCCAAGGATAGTAGGCGGGTCCAGGTACGTCCGTTCTTTTAGAGCAGCGCTACAGATTAAAAATGCCCAAAGCGAAGTGGTCAAAAGTCTGGCTGTACTTCACAGCAAAATATGCAAGATCAGCAGCCTGCAACAAGTGCTTTAAGCTGATACTGTGATACTGTCAAAGGAGGTAACTCCTCGAATCCGATGAAACACCTGGCGACGCATAGCGTTTTTTTTAAAAGCCGAAAAATGCGCCGTATTTGATAGCTTGCTGCGAGACCTCACACCGAGCACATCTACTGCGGGTGTGGTGCCTGTTATCGGACCGGAGTTAGAAACATCCCCCAAGAACCCGCAGAGGAGAGTCCTGGCCCCTAGCCCTGCCAGTGTAGCAGAAATGATGAGGATGATGATGCAGCAGCAGCCGTTCTTCTCTGCGTGAGTAGCTTAATGTTGTTCGTGTATAATTTACGTTGAGTAGGCTAACCACATTATTACATTAATGCACGTAAGGTGAACTAGCAAACACAGTCGTAGCCAGAGATGGGCTGTAATCCGATTACTTTTTTCAAGTAACGAGTGAAGTAAGGGATTACTATCGCAAAAACAGTAATTAGATTACCGTTACTTTCCCGTAGGAACGCTGCGTTACTGCGTTACTAAAACCGTGATTTTTTTGCAAGAATGTCTCATGACAGTGACGTAAGCAAGTGCGACGTTTGTGGCAACAGCTGTGTGCAGATCAACAATGGATCATATATCGAGTGCGGAGAGAGTGTGAGCGTGCAGCGTTTAAAGCGTGGAAGTACTGACCTTACCTTAAGTTTGATTCCATAAAAAGTGACAAAAACATTAGTGTCCGTTGTGCCTGGGAAGAAAACTTCTTTTTACAGCGAAAAAACCCCCTAAACTTCCGAGCAAGCACCGAGTAGCTACGACGTAATGGGAAACTCACAGAGAAACTCGCGGATTCTTCCACTGACCGCTGCGGCACACCTGCACCAGGGTAAACCTCCGCCTGCCCCACTCCTGCTTTACAGGTGAAAATAGAGCAAAAGGACCGCTAGTCTTTGACTTTATTTATTTTCTGCTGTGTTTTACTTGCATCTATTTGAAAGACTGAGTGTAAACACACAAAAAAAAATATTTTATGTGCTGGAATGTGCAGAAAATAGGTTTAAATGTTAAACTAATTTCTTCCAGTCAGAGAATGTTGCAGATAATTAAATGTTTGCTTGATGCATAAAGTTAAAAGATTAAAACTAATAAAACAAGTTTTAAAAAGAGACTTTTCCATTTGATTACATTTTGTATGATGGATTATGTAGAAAAAGTAGAATTGGGCTGAAAGATCTATCACTTTATCACCTATTCAGGTTGTAAATCGTGTTTTTAAAAAGTAACTAAGTAACTAAGTAATTAATTACTTTTGAAAATAAGTAATCAGTAAAGTAACGGGATTACTTTTTGGGGAAGTAATCAGTAATTAGTTACTGATTACTTTTTTCAAGTAACTTGACCAACACTGGTCGTAGCTACATGCGGTTGTCTTCTTGTTTGATGGCAGATGCTCCCTTCACCCTGGCCAAAAAGGCTAAAATGACCAAAGAAAAAGTGGAAAACAGCTAAACATGAGAGGTTTTTGGACAAAGTTTGTGTTTTTTCCATTGTTTAAGCACTGCTTCCAGCCAAGAGTGATACCATATATGCCCCATAGCTGCAGAAAAGGCTAATATTGTTATCTTTTTACAAAAAAAACAGCTGAACATGAGAGGTTTTTGGACAAAGTTGGTGTTCTCCATTCTTTAGGCACCGGTTTGAGCACCGTTTAAGCACCGGCACCGTTTCAAAAGTACCGGTTTGGCACCGGTATCGGATAAAACCTAAACGATACCCATCCCTAGCAGTAACGCAGCGTTCCTACGGGAAAGTAACGGTAATCTAATTACCATTTTTGCAATAGTAATCCCTTGCTATGGGCAGTAACACGTTACAAGTAACGCGTTACTGCCCATCTCTGCACATCACATGTGCAGGTACTCTGGTACAGTACATGCGAGTGAAATTCTTGTGTGTGAGCTTCACAAGCAACAGAGGTGTGCAAAAATACAATAACATAAGAACAAGCAAAATATAAGAATGGCTAAATCTGAGAGTAATAAATATATGTACAATATATAATAGTATATGCATTACTGGATGTGTATACTAAATGTGTTTTTCTACGTGTGTGTGTGTGTGTGTGTGTGTCTATACATATTTTACAAATTAAATAGAGTAAACAATAAATAAAATATATAAAATATACAAAGGTTGGTAGTTGCAAATATGCAAATCAAGTGGCATTTATATACAGTGTGGAGTGCATAATGTTGAAGTTCCAGTAGTAAAGGTGAGGTGTCTATGAAGTGTTCAGCAGTCTGATGGCCTGATGGAAAAAGCTGTCTCTCAGTCTGCTGGTTCGGGACCGGATGCTGCAGAACCTCCTTCCTGATGGAAGCAGTCTGAACAGTTTATGGCTGGGGTGACTGGAGTCCTTGATGATCCTCCCCGCTTTCCTCAGGCACCGCTTCCTGTAGATGTCCTGGAGGGAGGGAAGCTCACCTCCAGTTATCCGTTCAGAGCACCGCACTACTCTCTGGAGAGCTTTGCGGTTGTAAGCGGTGCTGTTGCCGTACCAGGTGGTGATGCATCCAGTGAGGATGCTCTCAACGGCACAGCGATAGCAGGTCCTGAGGATGCGGGGGCTCATGCCGAAACTTTTCAGTCTCCTGAGGAAGAAGAGGCGCTGCTGCACCTTCTTCACTGTTTTGTTTATGTGTCCTGACCACGTAAGATCCTCAGCCAGATGTACACCAAGGAAGCGGAAGCTGCTCACTCTCTGCACAGCAGCGCCGTTGATGGTGATGGGGGTGTGTGCTTCTCTGCACCTCCGGAAGTCCACTATCAACTCCTTTGTCTTTGCGACGTTGAGGGTGAGATGGTTGTCTTGACACCAGTGGGTCAGGGCGCTGACCTCCTCCCTGTAGGCCGTCTCATCACCGTTGGTGATAAGACCCACCACTGAATCTATTGCATGCACTGGGGATACTTGTTAAAGGCACTTCTTTATAGCAATTAGAGGAAGAAGGGGGAGACAGAAGATAGTTACCTGTATGGTAAATATGAAGGGCGGTGGACTGAATCATGGGGCCTCCCTCTGTGGGAGCTTGCATGCTCTGCATGTTAGGTTGAGTAGTGATACTAAATTGGGCATAGACGTGGCTCTTAGTGTAAATGAGTGTAAAATGTTGAGCTAACAGCAGGCTGAATGTCAAACTGCTTGACTACACTCTTCAGGTAGTTTTCCTTGTTTCGCTCTCGGCTCTGTGTGATGTCTTCACAGGAGGACAGACTTCGTTTGGCCATCTCAGGCCCCTGTAGCCCCTCAGCATCCCCACCCATGTCCTGCTTACATTTTCTGTGGAAAAAGATCAGAATGAACTGATAAGAAATTGATGTTCCATGTGTATTGACAAGTGATGCAGTGAAAGTGCACACAAGTTCTCTTAAGCCCAGAAGCTTTAAGAAATTCATATCACTGAACATCACAAATTTCATCTCAACAGCCCACCAGCCGCTGCAGTCATGAATCTGGTGCCTAGCAAATAGCTTTACATGAACCTCCTGTGTTCGTGCTCTCGGCTTCCTCTAAAGAAATCTCCCTCGGTGTGTTCACTTGGTGAACTAACCTTCGCTCTCTGTATATATCAGACCTGGTTACGGACCCTCCCTGTGATTGCTGTGTGTGGCAGGGTGAGTGGAGTTCTGGACGAGTGTGGCTGAAGAGGCGTGTGTGGATTCCCTTCTCTCTTCTCCCTGGACCCCCGCCCGACTCACTGCACATATATTTATATCACTGTGGTTTCACCCTGTTGCAAATACACTTTCAACTCTTTGTTTGCAAGAACTCTGTGCGTGAGTGCGTCCGTTAGCCATGACACATGGAAACAGTGGCACAGACAGGATGATGCATCTGAATGACCTCGCTGAGGATAGAAAAGCCACACGTGTATATAGTTGATGGGAGTTTCAGGTCACCTCCTGCAGCTTGCTTCAGTTCTCGTCTGGATTGCTCAGCCTTAAACACTTGCTTGGTTGACAACAAGTTGCTGGATGTTCTAGTTTTTGTTCTGTTGCCTGGCCACAATGTGTCCCTGCTGCAACACACCTGAATACAATTAGTAGGTCATTAGCAAGACTTGACTGTATGCTGAGGAGGCAATCCTCAGCATACAGTCAAGTATGCTGCTCAATTAAATGTAAGTAAATGTAAAACACTTGCTTCTAAATGTACTTTTATTGCACCATGTTCATTCAGTCATGAGCTACTGTAACATGAATCAAATGGCTGATTTGCCACCTCAGCATGCAGTCACGTTCTACAGAGTCTTCCTAATAACCTGCTAATTGTATTGAGGTGTGTTGCAGCAGGGACACATGGACAGCGGCCCTCGAGGGCTGGAGTTTGGCACCTGTGTTTTAGGTAATGGTCCTTCTTCAAAATCAACTTTTTTTGTCATCAAATATCAAAATATCCTGTGTAATGATGACAGAACAGTTGGTGGGTCTACATCTGTGCAGTTAAATTCTACATCATAAACTCCAACAATCAAATGACCCCCTATGAGCAAGCACTAGGCGACAGTGGGAAAGAAAAACTCCCTTTAAACAGGAAGAAACTTACAGCAGAAACAGCCTCATGGAGGGGCGGGGCCATCTGCCATGACTGGTTGGGGTGAGGGGCAAAATAAAACTAAAATGAGAGCACAAGTTGGCTAAATGTTGCTCACATTGGCTAACATGAACAACAGTTGATTTGGCATACTGGGTTAGGATAACTATCCAAAAACTGGGTTGAATTGACCATTGATTAAAGTTGAGGTTACCAAAAATTGGGTAGAAAGCTCATAACCCATCACAATGGTTACATTACAGTCATATTTGGGTTAAAAAAATTGTAATTGCTTTAAAATTCAGCAAATCAAATATGGATTGACGATAAAACTACTTTTATTGCCATATGATACATAGAATACAGACAGCAGAATTCATACCAAAAACATGTTAATACAAGTGAAGACAACATTTCACGTAAATGCAAATTAGGCTGTGTCCCAATTCAGAGACCGCACGCTTGAAGTACGCATTTCAAGTGCGATTACGTCACCGCCATGTGACGACGGCTGTCCCAATTCGAAGTGTACTCCAAATGCGCCGTCGATTTCCCCAAATATCAAGCGTGGTCCGGTGCACGCTTCGTGGTCTCATATATCCCACAATTCATAGCGCGGCGGTGGGTGTGGATAATTTTGCCGCAAAATACGGCAGAAGGGAGCGGCCGAAGAGTGAACTGTCAAAAGTAAGTACTGAATACGATGTCACTTATTTATGTGCGAATGTTTAATAACGAAGAACATTAAAATATTACTGTTGGCCACATGTCGGCAAAGTTATGTGACATTAGTGATGTTTGTACTTTCAGCGTTAACTTGGTTTTAAAGCCTCTACTTCAAAATATATATATAGTCGACCTTAATCTGACAGAGAATGTGATGATTTGATGGATAATTAAAGTCAGTCATATATCCACAAACACAACAAGCTGAAAGTCAGTGATGCTGCTCGGTTTGCAGTCCTGAATATCACGGCACAAGCAGGATTCACTGCACTGTTAATGTTAGCTATGTTATATTGCTGCCTCTGTTCGGTGGTGTCGAGCCAAACGGACTTTAACGTGTGTTTGAACGAGCTGACGGTTCACTCGTTAAGCTGAAAGAAAGATGCTTTAATCACAGCAGTCACACATGTGTCCACTGGACCATCTGGGAACTCTTCTTGTTTAGCACTCGTAATAACACAAACACTAAATCCTCCTTCTCTGTGCTGTTGTGTAGCAGTGTGTACACCTGAGACTGTCACCTGTCTGTCTGTCCTGCACTCTCTCTCTGTTTCTTTCTCTCTGATTGTGGAATAAAAGTATGAACATGTGTTTATAAGTTACACTTGTGTTTGAATCCTGCAGCTTCTCACACATTCAGGGGCGGATCTAGAGAAATTTTCTTAGGATGGCAAAGAAATCAAATGGGGTGGCAAAATCGAAGCCCAAACACATATGCAGGTGGTTACATATGGTTAAATGATTCAAATGCAGTAAGTATACACGTTTTTCATATAAATATAGTCTATAACTTAATTATTGTCTGTAGCCCACATGATTACACACTTTAGTTACATAAAACATGAGTTTTGATGCTATGTACTGTACAGCCTGTATGATAAATAAACATGTAGCCCAATAAGTATAAACTCCAGAAAGCTACACAACATGGGGCGCTTCATTTACAAACACAAGTCTAACTTAAGTTTCACTGTTTTTGTTAGAAAACAGTCACATTGTTACAGCTTAAATTACACAAAATGTCAGAAATCTGCACTGTCATGAACAAACATGTAAACCTAATTTTTCATGATTTGTTGGATTAACCCTCTGAGGTCTGAAATACAACCGGACATTTGTGACTCCTCTTGAGTTTACGTTTGTATTTCACCCTCAGATTGTTTCATTTTATTTTTCCCCCGTTGCCTTGTTTGGTATCTTTTCAGCTCAACTGACTTTAGTTGTTTTTTCACTGACATACTGCATTAGTGTTACTGATCTGAAATCACACAAAGAACTTAAGATCCTAGTAGTATTTTTACTGTAAAAAAAACACAGACATGTTGAGTAAATGTTTATAACTTGAAATGCAAATATAAAATGTACATTTTGTAAACATAAACAACTATTTATCTAAAAATGCAGCCAATACACCGTTTTTTTCATTTTGTATAAGAATTTAAAAATATTACTAAAACTAAAATGAGAGAACAATCAGGTGTCGCAATAAGATGCCCCACAAATGATGTGCGCCAGTAAAAAACAAGTTTGTCCACCAAAAGACAGAAGAGCGCAGGGATAAACCTGCAGGCCTGACAACAGCAGGTGTATCACTCCGCTGGTTTTCTACTTAGTGACAGTGTTTACGTTGCAAATGTGCCTCTGTGACATTCATTAGTGCCCTCACTGACACACTAAACAAAACGACTACACAACAGAACAGCTACACAACACAACACACTAAGTAAACACTCCACACTAAACGTCACAAATCTCCCACATCTAACCTCTCTCTCTCTCTCTCGCTCTCTCTCTCTCTGTCTCTCTCTCTCTCTCTGCCGTTACCGTCACCCCCCAAACTTTTCCCTCTTCCTAAACAACCAAATCTCACGTGTTGACTTCTTTTTTTTTAATTGGTCGACATGGTGCATTTTTCCACCAATAGGAAAGAGGTAAGATAAGAGATAAGATAAGATAAAACTTTATTAATCCCTCGGGTGGGTTCCTCTGGGAAATTCGGTTCCAAATAAGCACAGCACCGACAGAAGTTATAGAGTTACAGAATATTATATATATATATATATATATATATATATATATATACACACACATATATAAATACAAAGACATATATAGATAAAAATATACAAAGGGGATAAATAGAATAAATAGGAATAAAATAAAAATAAAAATAAAAATACAAGTGGATTGCACATTTCAAGTATGGAGTCTATTGCACCGTTGACTATTAACAAAAAGTATTGCACAAAGGTAATTGCACAGTGAGGTGAAGAGGCACTACAGCTTAGTTGTCTCCCCTCCCTCTCCCCTCCAGAGAGGAGTTAAACAGTCTGATGGCGTGTGGGACAAAGGAGTTTTTAAGCCTGTTGGTTCTTGTCTTGGGGAGAAGCAACCTGTCACTGAACAGGCTCTTCTGGTTGTTTATGGCCGTGTGCAGAGGATGCCCAGCATTGTCCATAATGTCCAGCAGTTTCTTTAGTGTCCTTTTCTCTGCCACTGTCACCAGAGTGTCCAGCTTCATGCCGACCACAGAGCCAGCCTTCCTGATCAGTTTTTCCAGCCTGGATGAGTCCTTCTTTGCTGTGCTGCTCCCCCAGCACACCACAGCATAGAAAAGTACTCCAGCAACCACCGACTGGTAAAACATCCTCAGGAGCTTCCTGCAGATGTTAAAAGACCTCAGCCTCCTGAGGAAGTACAGTCGGCTTTTTTCCTTTCTTTACTGTTTTCGCGCTGTCCTTACAAAACGCTTGAAACACACACACACAAACGTGACGACAGTATTTAGAAAAAGCGTGGCTGATATATATGATCATAACTCTGGATTTACTGGCCTGTAATTAAAATGTAAAAACTTTGAAGTCCGAACTTTCAAAGTGGCTGAAACAGAGACTCAGCGTGGCTGCAGCTTGTTGCTGTGTCAGCTTACATCAGTCATGTGATTTGGAGGTGCAGCGTGTCCGTGGACCACAGAGGGTTAATAACACTCACCTTCCTTCCATTTCCACAGTGTAACATCCACCCACCTGTGTAAAATCCGAAATTCCCATGGTGTTGTTCAAAATGTGCTCTGGCACCATCATAAGCATCGCTTGCTGCTGAAAACAAGAAAAAAGCCGGTCCTGCTATGGGCTGAACCATTTGTTACTGGTGCAGGGGGGGAACTCTATCCAATATATTCAGTTTTAGCATTTAGATTCACTGCTGACTGTAACTACGCTCAAACTGTTAATGCTATCTTATTTTAATAAACAACACTGTCATATGCAAAACTGGGGTGGCAAGGGATCATTTTAGGGTGGCACTTGCCCCATGCCACCCTTCTAGATCCGCCCCTGCACACATTTGATTTCCATGTGTGACGACTGCAAGTGTCCAGAGTGAGGACAGACTGAGGGACCCACTGCTGCACATCATCTGTGAGGCTTTGCACCCCTGATGATCCACCAGGACAAACTCAGCAGTGTGTGAGGAAGAGGAGGAGGAAGAGCCAGCAGCAGCTGGCAGATGGAGAGAATAGACAGACTGTTCCCTGTTTGTGAAGGACTGCTAGGAAAGTTTAACATAACTGTCTGTCCTGAATCAGTCTTATTAGGTAATGTTCAAATAATGTGATCATCCAGTGTTTTCAGTGTGGGAGAAAGTACTCAGGGCCTTCAAGTTACACACTATGAAAGGCAGCAACAAGGTTAATGTTCAGAAACCTAAAGTCTGTATCAGCAGCAGAATGGAGCTAAAAATAAATGTTGGTTTCAGTTCTATGAAGCTTTGAGTATTTTGGATCAGCAGCTGCTGTGTTTGTTGCATCATATTGCTGTAATTGTTTATATGCTTTATATATTCTGAGCTAAGTTGATCTATAGTGTTACATCATATTCTATAAGGATGTTATGTGTTTGTAGACTTTGTGCCCAGTTTGACCCATTTAGCAGAAGTCAGCCTGTTTAAGGCTCTGATATCTATTCTGTATGACTTAAAGTAGTTATGACATGGTCTGATTTTCTCACCCAATAAAGGAATATTTCATATATCAGTCTACTCTTCATTCTATCAGACACAGTTATCACAGCTCGTACATTTGCTTTTTACACATATATGTAAGCAATGAGCCAAATGTAATAATGCCAACATATTAAACGAACAATATTTGTCTCTTATATATGAGAGATGATGATGAGATAGCCTTTATTTGTCAGTTTTAGGTCTTTTGCCCACAACTGAGATGACAGACCTTGCCGACCGTACATACAATACACAAACATCACATTGGGGAGACAGGTCAGGCTAGGTAGCGAGGAAAAAAAACATTGAAATGTGTAACACAGAAGGATAATACAGGAATGCACAGATATCAACACACCATAGCACAATAAACACAGACAGCAACATGGGAAAGAGTTCCAGTGTGTACATCTGATCTGGGACCGCTGCAATCTTCGACTGCGCCTCCAGCTGACCCGATGTCCACATCAGAGGGGAGGTAAGCGTTGGAGGTGGCGTTGGATCCGGGGTAGGGAGGGTGATGCGTCAGTGAGTGCTTATCGGTATCAGTATATGTATGTGTGTGTGTCCAGAGTTCAGCTGAGACAGTGTCCTTCGCCCTGCCAGGCTAAGTAAACAGTCTTCCAGCCAACCCAGGTGGCCTTGCATGGAATGGGAAGGAACAGACTGAACACAGTCGTTATCAGGGTGTTTTGTTCAGCTCCGGCCTTGTAGCTGGCGCCGAAGGGGTATCCGCATAAGTGATGTTATTTTTTACTTTAGTGCGAACGGCTCATATGAATTTCAAAGCAGTTCTACAGTCCAACACTGGTCTCTCAATCTCCCGTTGGAGAGCCGCGAGCTTCGCCATACTTGCGTTCTGTGATGTTGTCATTCCTTGTGCTCAAGGAGCCGATTCTGAGAACTCACGGCAGTGTGCCTCCCCGAGATGTCATCCAATTTTGCGCCCAGAGATGTTATTCCGAGCGAGCCCTTCCGAGATGTATCCAGTCTGCAGTCAGAGATCTTATTCTGAGTATTCACAGCAGCCGTAGCCTCTCCAAGATCTTATCCGTGCTGACTCAATGAGCCCATTTTGAGAAACTCACGCCTCTCCCATCGCTTCAGTCCCAGCGGGCAGCCTTGTGGGGGTTTGAACAGCCGGTTCAATCAAAGCTCTTCTGCTGGCCTTTCCATGTTAATCGAAGTTTTGCTGGATGTGCATGGGTGTGCTTTATCTGATGCTGCCATAGCTTCTTCATTACTGGGGAGAAAAGCTTCCTCTGCGCCGCTCGCTCCGTGGTCATATCTTCATAAAATGACAAGCAGCAGTTCTCCCACAGTATTCCTTTCTTCTGCTTAGCGGTCATGAGAACTTTTTGTCGTGCAGTGTAACGGAGAAATCTCACCAGCACGATTCGAGGTGGCTGACCAGGTCCCGGGCGTGGTCTCGTACTTCTGTGGCATCTTTCCAGCTCATATTCCTCCCCTCGTACAGGGAGTGCAGAATTATTAGGCAAATGAGTATTTTGTCCACATCATCCTCTTCATGCATGTTGTCTTACTCCAAGCTGTATAGGCTCGAAAGCCTACTACCAATTAAGCATATTAGGTGATGTGCATCTCTGTAATGAGAAGGGGTGTGGTCTAATGACATCAACACCCTATATCAGGTGTGCATAATTATTAGGCAACTTCCTTTCCTTTGGCAAAATGGGTCAAAAGAAGGACTTGATGGGCTCAGAAAAGTCAAAAATAGTGAGATATCTTGCAGAGGGATGCAGCAGTCTCAAAATTGCAAAGCTTCTGAAGCGTGATCATCGAACAATCAAGCGTTTCATTCAAAATAGTCAACAGGGTCGCAAGAAGCGTGTGGAAAAACCAAGGCGCAAAATAACTGCCCATGAACTGAGAAAAGTCAAGCGTGCAGCTGCCAAGATGCCACTTGCCACCAGTTTGGCCATATTTCAGAGCTGCAACATCACTGGAGTGCCCAAAAGCACAAGGTGTGCAATACTCAGAGACATGGCCAAGGTAAGAAAGGCTGAAAGACGACCACCACTGAACAAGACACACAAGCTGAAACGTCAAGACTGGGCCAAGAAATATCTCAAGACTGGTTTTTCTAAGGTTTTATGGACTGATGAAATGAGAGTGAGTCTTGATGGGCCAGATGGATGGGCCCGTGGCTGGATTGGTAAAGGCAGAGAGCTCCAGTCCGACTCAGACGCCAGCAAGGTGGAGGTGGAGTACTGGTTTGGGCTGGTATCATCAAAGATGAGCTTGTGGGGCCTTTTCGGGTTGAGGATGGAGTCAAGCTCAACTCCCAGTCCTACTGCCAGTTTCTGGAAGACACCTTCTTCAAGCAGTGGTACAGGAAGAAGTCTGCATCCTTCAAGAAAAACATGATTTTCATGCAGGACAATGCTCCATCACACGCGTCCAAGTACTCCACAGCGTGGCTGGCAAGAAAGGGTATAAAAGAAGAAAAACTAATGACATGGCCTCCTTGTTCACCTGATCTGGACCCCATTGAGAACCTGTGGTCCATCATCAAATGTGAGATTTACAAGGAGGGAAAACAGTACACCTCTCTGAACAGTGTCTGGGAGGCTGTGGTTGCTGCTGCACGCAATGTTGATGGTGAACAGATCAAAACACTGACAGAATCCATGGATGGCAGGCTTTTGAGTGTCCTTGCAAAGAAAGGTGGCTATATTGGTCGCTGATTTGTTTTTGTTTTGTTTTTGAATGTCAGAAATGTATATTTGTGAATGTGGAGATGTTATATTGGTTTCACTGGTAAAAATAAATCATTGAAATGGGTATATATTTGTTTTTTGTTAAGTTGCCTAATAATTCTGCACAGTAATAGTCACCTGCACACACAGATATCCCCCTAAAATAGCTAAAACTAAAAACAAACTAAAAACTACTTCCAGAAACATTCAGCTTTGATATTAATGAGTTTTTTGGGTTCATTGAGAACATGGTTGTTGTTCAATAATAAAATTATTCCTCAAAAATACAACTTGCCTAATAATGCTGCACTCCCTGTAGACCTAGGCCATCCGCGAGTATCTTCATCACATAATCATTTATGCTTCCACCACTTTCCAGACCCTCTTCCAGACCGATAAGCCGAACGTTCTTTCTGCGGTTTCTGTTTTCCTGGTCGTCTACTCGGACCCAAAGTTGTTCAAGCTTTTTAGCGTTTTTGCTATTATCTTCTGTTATGCTCCTCACTTTGTCTTCCACATCTGAAATACGGCCCTCAGCTTCGGTCATCCGTATTTGGATTGCACTTATAGCGTTTTTAAATTCCACCATATCTGACTTGATGTGAGATACATCGGCCGCAACACTAGTTAGGATAGTTCCAAGCTTAGTCATTTTGGCAAACAGGCCGCTTATATCCATCTTTGGCCCTTCTTCTTGGCTAGCAGGGCTAACCTTGGCACTGCTAGCATTACTTTCCCCCACCGCCACCGTGGAGATTCGGGTTTGCACGCTGTTCTTCTTAGTTCCTGTGGCCATGTCTCTCAATAAATCCGAGGACACTGATTTAGCAAGTCACCGCAGTGAGGAAATATATTATTTGGGAGCGTTTACCTTGTTTTAAAACTAATGTAGGGTCGACGAGGGTCAGAGACTCTCTATGGCGCGGCCATTCCCAAACGCTCCATCATGTGACTCCCCTAAAACTCTTTAATTTAACCATTTTGTCTCTCTGTCTCCTTTTTTTGACCCGGACACATTTTGTTATTTCCCCTCATACCCTGGACCTTTTTAGGGGAACATAAAAATGTAAAAAAAACGTATGACGACCATGAACATTAGGAGGTACTTGATTGTAATGGAAAACCAGTCGATCCGTGTCGATCCGTGCCGAGTCAATCCAAGTAGGTACTAATGGAAAAGGGGCTTTAGATTCCTGAGAGGTGAGTCCAAGGATCAGGAGCTGATCACATTTAGGGATTGATAGATAGGATATAAATGAGCATACAGATACAGACTCCTTAAAGTATTATTGATCATTATTGATAAACTTGGTGCTGCAGCAGGGGCAGATCTACTGGGGTGCCACCCTGAAACAATCTCTTGCCGCCGTAGTTTTGCATATGATAATGTTCTTTATTTAGAATTTGAGCCTTTCTACAATTAACAATGAATAGTGGAACAATGTACCATGTCGACCAATCAAAAAATTATATGGCATTTGGTTGTTTGGGGAGAGAGGCAAGCTTTGGATGTGACGACGGCAAGACGACATCAATAGGAAGTTCTGACATGTGAGAGATTTGTGACATTTAGTGTTCTTGGAGTGTGTAGTTAGTGTGTAGTTAGTGTGTAGTAACATGTAACAGTTTGATTATTTCTAATAAAAGCAGTGTGAATAGAATAGAATGTCTTTATTGTCATTGTCAGAAACTTGTAGTTAAAACAGCTGCCAAGACCATTGGAACATCTCTCCCTCTGCTACAGGACATCTTCCACAAGTGCTGCATCAGTAAGGCCTCTTGCATCGTGCCTGACCCCTCACACCCCTCACATGGACTCTTTTCTCTCCTTCCATCCGGCAGACGCTATCACAGCATCGGGCCCGATCCTCCAGACTGCATGACAGCTTTTTCTCGCAAGCCATCGGACTCTCGAACTCACAGCCCTCGTTGGGTTGTCTTTCTATATACTGTACTGTGTATAGCAGAGATAACAATAAAGTTTACTTTGACTTTGTGCTCCTCATGTTGTGTAGCTTTCTGGGTGATATAGTTATTAGGCTACATGCTTATTTATTATATGGTGGATACAGTACATAAATTCCAAACTGGAGTTGTTTTATGTAACTGAGATGTTTAATTATGTAGTTTGAGAAAATAAGAAGAATGTTTATATAAAACATGCGTTTACTTATACTGTACTTGATGTATTTTAACCATTTATAATGCATATTACAGAATGTTACACCTGCATATGTATAAAGAAATGGCTTTGATTTTGCCACCCCATTTGATTTCCATGCCACCCAGGGGCGGATCTAGAAGGGTGGCATGGGGTGGCAAGTGCCACCCTAAAATGATCCCTTGCCACCCCAAGTGCCACCCCAGTTTTGCATATGACAGTGTTGTTTATTAAAATAAGATAGCATTAACAGTTTGAGCGTAGTTACAGTCAGCAGTGAATCTAAATGCTAAAACTGAATATAATGGATAGAGTTCCCCCCCTGCACCAGTAACAAATGGTTCAGCCCATAGCAGGACCGGCTTTTTTCTTGTTTTCAGCAGCAAGCGATGCTTATGATGGTGCCAGAGCACATTTTGAACAACACCATGGGAATTTCGGATTTTACACAGGTGGGTGGATGTTACACTGTGGAAATGGAAGGAAGGTGAGTGTTATTAACCCTATGTGGTCCACGGACACGCTGCACCTCCAAATCACATGACTGATGTAAGCTGACACAGCAACAAGCTGCAGCCACGCTGAGTCTCTGTTTCAGCCACTTTGAAAGTTCGGACTTCAAAGTTTTTACATTTTAATTACAGGCCAGTAAATCCAGAGTTATGATCATATATATCAGCCACGCTTTTTCTAAATACTGTCGTCACGTTTGTGTGTGTGTGTTTTAAGCGTTTTGTAAGGACAGCGCGAAAACAGTAAAGAAAGGAAAAAAGCCACCTCTTTCCTATTGGTGGAAAAATGCATCATGTCGACCAATTAAAAAAAAGTCAACATGTGGGATTTGGTTGTTTAGGAAGAGGGAAAAGTTTGGGGAGTGACGGTAACGGCAGAGAGACAGAGAGACAGAGAGAGAGAGAGAGAGAGAGGTTAGATGTGGGAGATTTGTGACGTTTAGTGTGGAGTGTTTACTTAGTGTGTTGTGTTGTGTAGCTGTTCTGTTGTGTAGTCGTTTTGTTTAGTGTGTCAGTGAGGGCACTAATGAATGTCACAGAGGCACATTTGCAACGTAAACACTGTCACTAAGTAGAAAACCAGCGGAGTGATACACCTGCTGTTGTCAGGCCTGCAGGTTTATCCCTGCGCTCTTCTGTCTTTTGGTGGACAAACTTGTTTTTTACTGGCACACATCATTTGTGGGGCATCTTATTGCGACACCTGATTGTTCTCTCATTTTAGTTTTAGTAATATTTTTAAATGGTTGTACAAAATGAAAAAAACGGTGTATGGGCTGCATTTTTAGATAAATAGTTGTTTATGTTTACAAAATGTACATTTTATATTTACTCAACATGTCTGTGGTTTTTTTACAGTAAAAATACTACTAGGATCTTAAGTTCTTTGTGTGATTTCAGATCAGTAACACTAATGCAATATGTCAGTGAAAAAACAACTAAAGTCAGTTGAGCTGAAAAGATACCAAACAAGGCAACGGGGGAAAAATAAAATGAAACAATCTGAGGGTGAAATACAAACGTAAACTCAAAAGGAGTCACAAATTGTATTTCAGACCTCAGAGGGTTAATCCAACAAATCATGAAAAATTAGGTTTACATGTTTGTTCATGACAGTGCAGATTTCTGACATTTTGTGTAATTTAAGCTGTAACAATGTGACTGTTTTCTAACAAAAACAGTGAAACTTAAGTTAGACTTGTGTTTGTAAATGAAGCGCCCCATGTTGTGTAGCTTTCTGGAGTTTATACTCACTGGGCTACATATTTAATTATTATCCAGGCTATACCGTACATAGCATCAAAACTCACATGTTTTATGTAACTAAAGTGTGTAATTATGTGGGCAACAGACAATAATTAAGTTATAGACTATATTTATATGAAAAACGTGTATACTTACTGCATTTGAATCATTTAACCATATGTAACCACCTGCATATGTGTTTGGGGGGAAAAAAGGCTTTGATTTTGCCACCCCATTTGATTTCTTTGCCACCCTCATAAAATTTCTCTAGATCCGCCCCTGATGCCACCATAAGAAAATTTCTCTAGATCCCCCCTGGGCTGCACATCAGAGCTCGATTAGCAGGGCTGGAGAAGCAGCTTGGCGCTCGGTTCTTTCTGCCTCTGTTTAGCGTGGCGTTAGCTCGGTGTGCAGCACCGAGGGTCCTCCGGTTCGGTTAGCCGCATTCTCTTGGATTAAAGATGGCGAGTGAGTCGGTGAAGCTGTCCAAAAACCTGCTGCGGATGAAGGTGAGTGAAGCTGCGCGTGCTAACGGACACGCGAGAGCAGCTAGCAGCCGATAGCTAGCAGAACGTTAGCTTTGTAATGCGCCGGCGCATAACTCCACTCAGAAATCTGATGATTTAAGGTTTTCTGCTTCACATGAAGTTTTAAATCTCACACAGAAGCTGAATTTTATTACCTGGTATCAAGTGTGACCCGGAGAGTAAATCGGCGTGCAGCAGAGTTAATAACAGGCTGTAAATGTAATTTATTAATAAATAATGTGTGCCAGTCTGAGACACTAAAGATAAGCTCTGACTTTAAAATGATCTGTCACGTGATGCGAATCTGAACCGGTGTGGATGCTCAGGTATTTGTGTTACGTCACTAATAATGGGAACAACGGCTGAAATTCATGCTTTAAAAACTGTATCAGAACCGGATATGACGTCCAGGGGGCGGTTATAACCTGCAGGGTGCTAGTTTGTTTCCTGGGGAGGCTGAACCAACATGGAGAAGATGTTTCTGCGGCCTGATGCCTTGACCAATCAGAATGTAGCCCTCTCAGCTGATTTTCACCTTTACTTTAAAAATCTGGTCTGCAGATGTGGAAGATTTCACACTGAGAAAAACAGCTGTGGTTCTCTGCAGGGAGACCTCAGCCAATCACAGCTGAGTGCAGTAAAATCGTCATTCATGAGGGCAGGTGTGGTTAAAACCTCACAGAAACGTCAGCTGAAGGTGACGTGTGTGTGTCCACAGTTCATGCAGAGACGTCTGGATGCAGAGACGAAGAAGCAGCTGGAGGAGGACGAGCGGAGGATCATCAGTGATGAGCACTGGTACCTGGACCTACCCGAGCTCAAGGCTAAAGAGTACGTATGAGCGTCATTCAGGCTCCGCCCACTTTAGTTCAAGCAAAATGTATAATTCAATTCAATTTTATTTATATAGCGCCAAATTACAACAACAGTCGCCTCAAGGTGCTTTATATTGTACAGTAGATCCTACAATAATACATACGAGCCTATGTGCAAGCACTTTGGTGACAGTGGGAAGGAAAAACTCCCTTTTAACAGGAAGAAACCTCCGGTAGAACCAGGCTCAGGGAGGGGCGGGGCCATCTGCTGTGATTGGTTGGGGTGAGAGAAGGAAGACAGGATAAAGACATGCTGTGGAAGAGAGACAGAGGTTAATAACAGATATGATTCAATGCAGAGAGGTCTGTTAACACATAGTGAGTAAATAACAAACACCCAGTGCATCATGGGAATCCCCGGCAGCCTATGTCCATTGCAGCATAACTAAGGGAGGATTCAGGGTCACCTGGTCCAGCCCTAACTATATGCTTTAGCAAAAAGTAAAGTTTGAAGCCTAATCTTGAAAGTAGAGATAGTGTCTGTCTCCTGAATCCAAACTGGAAGCTGGTTCCACAGAAGAGGGGCCTGAAAACTGAAGGCTCTGCCTCCCATTCTACTTTAAATACTCTAGGAGTATAACAGCCTCGCCGCACCGTTGTTAAAGGACTTTCTTCATGCAGCTGCTTAATGTGCAGTTTTCTGAAAGGAGTCTGGTTTGAAGTCTGAACACACAGTGAAGTGTGATTTAAGTACTTAGGGGTCAGAGGTCATGTGATCATGGAGGCGGATGATGTTATTCTGGAGGTGTTCCTAATACTGTGGCGTCTCTGCTCCTGCAGGAACATGATCATCGAGGAGAGGAGTTTCGTTCCCTGCGAGGATCTGAAGTATGGCCGACTCTCCTTCAGAGGCTTCAATCCTGAAGTCGAGGTGTGTCTCATTTCACGCCCACTTCCTGTTTTTATTTTGACCCCTGACCTCGTGGAGTGTCAGATTACCTGACTGCTGTGTTTGGGAGGACACAGAGCTAAGAAACATCAGTTTGTTCTTCGTGTTTTTAACAATAATCAGCCTCGATTTAAACCAGCAGGGACTGTGTCTGACTGAAGGTTACCATGGCAACGACCAGCTGTTTTATTCGTGTTTAAATTTTGCTGTAAGATCTCAGCTGTACAACTGCAGCAGAAGCATCCCAGTACGACCCTGCCTCTGTCACCTGGAGGCTTCAGGTGTGTCCTACCCCCTGACTCCTCACCCTGGGTCCTCTGTCCTACCCCCTGACTCCTGACCCCAGGACGACGAGTCTCTCTGAGTGTTTGCTCTGCAGCATTTAAACTGGAACCGTCCTGTGTGTCCCTGCAGAAGCTGATGGCTCTGATGAACCCCAGAGAGGAAGAGGAGGAGGAAGAGGAGGACCTGAGCCGGATGCAAACAGACGTCACAGATGAAGAAATGGCTCTGAGGTACGAACTGTTTCCCTCTGATGCTGAAGCGCTGCGTGTTTCTACTGTAGCTCATTTCACACACACACAGTGTGTGAGGCGAGGCTCTCATCTGCTGTTTTTCTCGGCAGGTACGAGAGTTTAGTTGGAAGCATGAAGAAGAAGTTTGCAACGAAGCGAGAGCGAGCGGCGCAGGAGGCGGACGAGGAGAACCAGAAGGAGGTGAAGAGGGCATTCGTGAAGCCTCAGGACTGAAGACGCTCGCGCTCCAGATGTTTTTAGACGTGAGGCTGCCGTGGAGCAGCAGCTGTGTGGATGTTATACATCCTGCTTTTATTCTACGAGGAGGACACGAGCAGCCTCAGAGCTCCTGAGAGCTGCATGTTTATTCCCTGTTTGTTTTTTAATTCTGTATGTGACTCACCTGAGGGGTGTTTAAAGCCACACCTCCTCCACTTGTTTGCTCGTCATGAGGAGGTGAAGGTTAGTTCAGACCTCTGAAGAAGTAAAACACAGACTGTAAATAAAAGATGGAGGCTCGCAGAGGTCAGCGTGTGTTTATTTCAGAGTGTCTCGTTTAAGCGCGAGTGTTGAAGCTCCGCCGCCTGACAGTTGGTGTGTTTAAAAACGGGTCGAACATGGCGGCGGTCAATGAACGTACAACGGTCTGGGCCGGGTTGCCAGCAGAGCGTGACATACGGCATTCGCCACGGGAGACGGATCCTCGGCTGACTGCCGTGACATCCGGGCCAGAACACGGCGTAGATGTCCCCGTAATCTGCCCGAGCCATGGAGGAAGGTGGCAAGAAGCTCGTCTCCGCAGCGAGTGGCGGCCCCCTCGTTCCCAAAGGTGACTGAGAGGAAACCAGTTAGAGATGACGGTTTAGAAACGTAAAGTGTTAACGAATATAAACGTAAATATATGGAAATAATTAGAAAACTTCAAACTGAAAATAATTTTACAGAGTCACACATGAAGTTTGGATAAATTAAAATTTCAAAATAAAAGTAAAATTGTACCTTTCTGAGTTATTGATGTTTTAACTTTCAGTAGAACTTCAGAATAAATTCAACCCTGATCAAAAAACTCAGGATAATGTGTAATTCAGATATTTCCACTTAAACGAACATCTTTAATAAGAATACGAGCCTGTTTGTAATCTGATGGCAGCAACACGACAGCTCCATGTTCCCACTGTGCAGCGTCCTCTTTTAACTACAGTCTGTTCGAGGTGGGAACTCGAGGGCCGGTGTCCTGCAGGTCTTAGACATGTCCTTGATCCAGCACAGCTGATTTGGCTAAACGGCCTCATCAGCATGTGTTGAAGTTCTCCAGAGGCCTGGTAATTAGAGCAGGGCGATATGACCAAAAATATTTATCACGATATACATTTGAAAATTTGCAATAACGATATAACTGATGATATAATTGACACTAGACAAAATACTTTACTCCGCTTTATTAGTGCAAAAAAAACCCTTGAGGATAAACTGTGTGCCAGTTGGAGCGCAGCCATCAGAAATCTGATCCTCGCTTCCTGCTCGTCCAGTCTGAGCGGGCTGATGCTCGCTGAAGCACAAACGATGCATTCGTGCACGGAGGTCAGAGCAGGCATGCGGCTGTTTTAGTTTTTAATCAATGTTTGCTCCACACAAATGTTAAATTCCTCCTAGCAGGCATTAAAGAGTTCATTTAATATTAGGGCTTTAAAATAAGAGCACCTTTGCTTGATCCAGTTTATCTTAAACGTCTTAATAACAACTGTGTTCAACTTCAGGAAGTCAGACTCAGCACCCTTCATCGCTTCCACACCTGCAGTTCCCCTGATGTCCACTAGAGGCTCTGCAGTGAGTCATGTTAAAATAAACATGCTCACCGGCTGACGCAGGAACTGAATGCCTGTACGGAGGCACGATGTGTCATAACTCACCTGTTTGAACTGGGTTCAGGTGCTTTTGTTCCACCAGAAAAGGTTTAAAACGGTCGTTTGGCTGTGAGTCGTTACGCTGTCACAGAAGAGTTTAAATTTGCTTTGATGTGAGAATCCATGACTTGCATAGGTACTGCTGACCTCTGATTGGATGATAAGTTCAGAGCAGGTGTGTAAAATCAGCACCAGTGAGCATTACAGGTGTGCGTTACCTGTTGCTCATGTGTCACCAGCACGGCCTTGTTGTGCAGCGCCAACAGCATTTCCCTCGTCCCGTCCCAAACATCAGCGCGAGGCTTCAGCTCAGCACCCCCCCACCCGTCGTCCAGCGAGGCAGGAAACACGCCAGTCCAACATAATCACACCTGATCAGTAATCAGTAATTACCTGACTGCTGAAGCCGACTTCTCCTTGAAACGAGCTCACTGATTGGACAGAAGCATTTCCTGCGACCTCACAATGAAACCAAACACAGCGTTGGAGACAAACAGGCTTTTATTTTGAAAGTCACGGTTGACTGGGCATGGTCACCTACACAAACGTGTACATTTTCAGGACTCGTCTACACGTGAAGACTCTTAGCACACAGATCACAGACAGGAAGTGCTCACAGCGTACGACAAGACAAACATCATTCAGCCAATGAGGATGGAGGATGAGGTCGGCTAACGCGGGCTCAACGTTCAGGCGAAGTTCTTCTTCAGGAAGTTGATGAGGCCGTTGGTGGACGAGTCGTGGGAGGTCACCTCCGAGTCGTCCTTCAGCTCCGGCTCGATCTTCTTGGCGAGCTGCTTCCCGAGCTCCACCCTGCGGCGGAAAGAGGCGGGTCAGCAACACAACTTTACACAGCAACGCTGGTTGGTCAACAACAATTATTTTGTAAGGGAAAGTACGGAAGACCGCTGGTACCAATGAGGCAAGTTTGACTAAATCCGGTCGTTCAGTCTGACGTCACTAGCCGTGTCTGGGCCTAAACTAAAGCATTACTGAGAGTTGAAAATCTGTCTAAAGTCTTTCATCTTTAATAAAATGATCAGCGTTCTGCTCTACCAGGTGTAACAATTGAGTTTAACATCCAGGCATCCATGAAAACGGAATTTATGACATTTAACGGAGTTAGAAGTTAGCAGGAAGTTAGCTCGCTAGCTTCTATCTAAATACAATATAGCATGTCCTGACTGCGGGGTTTTGGAAACAAATTCAAACGTACAGCTCTGCTATCACTTCCAACATAAATGAAGACAGAAAACTAAACAGCAGTGACGTTTGTAGGGTTACTGAAGTTTGGCTAGCTGGTATATAATGATGTGCTACGTGACCGCTAGCGACACAGCTATGTTAGCATAATATAAACAAGCTAACTTTTTTTCCACTGGATAAAAGTTAACGTGAGTGTTCTCGGTGGTCAGGAACAAATGTAATCGCATGGCAGGATGCTGTAAAAGGACCAAACTTCAGCCAGGAGAACAACTGAGATAATCCATCCACAATACGAGGTTAGTCATTCATATACTGCTGCATGGGCTGGGCTGTAGTTACATCCTAAGGTTTTAAAAACTGAGCTTAAATAAATGATTAGCGGTAATAAAAGCCGAGGGAGGTCAACAGTGATCACTGACTGTTTTAGGAGCCTTTTGAGATTAAATAGAAGAAAATACAAAACATTAAACATGTTAACAACACAAAAGCCATATTAAAGGCAGACTACTTTAGGCCTGGAAGTAGGATTCGTCACGTCATCACTTAACGACCGGATATATAATAATAAAAAGGCGCCTTTAAAGACCCTCAAGGTTACCTGACATAAGCACAAAATGAAAACATGTAAAACTAGACTAAGACGGAGTCACGATGAAGGGTAAGCAGTTCTGAATACATGTTTTAAGATGTGATAAAATAAATACACAGTGAAAATTCATTGTTTTAATTTAAATACAAAAAACCCAACAACTTTAAGTTATTTAAAAAAGGGAATGTATGGAGGTCTATTAGTGGCAGCAAAGTGACCGTTCAAGATCGTTAAAAAAAATTAATTAAAAAATTTATATGTTTAATTGTAAAATAAAAACCAAACGTGGAAGCTTAATCTAGCTTAAACCCGAGTTTAGCCCCGCCCAGGTGTGACTCACCCCCACTGGTCGTAGCTGTTGATGTCCCACATGACGCCCTGGACGAAAATCTTGTGCTCGTACATGGCTGAAAGAACAACACAGCTGTGTCAGACTCCTCCTCTTTAAATGGACACACCTGAGACGTTATTGGTGCAACTGAAGTTTACAGTAACCAGAGATCACCTGCAGTGACTCCGCCCACAGCAGCACGTTTGATTAAAAAGCCAGTACTCACCGACCAGAGCCCCCAGTATGAACGGGGTGAGCTTCTTGAAAACGATCGAGTTGCTCGGCTTGTTCCCCAGAAACACCTGCAGAGAAAAACATCATTTAAACGCTGGGACGTTGACACGCTGTACAGTCACCTGACTGTTTCTACTCTGATGGTCACACACAGGTGTGTCCAGGTGTGCGCTCTTACCTTGTGCGGCAGCAGCTTCTCCAGAGCGTCTCCCGACATGCCGGCGGCCTCCAGCTCTTTCCGGGCCTCGTCCGGAGTCTTTCCCTTCATCAGCGCTTCGGTCTGAGCCAGGAAGTTTGCCACCAGGATCTGCATGAAGCACACAACACCTGTGAGGCGTTACATCATCCAGGTGTGCTCTCGGTTCCTCCAGCTAATCAGTTCAGCCTGGCTAAGGTAACGTTAAATGTCCAGACCTTGTGGTGGAGGTTGTTTCTGATTGGATGCTGAGACTGAGCAGGAATGAGGAAGTCAGCAGGAATCATACGAGTGCCTGAGGAAGGACAAGCAGTCTGTTAACTCTGGGTATTGATCACAGGCTGTTCAGACGCACGAGGCGGCGAGCTCCAATCAGATCAGACCAAAGAAAAAAACTCTGTCTGGCCTCAGTGATCCAGAATAATCCGGCTCCCTGTGCTGTGGGGGGGGGCGGAGCATTCGACACCATCAATCATCTGTGGAAGGAGCCCTGTGGTATCCAATCACAGCATCTCGAATGTTCTCAGATCAATAAGCAGCAGATCAAAGACACTCAGGTGTGCCCCTCTCACGTCTCTTATTAAATAAAAGACATCTGATTATGTTTACAAAAGGACCTGTACAGGTGTTTCCACAGGGGGAGGAGCTTCAGGCTCGGGCGCTCCAGGTACGCACGTTGTCTGTGACCATTTTAACTCACCTGTGCGTGGATCATGAAGGTTTGTGCAGGTGTGATAAGCTGCCCTGATGTTCACTAACGAGCGGTCACTGTTACATAATTAAAGGGTGGAGCTTCACCTTGGTGGATGAGCTGGTAGAAGGCGTGCTGCCCATTGGTCCCCGGCTCGCCCCACACGATTGGTCCAGTGTGGTAGTTGACGCGGGCGCCATCTTTGGTGATGTACTTCCCATTGGACTCCATGTCGCCCTGAAGACCAAACAGACGGGTCATCAGCGCCGACATTCATCACGAACACGAAACTCCACCCCCACGCCGCAGTCTGATGCAATGTACGGTTTCTGTGGTCTGCTGCGCGTTACGTGACGCAGGCGTCACACCTGCAGACCCGCCTCCCTGCATCACTGACCTGCTGGAAGTAGGCGGCGAAGCGGTGCATGTACTGGTCGTAGGGCAGCATGGCGTGGGTCTCTGCCTGGAAGAAGTTGATGTACCAGACGCCGAGCATGGCGAGTAGCACGGGGGCGTTCTGCTCCAGGGGGGCACTGCGGAAATGGTTGTCCTGGGAGGAGGAGGGAGGAGAGTTTAGGTTCATGCTCCTGCTGTCAGGCTGCACACGCTCTGCTGACTGCAGGTGAGATGTTCACCTGCAGTCAGCAGAGCGTGTGCAAGTAGTGTGCACAGAGCGCGTGCAGAAACAAAGGGCGCCATTCTCTCGCCTATCACATTCGAGCCCGAGTTGTGAAAGTGTCCTGTTCAGTAACTTGACGGGAAGCGTGGAAACATTTCAGAGTGACGCAACGATCAAATAACACGTGTTGAAATCCGTTTTTGTCCCGCGGACGAACGTGAAGTAACTCGCTCGCAAGAAAGCAGAAGAGACGGCGGCGTACCATCCAGTGAGCTCCGGAGAGAAGCTGCTCGAAGTTCTCAAAGCCTGAAACACAAAACAAACCAGAGTTTATCAATCAGGCTCTCAGAAGGAGGGACATCAGCTCAGTCATGCACATATCAACAGGTTGAAGCTCAGATCGTTGCAGGGCAGCTTTGCTTGATTCTCAGTCCAGAATAATCCTTCTTTCCTGACAGGATGACACCATCACTGGCTGATACTTTGAACGATGATCGGCCCAGGCGACAGCCGAGTCACAGACGTACCTACGTGCAGAGCGATGGACAGACCGATGGCCGACCACAGCGAGTAGCGACCTCCGACCCACTGAGGACGAGCAAACACGACATCACACAGTCACTCCACCAATCAGAGCACAGGCAGGACAGCAGATCGTCAAAATAAAAGCAGTGACAGGAAGCAGCGAGCTCGCACTGAGCCGCTTTCAGACACTTTCTGTCAGTTTGTTTTCAGCAGAAGGATGGCAGCGTTAACCGAGGTCACGACAGGAGCGACCTCACGAGAAGCACAAAGGAACGCCGACTACGGTAAAAATCAAGAGCTCCTTAAATCTAAAGAAAAGTGATGAATTTAACTGAAGGAGCCAGAATCAACACAAACGAATATTATTAAATAAATAACGAGGGTCGACTCAAAAACCTGTTACCCAGGTTACACGTCACCAACCCGCCGCTGAAAACCATCCGAGTCACATGCATTCATAGTGACATCATCCTCCTCCTCCTCATCATCATCATCGTAACAGGCGCACTTACGTCCCAGAACTCGAACATGTTCGCCGTGTCGATGCCGAAGTCCTTCACCTTAGCCTGAAGGAGGCGGAGACAGAGGAGGCTGCAGATGATCTGATTAGAGCAGTGTGTGTGTCTGCCTGTGTGTGTCTGTCTGTGTGCGTGCGAGCGCGTGTCTGCGTGTGTGTGTCTGTCTGTCTGTGTGTGTGTGTCTGTGTGTGTGTGTCTGCGTGCGTGTGTGTCTGCGTGTGTGCGTCTGTCTGTCTGCGTGTGTGTGTCTGTGTGTGTGTGTCTGCGTGCGTGTGTGTCTGCGTGTGTGTGTCTGCGTGTGTGTGTCTGCCTGTGTGCGTCTGTCTGTCTGCCTGTGTGTGTCTGTCTGTGTGCGTGCGAGCGCGTGTCTGCGTGTGTGTCTGCCTGTGTGTGTCTGCGTGTGTGTGTCTGCCTGTGTGCGTCTGTCTGTCTGCCTGTGTGTGTCTGTCTGTGTGCGTGCGAGCGCGTGTCTGCGTGTGTGTCTGCGTGCGTGTGTCTGCGTGCGTGCGTGTGTGTCTGTCTGTCTGTCTGCGTGTGTCTGCGAGCGTGTGTGTCTGCGAGCGTGTGTCTGCGTCTGTCTGTGTCTGCGAGCGTGTGTCTGCGTGTGTGTCTGCGAGCGTCTGTCTGCGTCTGTCTGTCTGCGTGCGTGTGTGTCTGCGTCTGTCTGTCTGCGTGCGTGTGTGTCTGCGTCTGTCTGTCTGCGTGCGTGTGTGTGTCTGCGTGCGTGTGTGTGTCTGCGTGCGTGTGTCTGCGTGTGTGTGTCTGCGAGCGTGTGTGTCTGCGTCTGTCTGTCTGCGTGTGTGTGTCTGCGTGTGTGCGTCTGTCTGCGTGCGTCTGCGTGTGTGTGTCTGCGTCTGTCTGTCTGCGTGTGTGCGTCTGCGTGTGTGACTCACTGAGTTGGTGGACAGAGCCACAAAGTGTTTGGCCACAGCAGATTTCTGTGGAGGATGAGAGGAGAGAAGCTCGTGAGCGTGATGGAGAGATCACCACCCGACCCCTGACCCCGTCTGCCTCCATTTTAAAGTGACTGTGTGTTTTAGAACAGCTGCGTCAGGCTCGGGTCTACTCACGTTGGCGGCGGTCTGCAAGAACCAGTCTTTGGCAGACTCGGCGTTGGTGATGGTCTCCTGGGTGGTGAAGGTCTGAGAAGGTCAGAGTGAGGAACGCAGAGTTAGCAAACAATAACTCAAACCAATAGAGTCTCTCCAAACTGAAAGCAACTGACTGAGCACGCTCAGACCCAGGAGTTAGGTGTGTGTGACCTTGGAGGCAATGATGAACAGGGTGGTCTCGGGGTTCAGCTTGGCGAGCGTCTTGGCCAGGTGAGTCCCGTCGATGTTGGAAACGAACCAAACGTCCGGTCCTCCCGCCGAGTATGGCTTCAGAGCCTCCGTCACCATCAGAGGGCCCTGAACGCACCACAACACATTGAGTCACATGACTGCTGACGCGCGTGTGAGAGCTCAACGGTCACTCACCAGGTCGGAGCCTCCGATGCCGATGTTCACCACGTCAGTGATGCTCTTCCCGCTGAAGCCTTTCCACTCACCACTGCGAACTTTCTGTAAACGCACGACACAAAGGTCACGACCTCCAGGCGTCACACGCCTTGACACACGCTCACAGACACACTCACCTGGCAGAACGCCTTCATCTTGTCGAGCACCCTGTTGACCTCGGGCATCACGTCTTCGCTGTCGACGAGGATCGGTGTGTTGGAGCGGTTCCTCAGAGCGACGTGGAGCACGGCCCGGCCCTGTGAGCGCATGCGGTAACAACAACGGGGTTAGCAGTGACCCCCTCACACAAACGCACGCGCGCTGATGTCGGCGTCACCTCCGAGTCTGAGGGCCACCTCACACTGGGATATATCACCATGGCAACAGATGCTGTGACCCCACCCTGCTCCCAGGTTAGAGATCAGCAGGTGTGACATCACCATACTGATCAATCAGATCTGTGGAATCCCCTGATCAGGTCAGGATCCATCAGCACGTTCAAACAGGCTCAACTTTATTGGGACAGGAGCCGTTTACAGTGTTTGTCTTCATAGCGCTCTATGTATTCCTCTTTGTCAACAATCTGATTGGATGCTGCCAGCCCCGCCCCTTTCAGGTAAAATTATAACAGCTTCCTGTGATCGATGACGTCACCACACAGCCTGATTTAAGTGATACAAACGTGTTTACGTAAATATTTAAGATTTGTGATCCATCATACATTGACCTTCAGTGTGTGTGTGTGTGTGTGTGTGTGTGTGTGTGTGTCAGGTGGAGGATGAAGAGCGTCTCTGAAACCAACAAAATAAAGCCATCATGGTGCGTTTGAGTGTCAGTTGGAATTTAGATGCGTACAGGTCGAACCTGCACAGGTGTACTTTAACGCGAGTGCGCACACACACACACCTCAGAGCCTCTCAGGGCTGAATCATTTATTCGCTCTACAAACCTTTGCTCGATCGACCTGATAAACACCTTCGTGGGATTAATGATGTCAGGATAAGTGAAGCTAGAGGAAAGCGGTCACGTGACCTTCGTTCCCCTTTTAGTTTCTACGTGGACGTGTGAGGAGGCGTTACCTCGGTGAAGTTGATCTTCTCTCCGGAAAACATCCTCTCCCGCGCCTCCTCCAGCCCCCGAGACTTGGCCTGCACACAGGAAACACACGGGCAGCAATCAGGTGACTTCAGGAAGCTCATTTCACCACCAGGAAGCGGTGACATGTCGACACGGCGCCCGCCACTGGTGCCGTGGCGCAACGCTTCTCTTTCCAAATAAAGTGTGGAAACCTTCCTGTTTCACTGAAGCTCTGAGCAGATAAGGCACGCCTCCTCCGCTCACCTTTAGCTGAACCTGCTGCTACAGGTGAGCTCCAGCTGCCTTTCAAAATCAAAGACCGAGTGTGTTCTCACCAGGGCCAGGAGCATGGCCAAGACGTCCTGGTTGATCAGGTTCTTGGAATAATCGATCAGGATGTCGCCATCATCCGTCTGCAGGGTGGTGCTGTGAGCAGAGCCAAAAACCTTTATTTACACCCAGTTTCACAGACACGCACAGAGCAGCCAAACACAGAACCTGAACAACAACAGAGCGACCGCCTGAGGGTGATGAACGCGGCATCACCCTCAGCTCACAGTGTGAGGGTCCACGAAACGCCTCACACCGCCTCCTGTGATGGTTCTGCTCAGACTCCCTCAGCACGTGGGCCTCTTTCACGCGATGACTCAGTCTGTCTGCGGATGCGTCACAGCGCACGTACCCGCGGGCAGAACCGGTGCCCGGTTGTCCCACCCCCGGCTCCTGTGCTTCATTACCGCCCGCATCCCGCCCTGACATCGGGCGAGCCCCCCGCCGGGCTCGCCCGATGTCAGGGCTAATGCTTCCATTATCGTCTGTCCGATAATGGAAGCAGAAAACCTGAAACTTCCTTCAGGTTTTCTGCTTCCATTATCGGACAGACGCGCCACAGGCAACCTGTCGCTCCCGTGACAGTCTGCAACGTAAACGTCAGTATGAGGTCAACCCCACACCTGAGACCCACCTGCGAGGGCCTCGTGATGTGTTGGTGAACGCTTAGTAAGCACGTGCGCAGGTTCGGCACAAACAGGAAATCTCTGCAGACTGTCCGATAATGGAAGCAGTCGTTTTAGCAAGCAGCTAACAGTAACCCATATCGGTAGAGAGGGAGCCACCGGGTGTCAGGCCTCTGGTCTGCAGGTTTCGGGCTCAGTACCCGGGAGGGGCGATGATGACGAAGGGAGTACGGGGTGGGGGGCTTACAGCGGAAACGCGCGGAGCGGAACGGTGACCTTGTCGGTCACCTGCGGTCACAGTCCGAGAAGGAGAATCGATAACCGGGCGGAGCGCTGAGGACCTCCAACCACGGGGATACGTCCTCCGGCTGTCCTCACCTGAACCGGCCGAAGCGCTCCGGGTCGGACTCGAACAGGGCCCTCATGTTGAGGCTCGCGCCGTTTGCCTCGTGCCACTGCTTCAGCTTCTGGAAGTTTGCGTCGGCGGTCAGAGCCATGATGGCGGCTGCTCGGTGCTCGATGTGGACAAATTGAAGACGCTCCCCGGTGAGACTCGACCCTCCGCAGCCGGTACTGGACTGAATGTGGCGGGGAGTCAGGGAGGAGCACCGTGGGGAAAGAGCCGCTCCCAACCAATCACAGCATAGAACCCACCACCCGAGCTCCGCCCACAGACCCGACCCGTCACGTCCTCAAAGGCAGCGGGACTGAAGTATGGAAGCCGATTAGTGACGATATTGCGTCGATATTGCGAGAAGGCAGATCTACGGGGCTGGCACGTGCCACCCTAAAATGCTCTCTTGCCACCCCTAGTGCCATCCTAGCTTTGCATATGACACTGTTGTTTATTAAAATAAGCTTTGTATCTTGTTCTATTTAATCTGAAACACCCCTAAAATAGTCAGTGATCACTGTCGGTCTCTCTCCGTTTTCATCATCACTGTTCATTTTAAAGCTCAGTGTTTAAACCCTTACTACGTAGCTGCAGCCCAGCCCATGCAGCAGTATATGAATGACTAACCTTGGATTGTGGATAGATTATCTCAGTTGTTCTCCTGACTGAAGTTTGGTCCGTTTACAGCATCCTGCCCTAACCCCCTAACCCTGAACAAATTTAAACTTTTTAAAATAATTGCAAAATTGTAAAATGCTTAGCTGTGTCTCTAATCAAAGCTCTGTAACTTTGCTCTGCTTCACTTTGTTTTTGATCGACTGCACAATATTTTTAAGGTCATCTATAAAAACCCAGACCAGGAAAACTGCCTTCATGTTTTTCTGTGTTTTATCCTCAGTTACTTTGACACAAAGGCTGTGACGCTCACCCCTGTGATAAAGTCTCACATGTGTCAGCTTTCTTTTTATAGATATAAAAATATAGATATGTACTGATAAGTGATCAGAATTATAATATTTCTGACTGTCTGAGGCAAAATTTCACAGATTCAAATCAAATCGAATCGAATCGAATCTGGAAATCAGTGACGATACCCAGCCCTAAGTGTTACACACACACACACACACACACACACACACACACACACCAACCATTAGCAAATGGTTCAGCCCATAGCGTGGATCGGATTTCTTGTTTTCTGTAGCAACAATGCCTATGATTGTTCCCAGAGCACATTTAAATCAACACCATGGGCATTTCAGATTTCACACAGTTGGTTGTTACACCCTGGAAATGGACTGAAGGTGAGTCTTACTAATGCTCTGGAGTCAACGGATACGCTGCATCTCCAAATCACATGACTGATTTAAGCTGCCACAGAAACAAGCTGCAGCCACGCTGAGTCCACCTTGTGATCAAAGTTCCAACTTCAATTATATACTAGTTTGTAAACCTCATAGATAGGCCACTAAAACCTATCTATACATAGATAGATAGGTAGATATAGACATATATTTATATAAATAAGTCCTTTTTCCCCCTGAGTACTATTGTCACGTTTGTGCGGGAAGAAATGGTAATTTTCTAAGGACATCACAAAAAATGTACCATGTCGACCAACAAAAAAAATATGGCATCATGTGGGATTTGCTTGTTTAGGAAGAGGGGGAAGTTTTGGGAATGATGGCAGTGAGAGAGAGAGATGGCGAGTTTTGAGATGTGAGAGATTTGTGATGTTTGGAGTGTGTAGTTACTGTGTAGTTACTGTGTAGTTAGTGTGTTGTGTATTTGTTGGATACACCTTCTGCTGTCAGACCTGCAGGTTTGGTGTCCTCCTCCCATTTTTTTTTTTACTGGCTCAAATAATTTCTGGGGCATGTTATTGTGACTCCTGGTCGTTCTCACAATTTAGTTTAAAATAGTTAAGGCCAGATGCTTTGGCTGCATTTTTAGATAAATAGTTGTATATAACTTTATTGTTTGCAAAATTTGTACATAAGTTTTTAAAATTTACAATTAAATTTACATTTGAAGTTATGAAACTCATTTTTTAAACATGTCTGTGGTTTTTACGGTAAAACTACTCGGATTTTATGTTTTTGTGTGATTTCAGATCAGTTTTGTTTATACAGCATGTCAGTAGCAAAATAACTGTAAATTCAGACACTGAAAACAACGATACCAAACAAGGAGAAACAATTAAAGGTAAAATACAAACGTAAAATCAAACTGTAGTCAAAAATGTCCAATTATATTTTGGACTCAGAGGGTAACCCAACAAATCCTGAAAAATTAGGTTTGAATTTTGGTGACCAGTGTTTTCATCACACTGCAGGTTTCTGACACTTTGTGTGAATTTAAGCAACAATTAGATTTTTTCTAACAAAAAACAAAACCAACTGAAGTTAGACCCGTGTTTGTAACTGAAAAACCTGATGTTGTGTAGTTTTGTGGATTTTATACTCACTGGGCTGCATGGTTATGTATTATAGGGGCTCAGTCAAACTGCAGCCTGTCCCGGCTGCCACAGGGTGACAGGTGGGGAAACAAGCATTCACATTCACGCCTATGGACAGCTTACAATCTCCAGTGAACCTCACCCTACCAACTGCATGTGTTTGGACTGTGGCGGAAAGAGAGAACACACTCATGTGGAGAACATCCACACAGAGAGACCCCACCCACATGCGGCGTTAAACTCGGGAACTTCTTGCTGTGAGGCAACAGGCATGCCACCATGCTACCCTTATTTAATAACAAAAATCATATAAATATGTTTTAAAGTGCTCTCCTTTGGCAGATGTAACAGCTGAACACAGCCGCTGCATTCTGTCTACAACAGAAATCTAATCTTCTCCCATATCTGTGGACTTTGTAGCTGCTTTGCTTTCACTCTTCTGTCCAGTTCATCCCAAACCAGCTCGATGGGGTTTCAGTCTGGAGACTGTGCTGGACTCCATGTTTACAACCTTACCGTCTTGTTCTTCGTTCCTGAGGTAGTTCTGGCACGGCTTGGACTTATGTTTGGATCATTATCTTGCTGTAGGATGAAGCCCTCACAGACTAGATGCATACCAGAGGGTCCTGCATGGTGCTGCAGAGTGCTGTGGTAGCTGTTTTGGTTCAGGGAGCCTCTCACTCTGTACCAGTCGCCGACCCTGGATCAGCAAACAGCCCCAGACCATCACACTTCCTCCTCCATGTTTGACAGTTGATGCCACTCACTGTGGAACCGTCCTTTCACCCACTCAACGGCGTACAAAGATCCTGTGTGATGAACTAAAGGACCTGCAGCTTGAAGTCTTCTCTTCACAGCTGAAACTGAGACTCACTACGACCACTATGAAGCTGCTTGAAGCTGTTGTCCTGTGAGCCGCCATCACACAGCTGTTAACTCTCAGGAACGTGTCCTCTGATTCAGTCGTGTCTTTGTCTGCAGACCTCTTCCTGTCACAGTTTGTTTCTGAGCCTTTGGATGCTGAAGGAAACTGGACTCACTGACACTTTGACTTTCTTTGCAGTTTCTCTTTAAGACAGACCGACATAAGTGTTATGATGGTCTGTCCCGGCCACAGTGTACATTGTTTCAATGTCTCCTTGCTATCTGGGTTTGGCTTCACCTGCACAGCAGCTGTAGCGCCAAGGTAGGTCTCCCCGACAGTTAGTTTCCCCTGTGTTGGGAGCACACGCTGGGCTCTCCAAATCATTGATAAACAGTATCCCACATTTTTGATTTTTAGTTCACAAATACTTCTTATAACAACTAACTACTCCTGAAACTTTGGAGGTTTTAGGTCTCTGTACAGTAAAGTTACAGGAGGATACAAATAATTATCAGGCAAAATGTCCTTGGTTTGTTCAAATAATCCCGTCCGATACCACGCGAGAACAATAAATGCATCATTTTCTGTTGCAACCCTCACACTCAAAGGTAATGTAACAACACTCATTTTTCACAACACTAAAACTCCTTCCATGTCTAATGTCTGTGATGGGGGCGGAGTAAACTGGATCCTCGCTCCGTGCCCAGTGAATGCTCGCGACACAGGGGGAACACATTTTGTCGGTGATACCTGCCTCGGTGCAACACTGGTCGTGTCACGGCTTATTCCCCGATTCAAGTCACAGACACAGTGTCCCAAAGTAGTTTGTTTTTAAACCCACTTTGCACAGAGACATTTTTTGATGTATTGATAGCAGTGTTGAGTATTCTTACACAGTGAAAATAACCCAACTATATGTAAAATAATGACACCATAAAGATGATTTGTTTTCCTTTTATTTAAAAGAGGCAGTGGTTCATTTAATTGCAACCTGTAATTTATTGCAGTTAACTTCGGTTTAATTGTGCACAAAAGGCTTGAGGTGTGGAATAAACTGCAACGGAGTTCAAAAAAAAAATATGGGCGTGTGTATGTGTATGTGGGGTAATTATAAAACAAAGGGGGGCCTAGCGAAAACAGTTTGGGAACCACTGCTGTACACTATGCCGGCCACTTGGTTATGGCGTTCCATGTACGCCCTGCCTGCTGGCATCTTGCACCCTGCTGTTATGTGCTGGATTGTCTCACCGTTACGCAGCCTGGGGTCTTGCCTGCTGTGACAGACCCCAGCCTCCATGGATCTGTGCTCAGAGCTTGTTCCTGTGCTGCCATGATTAGTGCCTCTGTGCTCGTTTCAGTCCAGCCACAGAGAGGATCGATCGCTTCAAACGCACCGTCAGAGCGGTTCAGGCGCCGCTCTGCGTTCGTTTCACGTTCAGTCTGAGCTGCTGCAGCTTTTAGAGGACGACCTGGGCTCCGCGTGGAAAACCTGTCCACGCGTCTCTGCACTCAAAGACCTGTAATTATCATCAGACCCGGGTGGAGACGCCGCTCACCCGAGGGAATGCTGAGGCAAGAGCAGGCGAAGACCCCGATGAGCACCGAGCAGCAGCGTGCACCGATGACCTGGAGCACCTGTGGCGGCTTGCGATGACCCCGCACGAGCCTGTAACCCCGCGACACAGATCAATCACCTTTACACCAAAGTGTTGACGATGACCTCTGACCTCCAGCAGACACAATGAGCAGGCGGACACAATCAGTGACTTCAATTTATTTTGCTCGTGTCATCATTAAAAACAAAATTATTTTCAACAAGTTTGATTTTTAAACACGTGTCAAAGTGCAGCTCCCACACCTACGGAGGCCCATCACGGCCAAATATAAACTCCAGTCCATCCAGCTATTACTCTGCACCTTTACTGGCCCTGATGAGCTTCCGTACTGGCCTTTAAATCAAGTCCTGTGACACATCGAGTCCAAAATCTCTCGCTTCCTGTTCAAGTCTCTCTGTGATTGGACGCCGGGTGCATCGACCCGTTGTCAATCACAGCAGCGAGAATCAAACTGAGAGGATGTGTTCACCGCCAAGGAAACCCTGAACGCATCCTGAGGTCACACTGCACGTGCCTGGCTGTGAGGGGGCGGAGTCAGGATTCACGTTAGTAAGAACCCGCCAAGAGTTTGAATATTGCTAACCTACGATGCTACAGCGAGCTCGTGCTTGTTCTACTTGACATCACTTCCTGCAGCGGCTACGGGCTCGCGCTTTAGGGTAAACGTAGCGCAGAGTTATTTAGTGTACGAACGAGTTAACGATGAGGAAAGTGCAAAACGCACTCTACTACGGAAGACTTTAAATGCCTAAATCAAGAAAAAGCTTCCGTTTTGTCTGCAGACGCTTTTAATGTGTCAGAATGTGATTTCAATCATCTGTACGTGTCTTTAGGACTCTCACAGCTGACAGCAAACATCGAATATCACGCCTGATTTAGTTCATTTGTTTTTAATGTGTCAGAATTAAAATATTTCTAGCACTTCCTGTTGCTGCAGGTTTCATTTCTCACTCTTTATAAAGTTTATTTGACATCTTAGTTCCTGAACTATCACCGAACACGCTTAAGGAACATGAAGTGAACCATCTACAAGTTATTTTCTAAACTGTGGCATTTTAAACCTTCCATATGGTAAGCATGGAATTCTAATGAATCTGTGGGAACGGATTAATTTAAGCATTAAACGTCCTCCGTACTTCCCGCAGCACCTCCAACTGAAAGAAACTATGAGGAAAAACAAAATGGCGACAGAAAGGTGAACTTTGACCTTTCGGTTAGTGTGTGACCCGGGAAGAAAAAAAGAAAGAAAAAGAAACGCCAGTGACGTGTGCACGTCGCCGGCTACGCTAACGTGAGACCGCGACACCGAGGGAGAAAACACCAAACCCTACGCCACAACCAAAGGAAACGCGGGAAAGAAACAGCGAGTCACGACGCGTGAGGGCGAGCGGGTCGGCAACGAAGAAGAACGCAGGAAGTCTACGCAGCAGTAGAAAAATACACATTACAAAGGTGAGAGCGAGCTGGCAGCCATTTTGGCGATGAAGTTAGAGGAAAGTAAGTGCCCGTGAAGCTACGTCAGCAGGCATTGGTCGGACAAGTCGTCACAGACGGCATGACAGAAACGCCTCGCTGCTGCCTGCGAGGATTTCTCGCCGCTGCCAGACATGGAAGGTTACGCTGCATCAAGCATCGACACCGGTGCTGGTGACAAATACACAACTTCATTATTTTCAACAAAACAGCAACAACTACTCGTCTTCCTCTGAAGAAGCTCCGCCTCTGTGCCGACGACTCCTCCCACCGTTACTATGCCACCACTTTGTCGTCCTTCTGCAAGAAAAATAGGAACAAACGCCAACGTTAGCGCCGAGAGGCGACGTCGGACTTTAAGGTCAGAAGGACAGGGGCGGAACTCCAGCTCCTACTTCCTCAAGTCAAGTGTTGGTCTGACAGGAGCCCTCTAACCCCGCCCCCTGAGCCTTCACTGTCTCGAAGTTAAAACACAATAACGTGACCTCACCCGGTACGCCGACAGGTCGGCGAACTCCCGGCCGGCCTGGTTTCCTCTGTATCCTCCCCTGTAGCCGCCACCGCCTCCCTGCGGCGGCCCAAAGGAGCCCCGGCTGGCCGGGCGACCCCGCCCACCGCGATAACCTGTGCCACCGCGGCCACGGTAGCCCTGGCGTCCTCGGCTCTGACGCAGCGGGATGCCGAAGGTTTCAGCGTTCATCCGCCGCTCCTCCGCCCACGTTTGCCTCCGCTCCCTGTAAGAGAAACAAGAGGCGGTGAGGGAGAGACGCAGCACGCTACAAACAGGAAGTGGTCGGGGCTATGGTTAAAGCGACTCACCTCGGGAACCCCGACCCTCCGGACCGCTCGCTCGTCTTCCTGCCGGACAGAAAACATTTCACTTGTTAGTGACCGCCCCCCCATCAGTGTACAGAAGCCACGCCCACACTGACAGCACTCGTACCTCGTGTCATCGCAGGAGATGTTGTCGAAGAACGACTTGGACTTGTCGTAGTAGCAGTTGGGCCCGAGCGGGTCGCACTCGTCGTCGGCGTTGCTCTCGCTATTCTGAGTCTCCACGCCAGAGTCGCCTTTATCCTCGCCGTTGAGCGCCTTCTCGTCTGCGTGGCGAACAACAGAAACGGGACACGCTCAGACGAACGTTACGCTTAACGCCGCATTTCTGCCCACTGTCGGTGACCTCACCTCGGAGCTTCAGCTTGCTCTGGAACTCGCGCTCCAGCTCCTCCTTGTTGAACTGCGCGTTGGCGCTCTCGAAGTCAAAGTCCTTCTCGAACTTCATTGGGCCGTCCCGGCGCACATTGAAGCGTCCTCTGCCGCGGTGACCGCCTCCTCTGCCGCGTCTGTTAGACGGAGCACCCGCGGCAGCTGAAGAATAGAGGGAGGAGGACATTAGTTACCGTGGTAACTAGAGGGGGAGACACGAGGACGTGAACTGAGGCACATCCACGATGACGGACGACCTCGCAGCACTTAGAGGTAATGTCACATGTTAGCAATCACACATGCAGGTAACAGGAAGTCAGGTGACACTCAACTGACTTCCAGTTACCTGATAGGACACCGTGAGGATGGACATCACGCTCCGATTGGCTCATACCGTAAACACAGAGCGGTACGTGTGGTGCCGACGCCGCATCTACAGGCCAGCCCTCCCTCACAGCCTCACCTCTCCTCGTGTCCACGCTGTCCTGCGAGTGCTGCGCCTTCTGGCTGCTCTGTCCTGAGGAGGCTGTGCGGCCATGGGCGGGGCTTCTGCGTCCCAGGCCGGGAGCCGGTGCAGTAGTGGTAGTGGCTGAGGGGGCGGCGCTGACTGCCTGATCCAGGACCGGACTCTTCCTCAGAGGGTCCAGGTTACCTGGGCTGGTTCGACCTGCAGAACCGGGGGAAAGGTCACAGTTAGTGCGGCGCTAATCGATCATCAATGATCACGCCGAGAGAAAGTCATATCAGCGAAACTGAGCAGGGCGTGTAGGTGTTCCTCACTTCCTGCTTCAGCACTGCAGGAGGACAGGAAGTGACTCATACAACTCTTCAGCATCACACGGTGGCGAAGCAGCGCAGGAATTTGTGCTGACCTTTGAAGTCATTTAACACAAAGTAAAGATTGCACAATAAAGCAAAAACACTAAAAGGCGAACTGCGATGGGGTCCATGACACGATTACGTAAAACAAACATTTGCAGTAACAGTAAAGGCGAAATTCTCGCTGCGTCTCTGCTGCAATCGGGATTTCTTCTAACAACTGGCGAGCAGACAAAGCGCTGCGAGCGGCAGCTTCAACATCACAGCTGACTTTTAATCCTCTGGACCGCGTGGAGGTCATGTGGAGCAGGAAATGAAGGCCTTGATGGCTCAGTCACGCCAACGCCACAAACCACCCCTGCTCGCTTCCTGTGGCATGAGTTACGTGGCACAAGGGTCACGGACAGACCCTCAACCCTTGGATTTCATGCCCGGCGAGAACCCCACCCCCCTGCTTACCTGCAGCACCAAGCTGCGGCGACACCAACGGGCTGCTGTTGAACTGGCTGTAGGCGGAGACCGGGGCTCGGCTGAAGAGGCCGTAGGAACCGGCAGACTGGAATGGGGTTGGCGCCGCGGCGGACGAGGAGCTGGAGCTCATAGATGACTGCAGGAGGAGGAAGAAAGGTTAAAGGTCACATCAGCTCCTCGTTTCATTTCTCGCAGAAAACTGAAACAGGAAGCCTAATTTGTCCCTTTCACAGTAAAGGTCCTGTGATAGCAGAGGGGACAGATTAAAATAAAGCTCTCTCACACATAGCTCAGCTTACAGGAAGTGGTGGAAATATTTCAACATAAGATGGACTGGAAGTGGATCGGTCAGGACCCTCAGGTCAGAGGGGCCAAGTCCAATCAGACGGCCCACAGGCCAAACACGACCTTGCCTACTCAGGACGGGCGTACCTGGACGATGGCAGGGTCCTGGGGCAGCGAGCAGGTGGGTTTGGGTGGCTCGCACACGGTCAGGTCCTTGATGTCGCTGCCTCTGAAGATGATGTACTCAAACGTGTCATCCCGAGGCGGAATTGGCCGGTCAGTGGGCCGGTCTTCAGTGCCGAACGAACGAACTGTCAGAGAAGGAAACAAAGTGCTGCTAGAATCACAGGTCAAAGGGCAAACAGGGGTCAAACCACCCCTCTTAAATTCACCCTAATGGAGCACCAAATGCCAATTAGAGCAGAACAGTAGTCTAGGTGATGCCCCTACTACAGAGAGGAGAGCATCGGGTGACTTAGTTATTGATCATTATCAGACGTCAGGCACCTAATGGCGGTCAGAGGAGCTGTGGTCTGAGCTGGGAGGAGACCGGACACATCTCCTCTCAGATCACCCAGAGGACCCGGAATACCTGCAGAGGGCTCTGGGAAATCTAAGGAAACACATATACATACAGCCCTCACTCTGGTGTGTGTTGTTTTGTTTTTTGTTCCTGCTCTGTCACAGGTCACGTGACACCGTGCTTCACTCGCACAACATAACTCTTACCATACCACCAACTCATACCACCACAAAACCACGCGATCCACTATACTACTTGTCCCGGCTCCGCCTGCACCGGTCTGTGACGCGCACTCAGTGACGTCAGGGAGTGCGGCGAGCAGGTGAGGCTGACCGGAAACGAGCCTGGTGTCGGCTTCCTCTACTGGCTAGCGTTAGCCGGTTAGGTGAATCACCCGTTACTCTACCTGCGCACAGAGAGCTGGTGTGAGCCGTCACAGCAGTTTAGCCTCCCTTTATCCGCTTGAACCCGAATAAGTCGGTGCAGTTTCATGCTAGCTCGGCAGAACTCGCTTTTGTGACGAATGTTAGCATGATAGTGTTAGCCAAGCTAACCGTGTTTTCCAATGGGTTTAGTTTAGCGTGCTAAGCTCGGCTAAAACTGCTAATCACCGTTGTTTACTCCCGCGCAGCCGCAGCTCAGCAACACAAACAAAGCTTAAACCGAGCAAGAGCATAGCCGCGAGCCCTCCACTCACGCGGCAGTGCTACCTTTAGCCAGCGCCACTGTCGAGTTCTCGGTGTCGATGGTGTAGAGGATGCCTTCGTAGCGAATCTCGGCCTTGGAGATCAGGCTGATCTTGCTGCCGAGGTAGGGGGTCCCGCCGCTCATGGTGCTGTCCGTGACTGGGAGCTTCTAGCAGAGAAACGGACAGGCGCCTTGTGTGAAGTACACGCGAAACAGAAACGATCCTCCGGGGGGGTCTGTGTCTGCTGACTCTACTGCGCTCCGCGGCTACAACATGGCTACCTGCTCCTCCATCTGAGGCTCTGAGCGCGGGGGCTAACGATACTACCCAGCATCGCGATATTTCACGGCTTCGTCAGCTGTAGATCTGAGGATGATAGAAGAGACGGCAGCTGCTGGCCCTCGTATGGAACAATAGAACTACTCTACCATAGCACCATACCAAACAACACGTTTAATTAAAGGATCAATTTTGTTTTCTTGATCCTTTATTAATATTCTTTTATTTATTCACCATCCAATGTTTGTCTGAAGCGTGGTCAGTTTCCACCTTCTCCTGGGAGCTCTTCCCAGGTCAGATGTCTTTAACCTCTAGGAAATATCCTCCCGAACTATCTCAGCTGCCTCCGGAGCTCCTCGTCCACCTCTAAAAAACGGAAGCTTTAGAGCTGGAAGCAGGAAGGGCCGCGTGGATCTGTTGAAGTGGTGGATTGTGACAGTTCACAGATGTAAACATGTGTGGAATAAAATCAGCAGGATTTATCGACCAGATTATTGAGAAATCTGATTGATAGACAGAATCTGATCAGGTTTCTCCTGGATCCTTTTGTTTTCTTTTACTCCACTTTTGTTTTTACGGGTTATATACGAAGCCTCTTTGTCCTCGTTGGCTGAATTGAACGGAACTGAACCTGTGTTCAAATAAAGTTTTGAGTGGCTGGACTCTGCCCTCACCTGCGAACTCACCTGTACACAAAGAGCTGCGGCTCTAATGGAAAATCTGCCTCTCCTATCTCTATGCTCGGAAGCGAGCCGGATCCTCGGCGCATGCGTACATTCTAAAATACGATTTGCACAACGGTCCAGCATCAAAGATGGCGGGAGCCTCCGACCCACTGGAGGACATGCTCTTCAATGAGGTGGACGAGAAGGCGGTGAGCGACCTGGTCGGTTCTCTGGAATCTCAGCTAGGCGACCGAAAGCCTCCCGCGCCTCCGTTTTCCGCCGGGAAACGAGACGCGGCTCCGTCGGCCGCGGGCCACTTCTCAGGGAAAGTGCGCGGAGCGGAGTCCGCGGAGCAGCCGCAACAAGGACATCCCGGAGCGGTGCTGACCCCGGAGCCCGCCGCAAGCGAGCCGCCGTCCGCCGCACCGCTGCCCTCGTCTACCTCCGCCGGGCCCGCGGGAGCCAGCCTGGCCGCGGTCGGACCGCCTCCGGCCGCCGGTTCTCCGGGACCGGGACCTCTCGGCGCTCCGGCCGCCGGCGCTAGCTTCCCCCGGGCTGCGGTCCCGGGTCCGAGCGCTGCGGAGGCGGTCAGGAGCTCTCCCCCCGGACTGCAGAGCGTGAACGGCGGTACCGGAGCCGCCAAGTTGGTGAGCTCTCCCGGTGTTCCTGCGACCGCCGGGGCCGGCCCCGCGACTTCACAGCCCGGCTTCCCCGTACCTCAGCCCTCCGGGGGCTCCCCCTCCGCGGTCCTGCAGAGGCTCCCCAGCCCGGCGGCCCAGAACGGGCTCGACCCGCAGGGCGGCCCGCCGGCAGCCCCCGCCGCCTCCGCCTCTCAGGTCGTGAACCACAGCAACCCTCTCATGCACGCCAAGGTGCTCGTGCCCAGCCAGCCCGCCACCGGAAGCTCGGTCATCCTGACCGGCACCCCCTCCCCGGTCCAGGCCCCCATCAGCCACCCTCAGACCGGGACCAGCACGTCACCCTCCCCCGGGGCTAAACCCGCAGTCAACGGGGTGTCCCAGCCCGCCGTGGCCGTGGTGAGGCCGCCCGGACCGGCCGTGGTGGCCACCTCCATCCCGCAGCAGAGACCCGGGCTGGTGGCCGCCACCACCCGGGTCGCTACTTCGCAACCCTCGCTGGCTGTCCGGCCCCAGCAGCAGACCACCATCCAGCTGCCCCAGGGCTTCACCATGCCCCAAGGTGAGGACACACACTCGGTAACAGACACACTCTCTCTCTCTCTCTCTCTCTCTCTCTCTCTCTCTCTCTCTCTCTCACACACTCACACACACACACACACACACACACACACACACACACCAGGTGACCCACAGTCTCCCAGCTGATCTGTGAGCCGATCAGTGATCGATCGTCCCTTTGAGGAGGACCTGATTCTGTTCAGTAATTGATCTGCTGAGAGCTGGCAGCGTCTGATGTAAGGCTATCGATGAAGTGATCAGCTGCTGATCAGTTTATGCCTGATTAATCGACTAATCTGAACGTTTCATAGTTGCAGCTTTGAGGTTTTTGTTGTGTGAATGGTAAATCAATAATCTGATCAGCAGGCAGATTGTCAGACCGAGGTTGGCTCTGCTTGAGTTCCTGCTCCTGCTGTGTGAGCGACAGCGACCACAGCAGTGATCAATAAAGGATTCTGATCAGTGGACTAGCGCGAGTCTCCAGCTCCTCAGGGTCACGTGACCATATTCAGCAGATTGTTGAGAACGATTGATTATTGATTGTGTGGGTTGGTCAAAGGTGAGAGCTGAGACAGGAAGTGAAGAGTCAGGTGTTGCGTTCAGGCGTAGAACCTCTGCTGAGGAGAGTGTGCACTGAGTCATCAGAGCATGCTCAGTGTGAGTGTTTTGGGGGATGATTTGCGTTTCTATGGCATGTCGTTGGGTCTCTGTGGTCTCCTCTCCTTAAGCTCCTCCCCTCAGTGAGACTGCCTGACCCTCCACAGACACTGAGCGAGGCATCGGGAGCATGAGTGTGCGGCCCGGCTGCACGCGCTCGATTTACAGTAAGTGTCCTGACCTGCCCCCCTCCTCCTCCTCCCCCCGCAGGTATGGTTCTGGTCCGGACTGAGACGGGTCAGCTGGTCATGGTCCCCCAGCAGGTCCTCGCTCAGGCTCAGGCCAAGACGCAGCAGAGCCAGGCGGTGACGAGCATCACGCAGAGACCCGCCACGCCGACGGCCGGCACCACCATCCGGGTGAGCACTGCCCCCACGGTAAGCTCCGCCCACACAATGCAGGTACGAGAGTTTTTTACTTCACATTTAATTTTGGTTTCACTGTCATACTCCCAAGCTGATGAGCTTGACCAATCACAGTCCAGTTCTTCAGTAGGGGTGGGTTTCAATAATCAATAATCAATTCTAGCTTGAATGAGGCGATATCGATTCATTCAAATCCTGAATCGATTTTTTGATATAAATTTATTTTGCACGAAACGCCAGAATCTCAGGTTAAACCTCACAAAATTTCTACAACCACCAAACAGCTGAAACAGTAAATGAGAGCAGGCGCACGGACTCTGCACAGAGACGTAAACACAAAGGGCGGAGCCCCCGACGCATCAAAATCTGTGAGCTGTCGGCTTTTAGCCCCAACGGCGTGCCCGTGTACGTGCCATCAGGTGAGAAAGCCGACAGCTCACAGATTCTGATGCGTCGGGGGCTCCGCCCTTTGTGTTTACGTCTTTTTTTGCGCTCGATTCTGAAGCGGTAGTTTTGTCTCTCTCCAACCAAACTTTACTGAACCAGCTGCAACAGAAGATCCAAACTACGCGTCACATAAACGTCGTCATGAATTCACTCTGACGTTGGATGTTTTGCTTCCACCACGAAAAGTCACACTTCCTGCACAGCTCTCTCTCTCTGTACTTCAAGAACAGTTTCCCGTCTAAGAATCTGTTTTGTGCATTATGGCGCACCAGTCACCCGTTGTTCACAGCGCTGTCGGCCGCTGTGGTGTATTTGATTTAATTTAACTGACTTCTGACAGGGAAGCGTAATTTCTGCTGTTCAATACTGAACAAATGTAAACTTTTTAAAGTGCTGTGTCTCTAATCAAACCGCTGTAACTTTGCTTCACTTCAGCAGCATCAGGTCATGTTTATATGTTGATTCATGGTTTTCTTCTGTTTTTGATCGACTGCAGAATATTTTAAGGTTGTCTGCTATAAAAAGCCAGAACAGGAAAATCTCCTTCATGTGTTTCTGTGTTGCTCAGTTACTTTGACACAAAGGCCTCTGCTGTGATGCTCACAGCTCTGATAAAGTCTGACAAGCATCAGCTTTTTTTTTTTTTTTTTTTTTTAGAGCTGTAAAACTATGGATATGTGCTGATAAATGATCAGAATTATAATATTTCTGACTGTCTGAGGCAAAATTTCCCCGATTCAAATCGAATTGATCAAATCGGGACCGTGTGAATCGTAATCGATACCCAGCCCTGCTTTTCAGTTTATTTACTGCTGCAGCCAGAACAGAGGCCAAAGGAGGCCAAAGGAGGCCAAAGGAGGCCAAAGGAGGCCAAAGGAGGGGAACAGCTAAGCTGTAGAGCCTCTTTACTTCACTGTGCAATACTTTTTGTTAACAGTCAACGGTGCAATAGACTTCAATGCCCTTGTATTCTTATTCCTATTTATCCTTTTTATCCCCTTCGTATATTTTCTTTATATATGTGTGTACAGATAATCTTCTGCTCACGTTCTGTAACTTCTGTCGGTGCTGCTATTGGAAACCGAATTTCCCAGAGGAACCCACCCGAGGGATTAATAAAGTTTTATCTTATCTTATCTTAGAAGTCAAGCCCCTCCCCTTTTAAAGCTCTGGGGAGGGGCTTTAATGAATTAAAAAGGAAGTCCTTCTGTAGTGCTTGTTTGTGATTGGTGGAACTGATGTTACCTGATGGTTTGTTTTGTTTTTCCCCTCCTCCCTGCTGTCGGCAGGCACCGGGCACCCCTCAGACCGTCCGCCTGGCCACACCTACTCAGACCAGAATGATTCAGCCTCCCTCCACGACCGCCGCAGTGCAGGTGTGTTTCCTGCTGGCAGCACGTCATGTGACACCTGATGGTTATTTTAAGCCTCTTTTCCACCAGTCTCTAATGTTCCATTAACCGTTAGTACCGCCTCAGCGTGCGTGGGGTTGTACCTGTTACTACCATCAGGTTGTAGTAACAGGTACCCACAGGTACCACACGGCTGTGGGTCAAACTGTGTGGTCGCTAGCCTGTGATGAAGGCGACAGACGTGTTAAAGACCCCGCCTCACCTTCCACACCTGAGCTTTATCAGACCGCCATCTTCACACCAGGTCTTTATTTAGAGCGAACGCGGCGGCGTGTGTCACATGAGGTCAGCCTGATGGTGGTCATGTGACTTGTCTGTTTTCTGTTGCTTTACAGAAGGCGCTCGCAGTGGCGCCCAGCATCACGCCGGTATCGGTGAAGATGACGACCCCCCAGAAGACGCCGACGGTGATCACGACGGGGGGGACGCCTGTCGCCAAACCTGCCGGTGTGCCGTCCACCCCCATGACCGGCACACCGGCGCCCGCAGCTTCGCCCGCCACCAGAGTCACCGTGGTGTCCCAGGTGGGTTCAGGTGTATCCGGCAGGTTTGGCTGCTGTGATGGAGGCACTTCCTGTCTCTGACCCTCTGTCGTCCTCAACAGGAAATGCAGGAAAACGTGAAGAAATGCAAGAACTTCCTCGCCACGCTCATCAAGCTGGCGTCCCACAACTCGCCCTCGCCGGATACCTCGAAGAACGTGAAAGCCCTGGTGCAGGACCTGCTCGTAAGTAGCTCCTCCTCCTGCTCACTGCCGCCTGATTGGACCTATGGGCTCATGTGATCGTACGATGCCGTCTTCATGTTTTCAGGACGCCAAAATCGAGCCCGAGGAGTTCACCACTCGGCTGCAGGCCGAGCTGAAGTCCTCGCCACAACCCTACCTCATCCCCTTCCTCAAGGTACTGCTGTAGTACTGCAAATACTACAACTGTTACTGCAGGTGTTAAGCGTGTGTGTCTCCACAGAAAAGCCTCCCCGCTCTGCGGCAGACGCTGCTCAACAGCCAGCAGTCTCTGATGACTGCACCCCCCAGCGCCGTGGTCACGCCTCCGGCCACCCCTGGCTCAGTCACCGCCACCACCATCAGGCCGCGGCTGCCCGTCAGCCCGGCCGGCGGCACCGTCCGTCTGAACGCACCCATCGGCACGGCGGCTCTGGTAAGAATCGTCAGGTTACAGGTCAACAAAAAGAGTTTTCTAACCTTTGACCTTGTAAATATGAAAATATTTTGGATGTTTTAATTTGGAAAAACGCTCCAGCTGCAAACCTGCGTCAGACTCGTTTATTCGGACTCTAACGTCCTCACCGGAGCGCTGCGGGTAACCGTGAGCACGCCACTCGCCGTCAACAAACAAGTGAACGCTGACCCCTCAGAGGAAGTCTGAGGCTCAGTCCTCTGTGATGATGATGTAATGATGATGTCATGATGCTCTCCTGCAGCCTGTGTGCAGACCTGGAGTGCAGACCGTGCAGGCTCGGGCGCCGATTGTCTTCAGACCTCAGGGTGAGTTTATCGAGCTGCTCGGCGCACCTGGAGATTCACTTTTGTTTTAAGGGGCGGAGCCTCCCGCAGCTTAAGCTGCTCAGTTTTAAATAAATCGGCTGTTTTAAAGGTTAAAAAAAAGCAGCAAGCGCCACCACCAGGTGGCAGCAGACCGCAGGGTTATCGGGCCTGTTTCACAGCTGGTGGGAGGAGCTTTTTTATTTTTTTTAATAAGCATCGCTTTTTTCCCTTTTCAGCTACGCTGCAGGTGAGAGGACCCACAACCATCATCAGTAAAAGCCCTGTGAACCTTGCAGCTCAGGCCAATCAGAAGAAGCTGAGCGATCCAGGGGGCGGGACGTTCAGGTGAGCAAAACGTTATTTAAAAAGTAAAAAGCGTCTGCGACACCTGTAAACTAACAATGGACACGGAACGATGGATAAACTAGTCCCGGAGGTCGAACAGAGATACGGAGGCCCCGGAGCGCCAAAAAACAAGCATCAAAACAGGAAGTGCAGAACAGCTGTTTCAGTCACACAGGTCAGCTTTACTGAGGACGGTCGAGGGTCGCCTCACCTGAAACGGCACAATTCAATTCAATTTTATTTATATAGCGCCAAATCACACCAAAAGTCGCCTCAAGGCGCTTCATAGATACAGAGAAAAACCCAACAATCATATGACCCCCTATGAGCAGCACTTTGGCGACAGTGGGAAGGAAAAACTCCCTTTTAACAGGAAGAAACCTCCGGCAGAACCAGGCTCAGGGAGGGGCGGGGCCATCTGCTGTGATTGGTTGGGGTGAGAGAAGGAAGACAGGATAAAGACATGCTGTGGAAGAGAGACAGAGGTTAATAACAGATATGATTCAATGCAGAGGTCTGTTAACACATAGTGAGTGAGAAAGGTGACTGGAAACGAAACACCCAGTGCATCATGGGAATTCCCGGCAGCCTACGTCTATTGCAGCATAACTAAGGGAGGATCCAGGGTCACCTGGTCCAGCCCTAACTATATGCTTTAGCAAAAAGGAAAGTTTGAAGCCTAATCTTAAAAGTAGAGACATTCATTTAAAAACATCAGCTGAGAACACCTGACCGTGTCGGATCAGTCTGGAGAAGGTTAAGCGTTCTTACGGTTGGGCCTCTGTGAGCACAGGTCACGATGATGAAGCACGCGTGATCTGTGACAGCAGGTCGGGCTTCATCGCGAGGACAGCAGCCCAGACGTTCAGGCTAACCTGACACGGCCAGAGGGATGACCTCACATCCGCTGTCACATGAGCATGAACAGAATTTCAAACAGGAAGTGACTGTCCAGCGTCTCTGGCTCTGACTGGTTCCTGATTTGGGTCAGAGGGGTCGTGATGAGCCGGAGTGTTACTCTGACCCGGCGAAGGCTCCAACAGAAAAAGGACTAGTCACCACTTCCTGTTGGAAGCGTAGTTCACAGATGAGGCAGGAGGGGGCAGTGTGTGCCCACAGCGCAGCGAGCACAGCTGAGTGTAGGTGTGAGAGGAACATATTTTAATACACTGAGATAAAAAATAAGTGTGTGCTTTTAAAAAAACAGGAAGTGACTTCATCTTTGGGCCAATGAGACTGGGGAACGCTGCTGTGCTTCATTCGCAGCGTGGACCTGAGCTCTGACACGTTCTTCCTCAGCCTCGACATCCCTAACCTTCCCGCTTTCCTTTTCTTAACCCGCAGAGATGACGACGACATCAACGATGTGGCTTCGATGGCTGGCGTCAATCTCAATGAGGAGAACGCCCGAATCCTCGCCACCAGCTCGGAGCTCGTGGGCACAAAGATCCGCTCGTGTAAAGACGAGTCCTTCCTGCCGAGCGGCCTGCTGCTCCGCCGCATCCTGGACACAGGTCAGTGTGAAAACTCAACAAATCAGCGGGTCTCCTGATTCTCCTGTACCTGCTCAGGTATCACGTCTGAAAGCCTGTTTCACCTTCAGCCTCAAAGGTCAGCTCAGTCAGTCGGGACCTCCTCCTCCTCTGTCGGCTGTTCTTAGTGAAGGATGCAGGGAGGAGTCTAAAACTAGTTCGAGGACAGGAGAACTGTAGGCGCTGATGAAGACGAGTTCAGAAAGGAAATGAAGCCGGGATGATCGACCTGCAGAAACCACCCGCTGACGTGCAGCGGTGTCCCGTCCTGATGATCTCTGTTTTCTCGTCCTCAGCTAAGAAGTTTGGCGTCAGCGAGGTCCCGCCAGAAGTGGTGAACCTGGTTTCCCACGCCACGCAGTCCAGGCTGCGCACCCTGCTGGAGAAGGTTTCGGCCATCGCGCAGCACCGCACGGACGGCGGGAAGGTAAGAACGCTCGCAGCGTGCCTCACCTGCGTTTAGATCGAGCCGCCGTCGGGCTGTTTCAGGACGACTCCGCTGTAGATCTGCTGTTACCGTTGAGCTGCGCAGGCTGATGTTAAATTAGCATATATTTAAATGGAGTCTGGTTTACATGTCCCGTTTCTCCCCCCCCCATCAGGATGAAGAGCGCTACGAGCAGACGTCGGACGTTCGCTCTCAGCTGCGTTTCTTCGAGCAGTTGGAGCGTTTGGAGAAACAGAGGAAAGACGAGCAGGAGAGAGAGATGCTGCTGAAGGCCGCCAAGGTACGTTCGTCTGATCGGACCTGAATCGACACGTTTCTGCGTTCACCTTTCTGAAGAGTTCAGTTTAAAATGAAATGTCTTTGAAAGAAGCTGAGTTTGAAGAGGACCAGCTTCCTGTTCCCCGTCCTGAAAGTTAACGATGTAGCGCATTTTATGCAAAGTTATATCAAATATACACTAAATAGAAACGATCACTAAACTAAACACAAAATGAAACAAGTAAATCAAACTGCAATTGTATAAAAGGCCGGGCTTCTGCTTCTGAGAGACCAGGCAGGTAAGTTGTTCTAAAGATCAGGAGCCAATGGGAAGGCTGTTAAATCTGCAGGAGCAGCTGGTTGGTGGACCTCAGCGCCCGCAGGATTATATGGTTTCAGAAGTTCTGCTAAGTAAGCTGGTCCATCGAGACTCTTAAAAACAAACAGCTTGCATGCAGCGAAGTCAGATCAGAGCCAACGTATAAAGAGCTGCAATGACGGAGACGTTGGGTAGATGTGTGTGTCTGTGAATATCAGAGGACCCACATCTGAGCCCTGTGGAACTCCACGTGATGTTTGTGTGTAAAAACTCACCAAGAAAATTCATGTTTCTCTAAAGGTTATAATTTCGTGGACGTGAAATCAAATTGTGTTTTTATGGGCCTGCCTAGTGATCAGTGTTTCCACTAGAGATGTGCAAAGCAGCCGGTATTTGTATCTGTTGAGGGGGGGAAGTATTTGTATTCGAGTAAAATTCAAAATAGGCGTAAAAATCAATTTTTTTTGCATTACACTTCTAATTAATGTTATAGTAAGTATTCTTTAATTATATCCATTATAATAATTATGGATATGCAGTATTAGTTGATGTTTTGTTCCAAGGAACGTCATTGAAAAGAAAATAACAGCCATTGACTCATCCATGGTTAAACCAACAGCTGATAAAATACCATTGTGAACATTATGAACCCACCACCACCCGTCCTTGTTGAAGGACAGTGAACAGACAGTGAAACTGACTTGCAGGGGCAGAACATGGCTGGGATGATGAACTGGTGCTTGTGGGGGGAGTTGGCAGACAGTACCAGGAATAAGATGCTTTAAGTGCATGTGATTATGCTTAACAGATGTTGACAGATGTTTGATATCTCTGCCTGGGGCTGCTCGATTATGGCAAAGATGATAATCACGATTATTTTCACTGAAATTGAGATCTCGATTATTTGACGATATTTATTTAACAATGTGTTGAATAATAACTTTAAAGATTGTCAAAAATAATATAAAATAGTGCAAATACTGATAACAGTGCAAATGTTTGCAATATAAGAAATAAATGAAAAATGTAAACATCTGTGTTTAGTGAACTTTGCAGTGTTGCTCTGTGGTGCAGCTACGACACCGTAGCAAAGTTTACACACTGTGTCTACTTGATCCACGTCTGACTCGAACCCATAATGTTTCCAACCACTGAAGTTTTTTTTACCTCTTTTCAACCAACAGCAGTCGCTCTCCTCTCCAAATAACTTCTGCTTAGCTTTCCGAGCTTCCCTCGGTCCTCTTAATCAGCGGTCCCCAACCCCCGGGCCTCGGACCGGCACCGGTCCGTGAGTCGTTTGGTACCGGGCCGCGAGAGTTGAGGCTCAGGTGTGAAATGTATAGTTTTCAGGGTTTTTATCGGTTTTCAGCGTTATTTTGTTATCGTTTTTAATCGTTAACTCGGTTTTCCTGGGTCTTTTCACGTGTGTTAGGAATAAATCTTCTTTTTTTCGGTACCGGTACTAGTTTTATTTTGTTGTATTTATCCGCCACACCTTAAAGGCCGGTCCGTGAAAATATTGTCGGGCATAAACCGGTCCGTGGCGCAAAAAAGGTTGGAGACCGCTGCTCTTAATTGTTGTGACGCGTGTTCGAAATGCAGAGAGGTGCGCTCGATTTGCCACACGGAGCAGCGCGAGAGTAAAGCACGAGGGAGGGGCTAATAATCGGCTCAGTCATTTTTAATGATCGTTGAAAGCCCAGATCGTAATCGAGATTAAAATTCGATTAATTGAGCAGCCCTATCTCTGCCTCTGCTGATCTGACTTTTGCACACATTACATATCAGTTTGGTTTCATCTGCAGCACTGAGTGTAAAATGCTTCCACACAGAACTTGATCAAGTTGTTTTGGCTGGTGGAGACCAAGAGGTGGCTCAGCAGCAGCCACTATCTTTTCCATTTGGTTGACCATGTGGGGAGTTTCAGCTAAGTTAATGAGTGAATGGACAACGGGAAGCTCTGCTAAGGTTAACTAGCCTATAGCCTACGTCTTGCTGTCTGCAAAAGACAGACTAACTTAAACGTACATATGACTCCCACAAGTGCATGCAATTCGACACAACTACACAAGCCTTATTTTAACCTTTTAAACCAAACTTTAACATTACTCTGTCAACAGCCTATTGTCCAAATCCAGTCCCCAATCTTTTTTGCGCCACAGACACAGACAATATTTTTGCGGAGCGGCCTTTAAGGTGTTGCGGATAAATGCAGCAAAATAAAACCAGTACCGGTACCAAATAAAATTTATTGATAACACACGGCAAAAGACAGAGAAACTGAGGTAACGATCAAAACAATAAATATTAACGATAAAACCCTGAAAACCGTAAATTTCACACCCGAACCTCAACACTCGCGGCCCGGTACCAAAAGGCTCACGGACAGGTACCGGTGCATGGCCGGGGGTGGGGACCGCTGGTCTAAATGACGCGCTAACAGCTGCGTAAACAGAGCGAACACGAGAGCACCTGTGCAGACGTCAATAATGCAGCGTAATTGATTAATCTTCAGATCCTCGCGAAAGTTATAAACTGCCTCCGGAAACCAGTTAAGGTAGAACAAAAATCTATTCAACAAAAACAGTTTTGCAGGTCAGTCTTTTATCGCTCAGCCTCTCTGCTGCTGTGTGGAGCAGCCCACACGCCACTCGCTCATCGCTCGTGCACTGCGGTCTCATAAGGAAACTCGGCTTTTTGATATAAAGTTTTTCTTGTTCCCGAATACAAATATTTTTTAAAGTATTTATTTGAAATAATTGAAATAAAAAACGCGATATTCGTGCCTTTCCGAACACCGTATTCGAATTCGGCTCCACCCCTAGTTTCCACTAATCACAGCTCACAGTGAAAGCACACCTTCACTCTCAGGTGTGTTTCTAAAACGAGTGCGTGAGCCGCCTGGATGAAGGCGGCGGCTCGCAGGCCGGTGTCGAACCCTCAGCGTGCACGCAGGTTAGGTTTCAGGTGTGTTTGCTGCAGGAAGTCCAAACTGAGGAGCTCTGTTTGCGGTCCTGGATCTTCTGTCCTCTCTGACAGAGAAAAGGTTGTTTCTGTAACGATCTGTGCTTCGCTGTGCCCCCTCAGGCGTCTCTCTGCTCATCACTGATGAGCTCGCACTAATAGCTCGTGCTTCTGTCCCCGCCTGAGGTTAGACACTCTGATTTGAAAGAACAGACTGTAGGTAAAAGATGGGGAGAACATATTGGGCCCTCATCCCGCATGTACTTAACCAGCCTGATGTAACCCCGCATAGCTGTGATTCCTCGAATGATGCTTTCCTCCTCCTCCTCATTTAGACCGTTTGTGGTTGATAATTTCACAGTTTTTTCCTACAGTGAAACTCGTAGTCGTGCTGCCGACAGTTGGAACAAACCACTGACTGGCTGCTCTCATCAAAACGAGCTGGTCAATGGCTCGCCATTCTCTTTTCCGTTTTCCGCCGTTTAACTTTGGGTTCTTCCTTTGACACCAGCGTTTTTGTTTTCGCCCGCCCACTTAACTCCTTCCAGAGCCTTCTCCATTAGTACTCGGATCGGCTCGCCATGGATCGCCACGGCTTGACTTGGATCGACTGGTTTTCCATCACAATGCTGTACTACCTAACCTGCGTGATCGTCGTCATAGCAACACGTCAGAACATCGCGCGACGTAATTAATGTGCGACACGAGCGCTTCAAAGCCGATATACCTGCTGCTCGCTCTGTGGCTTTTCGCTCGGGGAACACACCGTTGTTGTTGTTTGTAACCAGTTCTTTCATCGGCGGGTTTCAAAAATGGCGGTTTTAATTTTCATGAACGAACCGAGTGACGCTACTGACCAGCCAATCGGTGACATGCAGTCTGACGACATCACATGCTGGGATCACACAATTGCATAAAGCAGACTAGCAGCCACGTGGTGCATTGCTGCCCCAACAGGTGAGGAGTTCAATCTAAACCCGCCACGGTGGCCTGGGGCAGGTGATCATTTCCACCCGTGGATGCTGTTGCAACATCACCCAGGATTCTCTTTGTGTCGATTACCGAGGTTACCTGCTCCCTTGACCCCAAACTTTAATAATGTCTGAGCTGTGGGCCGGTGTGTGACAGGTGAAGATGAGCAGATTAATGCATCTACTCTGTTTTTACTTCCAGAGTCGTGCCAGACAAGAAGATCCTGAACAGGCTCGACTCAAGCAGAAGGCTAAAGAGGTACACCTGTCTGTCTGTCTGTGCATCTGTCTGTCTGTGCATCTGTCTGTCTGTGCATCTGTCTGTCTGTCTGTGCACCTGTCTGTCTGTCTGTGCATCTGTCTGTCTGTCTGTCTGTGCGTCTGTCTGTCTGTGCGTCTGTGCATCTGTCTGTCTGTCTGTGCATCTGTCTGTCTGTCTGTCTGTCTGTGCATCTGTCTGTCTGTCTGTCTGTGCATCTGTCTGTCTGTCTGTCTGTGCATCTGTCTGTCTGTGCACCTGTCTGTCTGTGCACCTGTCTGTCTGTCTGTCTGTCTGTGCATCTGTCTGTCTGTCTGTGCACCTGTCTGTCTGTGCACCTGTCTGTCTGTGCATCTGTCTGTCTGTCTGTGCGTCTGTCTGTTCTGTGCGTCTGTCTGTCTGTCTGTGCGTCTGTCTGTTCTGTGCGTCTGTCTGTCTGTCTGTGCGTCTGTCTGTCTGTCTGTGCGTCTGTCTGTCTGTGCGTCTGTCTGTCTGTGCATCTGTCTGTCTGTCTGTGCGTCTGTCTGTCTGTGCATCTGTCTGTCTGTCTGTGCGTCTGTCTGTCTGTGCGTCTGTCTGTGCGTCTGTCTGTCTGTCTGTCTGTCTGTGCGTCTGTCTGTCTGTCTGTGCGTCTGTCTGTTCTGTGCGTCTGTCTGTCTGTCTGTCTGTCTGTGCGTCTGTCTGTCTTTCTGTGCATCTGTCTGTCTGTCTGTGCGTCTGTCTGTCTGTCTGTGCATCTGTCTGTCTGTCTGTGCGTCTGTCTGTCTGTGCGTCTGTCTGTCTGTGCGTCTGTCTGTCTGTGCGTCTGTCTGTCTGTCTGTGCGTCTGTGCGTCTGTCTGTGCGTCTGTGCGTCTGTCTGTGCGTCTGTGCGTCTGTCTGTCTGTCTGTGCGTCTGTCTGTTCTGTGCGTCTGTCTGTCTGTCTGTGTGTCTGTCTGTCTGTCTGTCTGTCTGTCTGTGCGTCTGTCTGTCTGTCTGTGCGTCTGTGCGTCTGTCTGTGCGTCTGTGCGTCTGTCTGTGCGTCTGTGCGTCTGTCTGTCTGTCTGTGCGTCTGTCTGTTCTGTGCGTCTGTCTGTCTGTCTGTGTGTCTGTCTGTCTGTCTGTCTGTCTGTCTGTGCGTCTGTCTGTCTGTGCATCTGTCTGTCTGTCTGTGCGTCTGTCTGTCTGTCTGTGCGTCTGTGCGTCTGTCTGTCTGTCTGTGCGTCTGTCTGTTCTGTGCGTCTGTCTGTCTGTCTGTGCGTCTGTCTGTCTGTCTGTGCGTCTGTCTGTCTGTCTGTGCGTCTGTCTGTCTGTCTGTGCATCTGTCTGTCTGTCTGTGCATCTGTCTGTTCTGTGCATCTGTCTGTGCGTCTGTCTGTGCATCTGTCTGTCTGTGCGTCTGTCTGTCTGTCTGTCTGTGCGTCTGTCTGTGCATCTGTCTGTTCTGTGCGTCTGTCTGTCTGTGCGTCTGTCTGTCTGTGCGTCTGTCTGTCTGTGCACCTGTCTGTCTGTGCACCTGTCTGTCTGTGCACCTGTCTGTGCGCCTGTCTGTGCGCCTGTCTGTCTGTGCGTCTGTCTGTCTGTGCGTCTGTCTGTCTGTGCGCCTGTCTGTCTGTGCGCCTGTCTGTCTGTCTGTCTGTGCGTCTGTCTGTCTGTGCATCTGTCTGTCTGTGCACCTGTCTGTCTGTCTGTCTGTGCACCTGTCTGTCTGTCTGTCTGTCTGTCTGTCTGTCTGTCTGTGCGTCTGTCTGTCTGTCTGTGCGTCTGTCTGTCTGTCTGTCTGTCTGTGCATCTGTCTGTCTGTCTGTGCACCTGTCTGTCTGTGCGTCTGTCTGTCTGTCTGTGCACCTGTCTGTCTGTGCATCTGTCTGTCTGTGCACCTGTCTGTCTGTCTGTCTGTCTGTGCGTCTGTCTGTCTGTGCATCTGTCTGTCTGTCTGTGCGTCTGTCTGTCTGTCTGTGACTTTATTAAGTGTAAAAACTGAGTCATGTGATTATTCCTGATGTTCTGATTGTTCCCACAGATGCAGCAGCAGGAGCTTGCTCAGATGCGACAGAGAGACGCCAACCTCACTGCGCTCGCCGCCATCGGCCCGCGCAAGAAACGCAAGCTGGACTCACCGGGCGCAGCTGGCACAGAGGTAAGACACCAGGTCAGAGGTGGTGTAAGAAACAGAACACAGCAGGGAACCACCACATCATCATCATCATCATCAGTGTGTATGTGTGATGATGTCAGCTGCTAGCTCAGGTGTTCTTCCAATCAGCTGTGCATCATGGGGCGCCACTGCTCAGAGCCCCTGCATGACCAGTTGAATTCATTACTGAACAACCTCCACCTTCATCCACCTTCATCCACCCTGCTCAACATGATAAACAGGCCCAAAACCAGCAGAATTGATAACAATCATAGCCTTAACAAAGTTTGCACAGGTGAACCATAGACTCCACCCCCACCCCATAGACTCCACCCCCACCCGTATAGGTGATGACTCACTGCTGCCTCCGCTGGTCGTCAGAGGAACTGTAGGTTTACTTCTTCTGCTGCTGCGCTTTTAATGGCACAGAGTGGAGAACCTGCAGTGTGTCTGACCAATCACGAGAGAGCGCTTGTGTGTGTGTATATAACGACCCCCCCCCTCCTCAATTCAGGCTGTGAATGTGAGCAGAGTTGAGTGAAGGGGGTCAGTGTGTGCCTGGGGGGCTGTGAGGGTCTGACTTTCCCCCTCTGCCACCTCCCCCTCCCCTCAGGGGCAGCCATTCATTTCTGAAATGAACTGAGACAGCGGGGGTGGGTGGTGCCCCCCTGCCCATCCTGTCCTGCCTGGGGCTGGCCCCCCAGCAGCCGCAGACAAAGCCAAGCCCCTACAGAGAAATCCAGCATTTCTGGGCTCGTTTAGCAGATACAGAGCAGCTGGCAGCAAGCGTGGGGGCGGGGCAACAGGGGCGAGGCACTCCGGTCGGAGGTGCTGTGTTCATGTTTTAGTAACAGTGTGCTGGCGCCATGCTCGTTGGACTAATGAGTTAACTTATTGGCTTATGACCTGGGGTGGGGGGCTCCAGATGTTTGCAGCTGTCAGTGCTTTTCTCAGGAAATGAAGCGCCTGATTGGAGGTTGAGAGGAATGACCACGCGATGGAGTGTGTGGCGCGAGCTCATTGAGCTCAGCCTGCATTAGGATCAGACGCCGTTTGTGTTCGTGGACGCTCTGAGCTCAGAGGAGTCGGCTCAATGAGAAACTCAAACCTTACCGTGTGGCAGCAGCGCTGCAGAGTGAACCGCCGTGGCTCCTGTAGTCACCCTGAGGGGCGTTCACGAGCCCGCGGGGCGTCGGTGTAGATGGAGCCTTTACCTGAGCCCCGGCTGAGCGTGAGGTCACACACCATCAGTGTTAATGGTATGAGCTTAGACGGCCCGCTGAGGGACAGAGGCCGCATTTGTGTGGGCCGAGGCGGTGTCGGGGCAGCTGTGGTTGGTGCTGGGACAGTCTGCGTTTGTGCCGTGACACCTGCTCAGGTGTTCTCACGAATGCCGCCCCACTGTTAGAAAACAAAGGAGTTCAAACTGAGCCTGAAGGCGATCAAAGCCGAATGAAAGGAAGCGTTTGTGCTTCCTGTTGGTGAAACACGGCGTCTGCAGGCGTGCATTCAGAGCAGGCTACAGCCTGAGGTGGTGGGGGGCGGGTCCGGGGCGGGCAGACCCAGCTGAAGCCTGATCGGGCCTGCAGTGGATGCTGAAGGGCAAACTGCTGCAGCTCCAGGGCAGATTAGAAAGAGGCAACACAAATCTGTTTGTGCTGGAAATTTCCAGCGGAGTGGGAGCAGCGCTCCGACGCCGTGACACGTGCTGACGGGACAGAGTCACAGACGCGTGCACGCAGGTGTCACTGTGGCGTTGTCAGCTCCTTCACTGAGAGGTGATGTCAGCTCTGAATGAAACAGGAAGTCCATCTTCCTTCATATAACATCCAGCAGAGTGAGGAAGAGCATCCGTCATCCTCAGGAGCAGCTCGCTCTGAATTCCTCGCCAACATGAGCCTGGTCGGCTTCGGTAACCGGGTCAGCCTGCAGCTCGCCATCACGTTCGCCATCAGCTGACTGCAGATACCTGCAGCTCTGTGAGAACCCATCACTCAAGGCCTTTCTGGCTTATTGGGGCCTTTTCGGTCTGGGGGGGGGCTTCATCAGTTTCTCTCGTTTTGGATGCTTGAATATGATTGGCTCACCTTAGACCGTGTGACTGGAACCGCTGCGACGGGCATGTTGGAGCAGCAGCTGCTCAGTACTTTGACTAATCGCTGCAGGGCTGGGAGTCACCTGACCTCCGGCTGCCGGCGCGCCCTCCGCACGCAGGCGTGGCCCGGCAGCAGGTCTGGACCCAGCGAGGGATTAAAGCAGCGTGGGAGAGCTTGTGCAGACATGGGGCGGAGCCTCAGCATGGACCCGGCATCTGTAAATGCGCCAAACATGGAGGTCAAAGGTCGCTGTGCGTCAGGCACTTTTTAAGACCGCAGAGACAAACGGTGTGTCAGAGGTCGCACAGCAAGTGCAGCTTTAGCTCATCAGGATGTTTGTTTCCTTCCATGTTTGTTTCCTGCTCACTGCCTCCTCTCTCTCTCTCCTTCCTCCTCTCCAGGTGTCCTCGGGCTCAGCCGCCGGCTCCTCCGTGGCCGGCTCCTCCCGCCAGCAGCCCCGCCAGCGGATCACACGAGTTAACCTCAGGGACTTAATCTTCTGTATGGAGCACGATCGGCCCACGGCTCGCTCTCTGATACTCTACAAGGCTCTGCTGAAGTGAGGAGGGAGCCACCGCAGCCGTCCCCCCTCGCCCCCAGTCCTCCAGGGGAGGTGTTTGATTCTGGTCTTCAGTCCTTACAGCACCTTTTAACGCTCAGCTCTGCTTTTACGATTATTTTTAGAAAAGGACATCCCGCCTCAGCTCGCCCTTCCGTTAGCGGAGCACTCCACTGCTCTCATCCAGATCAGGCCAATCAGAAACCAGATCCAAGGCTGATTGGACAGATTGTGATTGGCTGAAAGGCTGGTCTGTTTTGGTGCTCGGCTGCTCGTTGATGCAGTTTAAAACAGGGTGTGAAACACGGCCTGGGTTACGCTATCGAAGCTGTGGCCACGCCTACCCCTGTATTTGAGTCCAGCAGTGATGTCTGGAACAAACTGCTGTTGAATACTGTTTCAAGTCATGTGACCAGGAAATAAACTGCCTTATTAAGTCCGCCCCCTCCGTTACCCACAATCCAGCTGGACCTCGAGAAGCTGTGTGGGAGATCTCCTCTGTTGTGTCTAGCCACTGACTTGAGGAACATCACCTGTAATTATTCTCTTAATTACTCATTTGAGCAAATTGTACTTCGGCGTGGAGTTCGTCAGGGCGCCATTTTGGGTCCTTTTGTTCTTCGCCAATGTTTTTGGTTGCTGTGGTTTCTCTTCCTCTTAGAAACCTTTCGTCCACAGCTCCTCCTCCGCTGCAACTCCACTCAATTAGTCCGCCGATCAACACGTGAACCGTCTCCCGCGGTTTCACGTGGTGTTCCTGTGACGCCATAAAAAGCTGAGCTGAGCTGACAGGCATGCAGCGTGACACTGAGCTTCTTCTGTGAGATGAGGTGGCGAGCGCCTCCGGACTCCAGCGCTGTACCTGAACAGGTGCCTTTGAGTCAAACCTTTCCCGACCTCTTGTTTAGATTTCCTGTTGGCCCACTCAGGACGCCAGGCTCGCAGGCTCATCGTTTTGTTTTGAAAGTTTTCTGGTCGCGCTCAGATCCTTCGGCTCAGTTCCGTCACGTGATGGGAGGAGCTTCTTTTCACGATGTTGCGTTCGTCAAAGGAACAGTTTAACATTAAGACAAATCTGTGTGAGAGCCAGACGGTCAGATCGGTGAAGTCGTGGCGTTTTCGGGCAAATCGAGCGCAAAACGTAGCAAGCGCGATTTCACAACCTGAAAATTTTTATCGATTGGAAAACCCGATGTCCAGTTTCAGTTTTGATTAACCAGCTGATTCTTTTCTCAGATAATGAAATTACAAATATCCTGTTAACGCAGACTGACGCCCGGTAACCACCCGTTGTTCTTGTGATCGCCTGCTGAACACGCACCTTGTCTGCAAACGCGCTAAAATCTTCTTGCCTGTGACGCCAAAGCTTTTACTTTGAAGGTGAACTATTACAACTTCCGGCGTGGTTTCCCTGCAGCTCGGAAAACATCGGCCGCGCGATCACGAGGATTTTAATGCAGCGCCATCTGCAGAATGCAGATTTATTTATTTTCCCTAGCAACTGTGGTTACCGCGGTTACCGTAGGGCGACTGTAGCCTAAAATTCCAACTTTCTACACGTTTGAGGAAAAAAAACATTTTTCCTCATGAAGTCGTTTCTTTAGAAAAAAATGTTGATGACGAGTGGCTTCATTGGAAGGGGGCGGGGTCTGAACGTCACGACTCTCAGCAGGTAAACTGACGGACTGTCCCTTTAAGGTGAAACAGGAAGTGCTCCTCCTCCTGGCGGCGGCTGCGTGCGACTGGACTCGAGCCTCGTGGTTGAAATGCAGTTTGAAAGTTTCCGGAAGGTTTTTAACGCTTTAATGTCGGTCTGTGTGGCGATGGCGTAGAGCCCTATGAACTGAAGGACGCCATTTTTGGGACTATTTATATTTCCTACATTGTGTATTCGCACCTGAGGCCCGCCGGGCCGTTTTACAGTCGTTTGTACCTTTGCAAAAAAAATGAAATAAAGAGAAGGAGAAAGTGGGCGGAGCTTTGTGTGGTTTCTTTTTATGAGAACAACAGCTGAGCTACAAAGACATTAAATATACAAACAGCACTTTATAAAAATGTAATGACACTTAGAAAAACCATTATGTACACGGCAGCCAAGCTCCGCCTCCTGAGGCGCGTGCTCAGGTGACACGGTCACCGCTGCTCTTTAGTCCAGAGGCTCTTGCTTAATCCGGATTGGCGTGCTGGTGACGGACTGGCTGTGCTGCAGGTCGCGACACAGCACGTACTCGCTGAACTGGGACGAGTCGACGCCGCCGCCGCAGGACGCCTTGATTTCGAAGCCCTTCAGGAAGAGGCGCTCAAGGACCTGCAGGGAGACACGGAGGCACAGATGAGACCCGCCTCTCCTCGGCTCCTGGCGTGTGGAGAACGTTTGGCGATGCGAGCGGACTCACCTGCACAGAGTTGAGCCTCAGGTACCCGTTAAGAGGGAAACGGATGACATGGGTTGGGTCCTGGTTCCAGCCGGCGTTCACCGAGTTACACATCACGTCTCCGGTCTCGGGGAAGATTTCCTCGATGAGGACCTTCTCGCCGCTCAGCGCGATCCTCTCGCCCAGGTCAGGTGTGACGCGGACCACCAGACACTCGCAGGGCGCCGTCCGCTGGGCCTCGCGCTCCGCCTGCCAGCGCTCCAGCTCGCGCACCATCGGAGTCAGCTGGTAGTACCGAGCCTCCTCGTACAGCTGGGGGAAGTCCTGAGGAGAGAGTCACATGACAACGATCAACTGATCAATATAAATAATAAGCTAATTACAGATCAGCCTGATTACATGACCTCATAATGGACGACCTGTTTCCTGCGTGGTATTTGAAAACTGTCAGATCAACAGCTGGAGCATGTAGGATCAATCTACCAATCACAGAGAAGAATCCCAGCAGTACGAGGAGCTCCACATCACATCCTCTCTCCAGTTCTTCTTTCCTGTCTTTGTTTTCTTATTTCCTTTAATTCTTTCCTTCCTATTTCTCTTTAAAAAAGAAAACTCCCCTGACCTTCACTTCCTGCTGTACTGGTGCTTTTATTCTGAAAACCTGAGCACACTTAATTCCCTTGCCTCTAATTTCCTCTCTCTGACACTCAGATGGAGGTTTGTGGTTTTTTCCCTCACTGCCTCAGGCGTCCTGCTGCATCGAAGCCCCCCCCCCCCCCCCCCCCCCCAGGTGGAAGTGGGGGTGGATGTGTTTATGTAAAGCGGCGGTGTGTCCGCGGGCCGTCTGACTCACTGTGAGCCGGGTGTCTCAGTAACAACACACACAGATCAGAGGAAACAGTATGCTGCTAACACACACCACCTGCTTTCATTTAGTAAAAGACACTCATCTGCGCCGCCGCATCAGCGCCGCCGCATCGGCGTGTTACAGAGTCAGAGCTAAAACGAGTCTCAGTATGAACCAATCATCTCTGAGTCAAACTGTTCACGTCTCCTCACAGAGTTTGTTTTACACATTTGTGAAATTTGACCATGAAAGTACTTTAAATATAAACAGCTGTTTCCATGGAAACTGAAATCTAAATAAACTAAACCGAGTGCCGGTTCAATTCAATTCAATTCAATTTTATTTATATAGCGCCAAATCACAACAAAAGTCGCCTCAAGGCGCTTCATAGATACAGAGAAAAACCCAACAATCATATGACCCCCTATGAGCAAGCACTTTGGCGACAGTGGGAAGGAAAAACTCCCTTTTAACAGGAAGAAACCTCCGGCAGAACCAGGCTCAGGGAGGGGCGGGGCCATCTGCTGCGACCGGTTGGGGTGAGAGAAGGAAGACAGGATAAAGACATGCTGTGGAAGAGAGACAGAGGTTAATAACAGATATGATTCAATGCAGAGAGGTCTATTAATACATAGTGAGTGAGAAAGGTGACTGGAAAGGAAAAACTCAATGCATCATGGGAATCCCCCGGCAGCCTACGTCTATTGCAGCATAACTAAGGGAGGATTCAGGGTCACCTGGTCCAGCCCTAACTATATGCTTTAGCAAAAAGGAAAGTTTTAAGCCTAATCTTAAAAGTAGAGAGAGTTTCTGTCTCCCGAATCCAAACTGGAAGCTGGTTCCACAGAAGAGGGGCCTGAAAACTGAAGGCTCTGCCTCCCATTCTACTTTTAAATACTCTAGGAACAACAAGTAGGCCTGCAGAGCGAGAGCGAAGTGCTCTAATAGGGTGATATGGTACTACAAGGTCATTAAGATAAGATGGGGCCTGATTATTTAAGACCTTGTATGTGAGGAGCAGGATTTTGAATTCAATTCTGGACTTAACAGGAAGCCAATGAAGGGAAGCCAAAACAGGAGAAATATGCTCTCTCCTTCTAGTCCCTGTCAGGACTCTTGCTGCAGCATTTTGGATTAGCTGAAGGCTTTTCAGTGAGTTTTTTGGACATCCTGATAATAATGAATTACAGTCGTCCAGCCTGGAAGTAATAAATGCATGAACTAGTTTTTCAGCGTCACTCTGAGACAGGATATTTCTAATTTTAGAGATGTTGCACAAATGGAAGAAAGCAGTCTTACATATTTGTTTAATATGTGCGTTGAAGGACATGTCCTGGTCAAAAATGACTCCAAGGTTCCTCACAGCATTACTGGAGGCCAAGGTAATGCCATCCAGAGTATGAATCTGCTTAGATACCATATTTCTAAGATTTTCAGGGCCGAGTACAATAACCTCAGTTTGATCTGAATTAAGAAGCAGAAAGTTAGCGGCCATCCAGGTCTTTATGTCTTTAAGACATTCCTGCAGTTTAACTCATTGGTGTGTGTTATCTGGCTTCATGGACAGATAGAGCTGGGTGTCATCTGCATAGCAGTGTAAATGTATGCTATGTCTTCTAATGATGCTGCCTAAGGGAAGCATGTATAATGTAAACAGAACTGGTCCTAGCACTGAACCCTGTGGAACTCCATAATTAACCTCAGTGTGTGAAGAGGACTCTCCATTTACATGCACAAACTGGAGTCTATTAGATAGATATGATACAAACCACTGCAGCACAGTACCTGTAATACCTACAGCATGTTCTAATCGCTCTAATAGGATATTATGGTCGACAGTATCGAACGCTGCACTGAGGTCTAGCAGGACAAGCACAGAGATGAGTCCACTGTCAGAGGCCATAAGAAGATCATTTGTAACCTTCACTAAAGCTGTTTCTGTGCTGTGATGAGCTCTGAAACCTGACTGAAACTCTTCAAATAAACCATTCCTCTGCAGATGATCTGTTAGCTGTTTGACAACTACTCTTTCAAGGATGTTTGATATAAAGGAAGGTTGGAGATTGGCCTATAATTAGCTAAGACTGCTGGGTCTAGAGATGGCTTTTTGAGTAAAGGTTTAACTACAGCCAGCTTGAAGGCCTGTGGTACATAGCCGACCATTAGAGATAGGTTGATCATATTTAAGATTGAAGAATTAATTAATGGCAGGACTTCTTTGAGCAGTTTTGTAGGAATGGGGTCTAAAAGACACGTTGATGGTTTGGAGGAAGTAATTATTGAAGTTAACTCAGAAAGATCAATTGGAGAAAAAGAGTCTAACTTAACATCAATGGTACTAAGAGTAGCTGTAGATAATATTACATCTGTGGGATGATTACTGGTAATTTTTTCTCTAATGATAAAAATTTTATTTGTGAAGAAGTTCATGAAGTCATTACTAGTTAACGTTAAAGGGATGGTTGGCTCAACAGAGCTCTGACTGTTTGTCAGCCTGGCTACAGAGCTGAAGAGAAACCTGGGGTTGTTCTTATTTTCTTCAATCAGTGATGAATAGTAAGATGTTCTGGCTTTGCGGAGGGCTTTCTTATAAAGCAGCAAACTATTTCTCCAGGCTAAATGATGATCCTCTAAATTTGTGACACGCCATTTCCTCTCCAGATTACGAGTCATCTGCTTTAGGGTACGTGTTTGAGAATTATACCACGGAGTCAGGTACTTCTGATTAGAGACCTTAGTTTTCACTGGAGCTACAGTATCCAGAGTCGTACGTAGTGAGGAGGTAAAATTATTAACAAGATAATCGACCTCTGTTGGGGTAGCGTTCAGATAGCTGCTCTGCTCTGTGTTGGTACAGGGCATTGAAGATGATAACAGTGGGTGGATTATATTCTTAAACTTAGTTACAGCGCTTTCAGAAAGACATCTACTTTGATAAAATCTACTCTCCACCGCTGTGTAATCAATTATTGTAAATGTAAATGTTATCAGGAAATGATCAGACAGGAGAGGGTTTTCAGGAAACACTGTTAAATGTTCAGTTTCTATGCCATATGTTAAAACAAGATCTAGAGTGTGATTAAAGTGGTGGGTGGGTTCTTTTACATTTTGAGAGAAGCCAATTGAGTCTAATAACAGACTAAATGCCATGTTGAGGCTGTCATTTTTAGCATCTACATGGATGTTAAAATCACCCACAATAATTATTTTATTTGAGCTCAGAACTAAATTAGATATAAAGTCTGAGAAATCAGAGAGAAACTCTGTGTAAGGCCCAGGTGGACGATAGATGATAACAAGTAAGACTGGTTTCTGAGTTTCACAGCTGGGGTGGACAATGTTAAGCATCAGGCTTTCAAATGAATTAAAAGTCTGTCTGGGTCTTTGGTTGATTAATAGGCTGGTGTGAAAAATTGCTGCCACACCTCCCCCTCGGCCTGTGCTTCGAGGTTTCTGGTAGTTAGAATGACTCGGGGGTGTTGATTCATTTAAACTAACATAATCATCCTGCTGCAACCAGGTTTCTGTAAGGCAGAGTAAATCGATTTGTTGATCAATTATTAAGTCATGTACTAACAGAGACTTGGAGGAGAGAGACCTAATATTTAATAATCCACATTTCACTGTTTCACTCTTTGGTTCAGATGTGGATACTGTACTGTTCTTTCTTTGTAATTGTTTAAGTTGTTTGTTGCTGGTTTTTAGTTTGTTTTTTGTCTTTTTGGAAGCTAACACAGTCTCTATGGAGATGGGTTTTTGGGGGGGTAGCAGGAGGAGAGAAGCTGCAGAGAGGCGTGTAAGACTGCAACTCTGCTTCCTGGTCCCAACTCTGGATAGTCATATTTTGGGGGGTTTAGTCTCGGTTGTCTCGGTTTAGTGTATTTAGATTCTGCTCAGCATGTGATCCTCTCACGCTCTGCTGGTCCCTGATTGGACCAAGCTCACGGGTTATTTATACAGTTACAGGTTTATTAATGTAGCACCAAATCACACATGTGCCTCAGGGAGCTTCATACTTCAGGCTGAGGGTCGCACAATAACAGGAAATCAACAAGCGGACCACTGCCTGTGAGCAAGCACTTGGCGACAGTGGGAAGGAAAAATTCCCTTTTAACAGGAAGACCCAGGCTCACGGATGGGCAGCCATATAAAGATCATCAGTAATGCAACTGGTCTGAACCGTGAACAGGCGTTCACCTGTGCCGGCAGCTGCAGGGGCTCACCTGGAAGTCTTCAGGAAGCAGCAGCTTGCAGGTGCGCAGGAAACTAAGGATGTAGCGGAAGATGTCGCCGTCCCGGTCGATGAAGTAGTGCTGCTTCAGACTGTCCAACACGATGGGCTCTGCACCGCTGAACAGCCGGCTGATCCTGCAGAGACACGAGCCGGGGTCACGGTCTGATGTCAGACTGCCCGAGGTCAAAGGTCAACAACATGCAGCCAGAGCGCCAATAAGTACTAAGATCTGAGGAACGCAGAGCAGATGAGACTGAAGCGTTCTCTTGGTTAGCGCCAGAAAAAGAAAATCCTGATTTTACCCCACGAACTCAAAGTGGACGAGGACGGGCTCATGCTGCAATCTGTGCTGATGTTTACAGAGGCACATCTGGACCAGTTCAACACACCTGCTCAGTGACAGAATAAAGGTGATGATGTCATAGAAACCGTCTGTTGTTGAGCGCGCTCGTTCAAAAGCTCCAAACTTCAGCAGCTGTGACTCACTGAGAGGAGGAGGAGTCCGCGCGTGCTCGGTGAGGAGGAGTCCGCGCGTGAGGAGGATGAGGAGGAGTCCGCGCGTGCTCGGTGAGGAGGAGTCCGCGCGTGAGGAGGATGAGGAGGAGTCTGCGCGTGAGGAGGATGAGGAGGAGTCCGCGCGTGAGGAGGAGTCCGCGCGTGAGGAGGATGAGGAGGAGTCCGCGCGTGCTCGGTGAGGAGGAGTCCGCGCGTGAGGAGGATGAGGAGGAGTCCGCGCGTGAGGAGGATGAGGAGGAGTCCGCGCGTGCTCGGTGAGGAGGAGTCCGCGCGTGAGGAGGATGAGGAGGAGTCCACGCGTGCTCGGTGAGGAGGATGAGGAGGAGGATGAGGAGGAGTCTGCGCGTGCTCGGTGAGGAGGAGTCCGCGCGTGAGGAGGATGAGGATGAGGAGGAGTCCGCGCGTGCTCGGTGAGGAGGAGTCCGCGCGTGAGGAGGAGTCCGCGCGTGAGGAGGATGAGGAGGAGTCCGCGCGTGAGGAGGATGAGGAGGAGTCCGCGCGTGCTCGGTGAGGAGGAGTCCGTGCGTGAGGAGGATGAGGAGGAGTCCACGCGTGCTCGGTGAGGAGGATGAGGAGGAGGAGGATGAGGAGGAGTCTGCGCGTGCTCGGTGAGGAGGAGTCTGCGCGTGATGAGGATGAGGAGGAGTCTGCGCGTGAGGAGGATGAGGAGGAGTCTGCGCGTGAGGAGGATGAGGAGGAGTCTGCGCGTGAGGAGGATGAGGAGGAGTCTGCGCGTGCTCGGTGAGGAGGAGGAGGAGGAGGAGGAGGAGGAGTCCGCGCGTGCTCGGTGAGGAGGAGGAGGATGAGGAGGAGTCCGCGCGTGCTCGGTGAGGAGGAGGAGGATGAGGAGGAGGATGAGGAGGAGTCCGCGCGTGCTCGGTGAGGAGGAGGAGGATGAGGAGGAGTCCGCGCGTGCTCGGTGAGGAGGAGGAGGATGAGGAGGAGGATGAGGAGGAGTCCGCGCGTGCTCGGTGAGGAGGAGGAGGATGAGGAGGAGTCCGCGCGTGAGGAGGATGAGGAGGAGTAATGGTAAATGGACTGATTCGTATAGAGCGCTCTCTCCCGGAGTACTCAAAGCGCTCTATACAACACGCCACATTCACCCAATCTAACCAACGTTCACACTCCAATGGACGCAGCTTGGGGTCAGTATCTTGCCCAAGGATATTTGGCATGCAGACTGGGGGAAGCCAAGGATCGAACCACCGACCTTCCAGTCGGTAGCTGATCTGCTCTACCATCTCTGTACCATCCACTACAGCCAGCCCAGTCTGAGCATGCTCAGTGAGGAGGATCATGTAATGTGTGCTGGAGGATTTCTGAGCCGTGGTCAGGCTCTTGTGGAGTCTCTGCAGGCTGAATCTCTTCTCCTCCTCCTCCTCTTATCAGCTTCGCCTCCTCGTCGCCTCCTCTGTCCTTCTCTCGCTCTCTTTGGTCGGGTACAGCAAAGAGCGATCAAACACGCCATCATACAGCTGCAGGTGTTTGTATTCATCACATCACCATTAAGTGCTCCTTTTCATCTTTAACTTAATAATTAGGGGAAGGCCCCGCCATGGGCCTGTTTTTCATTTTAATGTTAATATTTTATACCACAGAGCAATATTAGCATACGGCGCACACACATTATCATTAATCATGTTATTATGGCTGTTTTTGTTTCAGGCCATGATTATTTTTTTAAAGCAGGAAGTGAAACCATTGTGTTTTTGATGGTTGTGCTGTGGGTGGATACAGGTAATGGAGAAAGACGCCACATCAGAGCCTGATTGGCTGTAGATACCTGCTGGTACTGGCCTGACTCAGACACACTTGTGTGGGTGTTAGGGCTGGGCCATATCATACCGCTCACGGTAACACCGGTATAACGTTGGCCAACAATAAGAAAATGAAACATGCAAAGATCAGAAAACTTTTTATACAGAAGAGGAAGCAAAAAGAAAAATGCTGTGTTGTTATAGCACAGTTTGTCCAGCAGGGCGGCGCTGGCCTCACTGTTCCACAAACTAGCGTTCATCTGAGAACATTTCGCCGTCCAGCATCGACCACGTGACCGAGCCCTCTGTCGTCAAGCGTGAATATACATGTTCCCTCCGGTCTTCACTTTAAGGACCCAGAATGCCTTTCACCTCACTTCAGTAAACATACTTGCATGCCCAGGTATTCCCCTAGGCTCATGTCTCTCACCTGGACTCCGGGAACTTGGTGAGCGTCGCCAGGCTGCTGGTGTACATGTGCCCGCCCACGTCGATGTGGACAGGGGCGTTGGCCTTGGTGAGCTGGGCGGGCGACGGGATACCTTGGGCAGTCATGGGCGACACAGGTGAGCGGCTCAGAGACATCCTGGACAAGCTCCGTCCCTCCTATCACAAATAACAGCAGGTCAAAATTCAGAACACACCCGTTTTATTTTGAAGAGGCTTCACCTGGATTTACCCAGGTGTGTCCTGCTGAGTTTAAAACGCTTAAGTGATTGTTTCAGCAGCTTTGCATGATTCACAGCTCAAAATAATCCTTCTTTATCTGATACAGTCGGGAAGTAGTTGTTATAGCTCCACCTCCTTTAAGTCCTGGCTCCGCCCCTTCAAATCCTGACCTGTGGGTCAAGTTAAAACCCTACTCCAAGCTGGCGAGGCCAAAAACGCTCAGCTCGAACTGCATAGAGTGACAAACCAAGAGGTGAAGTAAGGTGGCAGCTTCCATCTTTTATATACAGCCTATGGACTGTACCCCTACACCAAATGTTTCCCAACGACTGGGGCGCGGGACATAGATGTGCCGTGAGAAATGATCAGGTGAGCTGTGGAAGATTATCTGGTTCCACCTGATTAGTACTCTAAGCAACCAGCGTGAGTAACGGGCAGAACAATGGCATTCTCTTCCACTAGAGGGCAGTACAACTACCTGCTCTAATTCAATGGGTCGCCAACTGCCAGTAAGACAGAAGAAGACAAAGAAATGACATAATAGTCATGCTGTGAGACGACGCAGCGAGTAATAGCAATAGATAAGTAATTGCAAAGGAAAAGTAGTCAGTGTGACCTGGTCCTGGAGGAAACTCCGACCCAGATGAAGGCCCCAGCATGAGCAGTGGTCAGAAGGAAGCAAAAAAGGTAAACTGGGGACAAACCGAGTCAATTCTGCTCTGCCTGGAGTGCGGGGGGAAATTATCAATATGCTTTTTGTGACATTTTTGTTTGGGGGTGTGCCGTGGCTCCAAAAGGTTGGGAAACACTGCCCTACACGACCAGCAGGGGATTCGCTGCGTGTTAAACCGATGCCTAGTTTTCTTCTGCTGCTGTTGTTTACTGAGCCAGCTGGAAGACGAACAGCGCCAACTAGTGTTTCTCTGACCTAGGCAGAGTCAAACTGATGGAGGAGGAAGACAAGGACGATGGAGCGCTCTCAGAATAACGGCATCTATAATCTGAACTCTGACCTCGGCTGATGAAGGGGCAGGGGCTCCTCCCCCCTCAAAGCATAAGTTTTGTTAAAATTATTTTTATTCTGGTTCAGATAAATTTAAATAACGAGCCGGGGTGGGAGGTGTCCTGGGGGGCGGCTGCTGCTGCTGAGACGCCCCCCCTCCCGCCCCCTGGTCTATGGAGCATGAAAGGTGAACATTGCCTCGGGTCACACCAGCGTAGGGCCCCGCCCCCACCTGCCTGTCTGCAGTGGTGCGTTCAAATATCAGGAAATAACAGACCTGAGATCAGTCCGTGGCTTTCATCAAACCCTGAAATAAAGAATTGAGCTGCACGTGAGGCCACGTGTTTGAACTTTAGGGTTCGGAACATCAAGCCCTTCCACTCGCACTAAAACCAACATACGCCAGGCTCCTTTAGAAAAACCCAACATTTAACGTATCCTCGCAAATCAAACGAAGCCAGGTGTCTCCTTACCTGTGTGAAGGTCTCCTCTCCACACTGTGCGGGCTTCTGGTGAAATCTGGATACGAACCCTCACCGACCCCTCTGTTAATTCTGGAGAACCTTAACTTTAACCACAAATAACGGAGATAACGTCCGTCCACAGCGGCGGAGCAGCCGTTAAAGGATGGCCAGAAAGCAGACGCGCTACCGGCAAAGGTTCCGACTGCGCTGAAACATTCTGTAATGTCCGAATATTTGTTTGTGCCGACGTGAAGAATGCGCTACGAAATCAGCAGAAAACACGACGGTGTGTAGTGTGGTAACTGTGTGGGTCACCGGCACCCCGGAACACTTAAATCGGACGTTTTTTTAATGGAGTCTGGCGGCGAGAACGGAGCAGCTCGGCGTGTCTTCCCCCGAAACGCGTCTGAATTTCTAGTTTTACGTCATAAACTCGAAAACTTTATAAATGAGCCTCACAGCAGCACCTGTGCCCCCCTCCCGCCCCGCTCACTCACCTGAGAGGAGACCGACACGGAGGACATGGAGGGCGGCGTGAGAGAGAGCTCCGTCCCGGCGGCAGGGCTGCGGTCCCGGAGAGACTGAGGAGGAGCAGAGAGGAGGGCCGACAGAAGAGCACCCGGGGCCCCGCAGACCCCCCCGGGGCCAGGTCACAGTCCCGACCCCACCGAGGCAGCGCGCGCACGAAGGTGAGATCCCGCAGGTCCCGCCCCCCCTGCCGAATGACGTGTGCCATCATGCGTCCCATCACGCATTACCCGCCCGCGGCCAAATGCGCCATTTCAATTACTGCGCACTGCTAGATGGAGACGTGCGCCGCCAGCCTGCGCATGCGAAGAGGAGAGCGCGCGCGCACCCGAAAGCATTTTCAGCTGCAGAGCGCGCGCAACCCCCACCCGCGGTTTATTTTGATTTTTTTTTCATATTCCCACAATGTCCTGTAAATACAAGATGACCCACGAACACTGACGCCACCTTGTGGTACAAACTGGATCGGCAGGAAGGAATGACACTGGACCTGAAACCAGAATGTTCCCGAGGACGACGCTCCGCCCTCCTCCTTCAGATCTGATGCACACAGAGTGACCTGAGCGCAGCTCACGTTTGTGGATCTGTGAGACGTTATTGAAGCTAACGATCTGAACTTCACTAACTGTAAAGGTCTGAATTTATTCGGCTTTGGATGAACACATTTGTGAGTCCTCAGACGTTACACACAGATCAGCGCGTACACCTGTAAATCTTTGTTACACCTGGATCATATCGTACTGGTTTGGCACCCCTTTGAGGCAACGCTCTCTGTTTCCAAAATCAACAGCCGTTTACAGTCAAACCGTTTATTCCAGACTTAACTTCATTTTGTTCTTTGAGCCAATCAGAGGGGGACGTGCTGCAGGACCTGATCATTGTCCTGCTGCCTTCAGGGTTTTCTGGTAGAGAGCAGAATTCCCTCAGTTACAGCGAGTTGTCCTGAAGCAGCAGAGCAGCACAGACCATCACACCACCGTGTCTGCTGCTGCTGTGACGTTCTCTTTATGAAACGCTGTTAGTTTAAGGAAGATGTGACTCGAACGGCCTGCAGGTCTTTAGATGTTGTCAGCTGAGTGCTCCTGGGAACATGAAGGAATATGAAGGCAACATGAGCCGAGAGTACAAACATGCCGAGTGATCGGCTGTTAGCTCGGTGACAGAGTCACAAACTCATGTCTGCACTTTGATTTTGTTACATACAAACACACTGACAGCAGCAGTGCTGCCACGTGTGTGCACAGAGAGGACCGATGTGTTTGTTTGCTCAATGAAAGGCTTCAGTTAGAGTGAGTTTGTAGTTTTGTCTTATTATAAAATATTTGAAATTTAAACTGCTGTTTCACATCTTTTAGACTGCTTCACTCTGTTGCACAGCTTCTATTTAAGTGATTTATTCAATTCAGTTTAAATGTTATTAACACAGCGCCAAATCACAACAACAGTCGCCTCAAGGCGCTTTATATTGTAAGGCAGACCCCACAATAATAGATACAGAGAAAAACTATCATATGAGCAAGCACTTTGGCGACAGTGGGAAGGAAAAACTCCCTTTTAACAGGAAGAAACCTTCAGCAGAACCAGGCTCAGGGAGGGGCGGGGCCATCTGCTGTGATTGGTTGGGGTGAGAGAAGGAAGACAGGATACAGACATGCTGTGGAAGAGAGACAGAGATTAATAACAGATATGATTCGATGCAGAGAGGTCTGTTAACACATAATGAGTGAAGAAGAAACCCGCAGTGCATCGTCTGCATAGCGGTGTAAATGTATGCTATGTCTTCTAGTGATGCTGCCTAGGGGAAGCATGTATCAAGAAGAAGATCATTTGGAACCTTCACTAAAGCTGTTTCTGTGCTGTGATGAGCTCTGAAACCTGACTGAAACTAACGAGTCGTCTGCTTTAGGCTACGTGTTTGAGAATTATACCACGGAGTCAGGTACTTCTGATTTAAGTCTATTTTTCACCGGAGCTACAGTATCCAGAGTCGTACGTAGTGACAGGAGGTAAAGTTATTAACAAGATGATGGACCTCTGTTGGAGTAGTGTTCAGGTAGCTGCTCTGCTCTGTGTTGGCATTGAAGATGATAACAGTGGGTGCACACACAGGTCAAACTCTGCCCCCCGGTGGTGATCCTGTGAGTCACAGTGTGACGCATTAACCTCGTTTTAAATGTCACTCGTTAATTCAGCTCAGATTTATTCTCGTGTGAACTCAGTTTTCCTGTTTGGGTCGGAGAACGTGGGCCCAGCTCGTCGCCACAAATCACAACTCTGGTGCTCCACAGCGCCAAAGTAAACATTTTAATTATATTTCATTATCTCATCACCGAGCGCGCTCAGTGATGAGATGCTGCTGTTTGTTTCTAAGGTAATGGCTTTTTAAAAATCACTGATCAGCGGAGAAACACGAGACATCGCACGGTGATAAAACAGACCTGCTGTTCCAGCTCAGAGGTCCGAGGGATCGTCCAAAAATGGTATTTTCTGGAGATCTGATTGGTCAGTAGGCGGTGATGTCATACCTATTTATCTTTAATCTTGATCTTAAGTTACCATGGTGATTTATCTGTATAGAAACCAGGTTAAGCCTGAAGTTACCCAGGTTAGACTAAACCCAGCTTAGGCCTCTGCTATCAAACATCAGGCTCCCAGGCCTGGACTGGCCACTAGAGGGTCCAACTGGGTCCACAGGGAGAGAGTCAGTGATGAATAAATACAGGTGAATAATAACAAATCTGACAGTCTGCAGGTGATGTTAGGGGAGCTAAACTTTATTTACACCCAGACCTGAGCACAAAGGTCAAAGGTCAGCCTGCTGTGAGTGTCAGAATAAGAGGCGAGTCTCCAGGTGTTCAAAGAGTGTCTCGTTTATTGTGGTCACAGGTGAGAAGGCAGTGTTAAGGCTTCGAGGTCGTCTGAAAATCACCACAAACACATTTGCAGCATCACCTCCTACCTCACTTCCTGTTCCTGCTTTAAACAGACTGTACATAAATGATGAACTGAGCCACTCCTCCACCCGAGCAGATTTAAGGTCTTTATTAAAATAATCCAGAGCTCGGTCAGTCCGCAGCATCATACTTCCTGTTTCCTGTCATAATGTCGGGTTAAATAATAAAATGACATTTTAGTGAAAAACATTTTTATATTTTTTGTGCCTGATTCACTGATTAAAAAAATTTATTAAACAGCATCTCGACCATGTCTTTGCCACAACGCCGAGGTCAGAGGTCACATCGGCTCATCTCCTCATCCTCCTCCGCACATGTGCAGACCAACTCAGCTTCTTTCGCCAACAGCCGCGTTTGGAGCAGATTTGGCTAAATGCGATCTGATTGGCTGATGACTCAAAGTTGTCAATGTGTGACATCACGGCGTCTGAGCCCGGAAGCATCCGTGTGATTCCCGCCGTTATCTGACAGCTTCTCTCTGCAGGACGCGGCTCAACAAACTTCACAGAAGTCGTTAAAAACACACAAACACAAAAATCAGTCTCTGAGTCTGGAGCTCTCACACCTGCACAGGTACGCAGCCTCAGCTTGTCCCACCCCTCTGACACGTTAACAGAGCCAAACACGCTGAGCGCGGCAGTGGCTCACTGCAGGTCGCTGAAGGGCTTGGGGTACCCGAACATCAGGTAGTCCATGTAGTAGAAGTCGAAGGCCTTCTGCCGCTCGGTGGCGTTGAGCTGTGAGAAGTACTTCTGCGTGATGCTGGAGGATGTCCTCTCCGCCAGTGGGTTCCTATCCTTGAAGTCCGGGAACGTGAGGTTAGCCGGCGCCCCGATGCTTCGGAGCAGGAAGTTGGCGTCACGCTCCAGGCTCTCGAACTTCCCGATGAAGGTGAACTGCAGGAAGCATGGGCTGCACAGCTGGCTCACCGGCTCCCAGTGGATGTCCATCCCCACGGGCCGCCGCACATCCAGCAGGTACTGCACAAACTCCCTGAAGGTCACACCAGCGCCGGAGCGCAATGCAGCATGTGTGGCGTTGGCTCGGTACCTGGAGATGATGGCCCGTCCAAACACGGGGTGGTAGTATGAGTTGGGGCTCTCAAACTTGTCCCGAAACGCTGACACGAGGCGCTCAAAAGGCTCCCGGACGAACAGCGCTTTGGTGTAGGAGCGAAGCCGCTCGGTAACGCCAGCACGACTGTAGCCGCTGAGCCGCGGGAGGCGGTTTTCGTAATGCGCTGCGTCGTGGGGAATGTCCCGTGTGGACGCGGCGCTGCCGCTCAGCACCATCAGCACCCGCTTCCAGTTGGAGCAGCCAGCTTTGGGCACCTCGCAGTACAGCAGCCGGGACCGCTCCTCCACGTACACCCGCGACACCTGCCGCTGCGACGGCAGCCGCCTACCCACTCCCGGCTGGTATTGGGCACAGATATCTGTTAGCAGGCGGTGCCGTGACTCCTGCATCCTCGCCAGCTGCAGCGCCACCTCTACTTGGCCTGTGGGGGAGCTGGACGCCGCCACGCTGCTCTTCAGCAGCAGCTTCCTGCGGCGTTTAGTGAGCGGCTGCTTTGAGCCGAGCGGTGAGTCAGAGAATAGTGAGGAGGACGGTGGCTGGGGACGGAGAGCGGGCGGAGAGACGGGACGACGTCCTGCCGCATCGTCGGCTTCCTTTAACACACACACATACAGGAAACAGAGGGCATGTCATCAGTGGGCGTTTCCCATCACGCAGGGCGTTGTGTGTATGTTTAACCTCCGCGCTCGCCATTTCCTGCATGTAAAGAGTCCATGATCAGCTGCTTTGTTTTTGCCCAACCGGCTCCGATTCACATAAAACGTTCTGATCCATCGATCAGGTTTCTACTCTGCAGGTTCTACTCTGCAGGGTTCTACTCTGCATTTTCTAATCTGCAAGGTTCTACTGTGCAGGGTTCTACTCTGCAGGGTTCTACTCTGCATTTTTCTAATCTGCAGGGTTCTACTCTGCAGGGTTCTACTCTGCATTTTTCTAATCTGCATTTTCTAATCTGCAAGGTTCTACTGTGCAGGATTCTACTCTGCAAGGTTCTACTCTGCAGGGTTCTACTCTGCATGTTTCTAATCTGCATTTTTCTACTCTGCAGGGTTCTACTCTGCAAGGTTCTACTCTGCAGGGTTCTACTGTGCATGTTTCTACTCTACAGGGTTCTACTGTGCATGTTTCTACTCTACAGGGTTCTACTCTGCATGTTTCTAATCTGCATTTTTCTACTCTGCAGTTTCTACTCTGCAGGGTTCTACAGTGCATGTTTCTAATCTGCATTTTTCTACTCTGCAGGTTCTACTCTGCAGGGTTCTACAGTGCATGTTTCTAATCTGCATTTTTCTACTCTGCAGGTTCTACTCTGCAGGGTTCTACTCTGCAGGGTTCTACTCTCTG